>NC_041385.1:237265519-237289880 GCF_002162155.2 Triticum dicoccoides | reverse complement strand
CCCTTCCCCGCTCGACCCTATGAACTCCCGCACTGCGCGCTAGCACGAGCCGCTCCGCCCCTAATCTCCCCCTCAGGGCCTCGCCGTGCGCGTGACGCGCCCGCGCGCCCGTCGCCGTGCCCGTCCGGCCCTGCCCCTTGTGTCAGGGATATACCCCGCAGTATGACCCGGCTAGAAGTATGACCCGGCCGGACTTGGAGACTCATTGGTGACCTACCCTGACTTGACGACTCACTAAGAGACCCGCCCGGATCTCTCCACTCACTGATAACCCGGCCGAGCCAGGTGACTCATTGGTGACCCGGCAGGCTGGTTAGAGGAGCGACAAGACCCGGAGGCCCAGAAGACTCAAGGCCTAGAAGGCCGGCTCATGTTGTGGTGGGCCGGCTTAAGAGGAAAGCATATGGAATATTCCCTTACAAAGGAAGCAAGACTAGGACTCCACTTGTAAAAGAGTAATCTTAATCCTACTAGGACTAGTCATGTAAGCTGCCCCTTCAACTTATATAAGGAGGAGTAAGGCCCCCCAAGAGGGGGAAGTTTTACAAGTCTAGATAGATACACAAATCAAGAGCTCTCAAAATAGAGCACCCCTATAATCCTGATCATCATCATCAATATCAATGAAGCAAGATGTAGGCTTTTACCTCCACCGTGAGGGGCCGAACCTGGGTAAAAAACCTCGCCTCTCTCGTCCCACTCAACCCCTCTCAAGCTACCACATCGATGCATTGGCCTCACGACTAAGTCTTCACCATAGGACATCTACCGTGACAAATCCACGACAGTTGGCGCCCATCGTGGGGCTCACGCACAATGGTGTTGAGTTCTTGGAGGGATTTTTCTAAGGGATCAAGAAGCTCGCGATTAATCGGATGAATAAGAACCGGCGTGATCGGATCTACATCATCGACGAATAGCCGGCTGTTTGACCATGTACGAAACTGAGACTGTGAGATTTTTAGGGTTGCGTATTGAGCGACCATGATGATCTGCCGAGTCCGAGATGAAAGTTTTTGGTTATGGCAGCCTTTTGCGATCCGTCAAGTTGTAAGATGAAGGAAAGGATGTCTATCTATGAGTAGTCCGAGTTGGATCAGGGAAAGTAATCAAGGAAAGGATTTCTATGTGTGGACTCGAGCCTGCTTCCAAGCCGCCCTCTGCCTGCGCTGTAGCATGACTGCACCACGGGCCGCCCATACCAGGCCAGTCCGCCTGAGCTGCATCCTCGCTCCTCCTCAAGCCGCCAGTCGCCGTCGTCGCATTTACGGCCACCGCAGCACCGCTATGAGCCGCCGCGTCTGGCCTTGAGTGAGTCTCCATTGTCATTCTATCTCCAAGCTGCCCGTGAATCACAAGCCGCCTTGAGCCGCCGCCTGTATGCACCATGGTCGGCTGTATGGCGTCTGTCAAATTCTAGGTTTTTTCTGTTGTCAACGTCTCCAAGGCACTGCATCGGCCCGCCGCCTGGCCTCGGGCTCCCTCGCCTCACGCGCCACTGCGGCTTTGAGCCGCCACTGCAAACCGCTGCAGCAAGCTCGGCCTCCATCGTTGCGACCCGCCGTTGCCATGGACTGAGCCGCCATGTTGCAGGAGCTTCGTTATTCAAGTGGGCCGCTGCGATGCACCTGAGCTGCTACCTCCGCCCCGCTTCACCTCGCCTCGTGGCCATGCGCTAAGTCGTCGGCGCCTCTCCACTACACCAGCGTTAAGCCTCCACCACTGACACGGCTCCGTTCCAAGTCGCCTCCACTGTAGTCCGCTTGCGGCCCGCTCCAAGCCACCTCAATCAGCCACTTCTCCAATGGCCTGCTGCAGTTCTAAGCTGAAGGAAATATGCCCTAGAGGCAATAATAAAGTTATTATTTATTTCCTTATTTCATGATAAATGTTTATTATTCATGCTAGAATTGTATTAACCGGAAACATAATACATGTGTGAATACATAGACAAACATAGTGTCACTAGTATGCCTCTACTTGACTAGCTTGTTTATCAAAGATGGTTATGTTTCCTAGCCATGGACAAAAGAGTTGTTATTTGATTAACGGGATCACATCATTAGGAGAATGATGTGATTGACATGACCCATTCTGTTAGCCTAGCACTTGATCGTTTAGTATACTGCTATTGCTTTCTTCATGACTTATACAAAGTTCCTGCAACTATGAGATTGTGCAACTCCCGTTTACCGGAAGAACACTTTGTGTGCTACCAAACGTCACAACATAACTGGGTGATTATAAAGGTGCTCTACAGGTGTTTCCGAAGGTACATGTTGAGTTGGCATAATTCGAGATTAGGATTTGTCACTCCGATTGTCGGAGAGGTATCTCTGGGCCCTCTCGGTAATACTCATCACCTAAGCCTTGCAAGCATGTAACTAATGAGTTAGTTATGAGATGACGTATTACAGAACGAGTAAAGAGACTTGCCAGTAACGAGATTGAACTAGGTATTGGATACCGACGATCAAATCTCGGGCAAGTAACATACCGATGACAAAGGGAACAAAGTATGTTGTTGTGCGGTTTGACCGATAAAGATGTTCGTAGAATATGTAGGAACCAATATGGGCATCCAGGTCCCGCTATTGGTTATTGACCGGAGACATGTCTCGGTCATGTCTACATTGTTCTCGAACCGTAGGGTCCGCACGCTTAAGGTTTCGATGACAGTTATATTATGAGTTTATGTATTTTGATGTACCGAAGGTTGTTCGGAGTCCCGGATGAGATCACGGACATGACGAGGAGTCTCGAAATGGTCGAGACATAAAGATTGATATATTGGACGGATATATTTGGACACCGGAAAGGTTCCGGGAGAGTTTGGGAATATACCGGAGTTCCGGGATGTTACCGGAACCCCCCGGTAAGTATATGGGACTTATTGGGCCCTATTGGAAGGGAGGGAGAAGGAGCAAGGGAGGGGGCGCCCCCCCAAGCCCAATCCGAATTGGGAGGGGGGCCAGCCCCCCCCTTTCCTTCTCTCCTTCCCCCTCTTCCTTCCTACTACTACTACTCCTTCCTTCCCCCTCCATCTTGGATTAGGAAAAGGAGGGAAACCTACTTGGAGTAGGTTTCCCCCCCCCTATGGCGCGCCCCCCCTTGGGTCGGCCACCTCCTCCCTCCCTCCTTTATATACGGGGGTAGGGGGGCACCCTAGACACACAAGTTGATCATTGAGATCGTACCTTAGCCGTGTGCGGTGCCCCCCTCCACGATATTACACCTCGGTCATATTGTAGCGGTGCTTAGGCGAAGCCCTGCGACAGGAGAACATCAAGATCGTCACCACGCCGTCGTGCTGACGGAACTCCCCCCCCCCCTGCGCCTCTGCTGGATCGGAGATCGGGGTTGCGTCATCGAGCTGTACGTGTGTCAAGAACTCGGAGGTGCCGGAGTAACGGTGCTTGGATCAGTTGGACCGGGAGGACGTACGACTACTTCCTCTACGTTGTGTCAACGCTTCCGCTTCGGTCTACAAGGGTACGTAGACAACACTCTCCCCTCTCGTTGCTATGCATCACCATGATCTTGCGTGTGCGTAGGAAATTTTTTGAAATTACTACGTTCCCCAACAGTAGCATCCGAGCCTAGGTTTTATGCGTTGATGTTATATGCACGAGTAGAACACAAGTGAGTTGTGGACGATATAAGGCATACTGCCTACCAGCATGTCATACTTTGGTTCAGCGGTATTGTGAGATGAAGCGGCCCGGACCGACATTACGCGTACGCTTACGCGAGACTGGTTTCACCGTTACGAGCACTCGTGCTTAAAGGTGGCTGGCGGGTGTCTGTCTCTCTCACTTTAGTTGAACCGAGTGTGACTACGCCCGGTCCTTGTGAAGGTTAAAATGGAGTCTATTTGACAAACTATCATTGTGGTTTTGATGCGTAGGTAAGAACGGTTCTTGCTAAGCCCGTAACAGCCACGTAAAATTTGCAACAACAAAGTAGAGGACGTCTAACTTGTTTTTGCAGGGCATGTTGTGATGTGATATGGTCAAGACGTGATACTATATTTTATTGTATGAGATGATCATGTTTTGTAACCGAAGTTATCGGCAACTGGCAGGAGCCATATGGTTGTCGCTTTATTGTATGCAATGCAAACGCCCTGTAATTGCTTTACTTTATCACTAAGCGGTAGCGATAGTCGTAGAAGCAATAGATGGCGTAACGACAACGATGCTACGATGGAGATCAAGGTGTCGCGCCGGTGACGATGGTGATCACGACGGTGCTTCGGAGATGGAGATCACAAGCACAAGATGATGATGGCCATATCATATCACTTATATTGATTGCATGTGATGTTTATCCTTTATGCATCTTATCTTGCTTTGATTGACGGTAGCATTTTAAGATGATCTCTCACTAAAATTATCAAGAAGTGTTCTCCCTGAGTATGCACCGTTGCCAAAGTTCATCGTGCCGAGACACCACGTGATGATCGGGTGTGATAAGCTCTACGTCCATCTACAACGGGTGCAAGCCAGTTTTGCACAAGCAGAATACTCAGGTTAAACTTGACGAGCCTAGCATATGAAGATATGGCCTCGGAACACGGAGACCGAAAGGTCGAGCGTGAATCATATAGTAGATATGATCAACATAATGATGTTCACCATTGAAAACTACTCCATCTCACGTGATGATCGGTTATGGTTTAGTTGATTTGGATCACGTGATCACTTAGATGACTAGAGAGATGTCTGTCTAAGTGGGAGTTCTTAAGTAATATGATTAATTGAACTTAAATTTATCATGAACTTAGTCCTGGTAGTATTTTGCAAATTATGTTGTAGATCAATAGCTCGCGTTGTTGCTTTCATATGTTTATTTTGATATGTTCCTAGAGAAAACTGTGTTGAAAGATGTCAGTAGCAATGATGCGGATTGGATCCGTGATCTGAGGTTTATCCTCATTGCTGCACAGAAAAATTATGTCCTTAATGCACCGCTAGGTGACGGACCTATTGCAGGAGCATATGCAGACGTTGTGAACGTTTTGCTAGCTCAATATGATGACTACTTGATAGTTTAGTGCAGCATGCTTAAACGGCTTAGAATCGGGACTTCAAAGACGTTTTGAATGTCATGGACCATATGAGATGTTCCAGGAATTGAAGTTAATATTTCAAGCAAATACCCGAGTTGAGACATATGAAGTCTCCAACAAGTTCTATAGCTAAAAGATGGAGGAGAATCGCTCAACTAGTGAGCATGTGCTCAGATTGTCTGGGTACTTCAATCGCTTGAATCAAGTGGGAGTTAATCTTCCAGATAAGATAGTGATTGACAGAATTCTCTAGTCACCATCACTAAGTTACTAGAACTTCGTGATGAACTATAGTATGCAAGGGATGACAAAAACGATTCCCGAGCTCTTCGTGATGTTGAAATCAATGAAGGTAGAAATCAAGAAAGAGCATCAAGTGTTGATGATTGACAAGACCACTAGTTTCAAGAGAAGGGCAAAGGGAAAGAAAGGGAACTTCAAGTGGAAGACAAGCAAGTTGTCACTCCCGTGAAGAAGACCAAAGCTAGACCAAAGCCTGAAACTGAGTGCTTACACTTCAAAGGCAATGGTCACTGGTAGCGGAAATACCCTGAATATTTGGTGGATAAGAAGGATGGCAAAGTGAACAAGAGTATATTTGATATACAGATTATTGATGTGTGCCTTACTAGTGTTTATAGTAGCCCCTGAGTATTTGATACTTGTTCGGTTGCTAAGATTAGTAACTCAAAACAGGAGTTACAGAATAAACAGAGACTAGTAGAAGGGAAAGTGACGATGAATGTTGGAAGTAGTTCCAAGATTGATATGATCATCATCGCACACTCCCTATACTTTCGGAATTAGTGTTAAACCTAAATAAATGTTATTTGGCGTTTGCGTTGAGCATGAATATGATTTGATCATGTTTATTGCAATACGGTTATTCATTTAAAATCAGAGAATAATTGTTGTTCTAATTAAATGAATAAAACCTTCAATGGTCATACACCCAACAAAAATAGTTTGTTGGCTCTCGATCGTAGTGATGCACATATTCAAAATATTGATGCCAAAAGATGCAAAGTTAATAATGATAGTGCAACTTATTTATGGCACTGCCATTTGGGTCATATTGGTGTAAACGCATGAAGAAACTCCATAAAGATGGATTTTCGAAATCACTTGGTTATGAATCATTTGATGCTTGCGAACCGTGCCTTTTGGGCAAGATGACTAAAACTCCGTTCTTCGGATCAATGGAATGAGCTACTGACTTATTGGAAATAATACATACTGATGTATGCGATCCACTGAGTGTTGATGCTCGTGGCAAGTATCGTTATTTTCTGACCTTCACAAGATGATTTGAGCAGATATGGGTATATCTACTTGATGAAACATAAGTCTGAAATAGTTGAAAGGTTCAAAGAATTTCAGAGTGAAGTGGAAAAATCATCGTAACAAGAAAAATAAAGTTTCTGCGATCTGATCATGGAGACGAATATTTGAGTTACGAGTTTGGTCTTCAATTAAAACAATGTGGAATAGTTTCACAGCTCACGCCACCTGGAACACCACAAAGTTATGGTGTGTCCGAACGTCGTAACCGCACTTTATTGGATATGGTGCGATATATGATGTCTCTTACTGATTTACCACTATCGTTTTGGGATTATGAATTAGAGACAGCTGCATTCACGTTTAATAGGGCACCATCTAAATCCGTTGAGACGACACCGTATGAACTATGGTTTAGCAATAAACCTAAGCTGTCGTTTCTTAAAGTTTGGAGTTGCGATGCTTATATGAAAAAGGTTTTCAACCTGATAAGCTCAAACCCAAATCGGAGAAGTGCGTCTTCATAGAATACCCAAAGGAAACTGTTGGGTACTCCTTCTATCACAGATCCAAAGGCAAAACATTCGTTGCTAAGAATAGATCCTTTCTAGAGAAGGAGTTTCTCTCGAAAGAAGTGAGTGGGAGGAAAGTAGAGCTTGATAAGGTAATTTGTACCTTCTCCCGAATTGGAAAATTGTTCATCACTGAAATCTGTTCCAGTGATTTTTACACCAATTAGTGAGGAAGCTAATGATGATGATCATGAAACTTCGGATCAAGTTTCTACTGAACCTCGTAGGTCCACCAGAGTAAGATCCGCACCAGAGTGGTACGGTAATCCTATTCTGGAAGTCATGTTACTTGACCATGATGAACCTACGAACTATGAGGAAGCGATGATGAGCCCAGATTCCGCAAAATGACTAGAAGCCATAAAATCTGAGATATGATCCATGTATGAGAACAAAGTATGGACTTTGATTGACTTGCTCGATGATCAGCAAGCCATGTTAAATGAATGGATCTTCAAGAGGAAGACGGACACTGATAGTAGTATTACCATCTACTAAGCTCGACTTGTTGCGAAAGGTTTTCAACAAGTTCAAGGTGTTGAATACGATGAGATTTTCTCACTCGTATCGATTCTTAAGTCTGTCTGAATCATGTTAGCAATTGCCACATTTTATGAAATCTGGCAAATGGATGTCAAAAACTGCATTCCTTAATGGATTTATTAAAGAAGAGTTGTATATGATGCAACCAGAAGGTTTTGTCAATCCTAAAGGTGCTAACAAAATGTGCAAGCTCCAGCGATCCATCTATGGCCTGGTGCAAGCATCTCGGAGTTGGAATATACGCTTTGATAAGT
This sequence comes from Triticum dicoccoides, assembly GCF_002162155.2. Lineage (NCBI taxonomy): Eukaryota > Viridiplantae > Streptophyta > Magnoliopsida > Poales > Poaceae > Triticum > Triticum dicoccoides. The sequence goes on along the minus strand of NC_041385.1, from coordinate 237,282,159 downwards.
TGATCAAAGCATATAGTTTTATATGGACTTACGATGAAGCCTGTATTTACAATAAAGTGAGTGGGAGCACTACAGCCTTTCTGATTAGTATATGTGAGTGACATATTGTCGATCAGAAATGATGTAGAATTATTCTGCAAAGCATGAAAGGATACTTGAATAAGAGTTTTTCAAAGAAAGACTTCGGTAAAGCTGCTTACACATTGAGCATCAAGATCTATATAGATAGATCAAGACGCTTGATAAGATTTTTCAATGAATACATACCTTGATAAATTTTTGAAATAGTTCAAAATGGAACAGTCAAAGAAGGAGTTCTTGCCTATGTTGCAAGGTGTGAAATTGAGTAAGACTCAAGACCCGACCATGGCAGAAAATAGAAAGAGAATGAAAAATCATTCCCTATGCCTCATCATAGGTTCTATAAAGTATGCTATGCTGTGAACCAGACATATTGTATACCTTGCTCTGAGTTTGGCAAAGGAATACAATTTTGATCTAATAATAGATCACTGGACAGCGGTCAAGAATATCCTTAGTAAGGACTAAGGAGATGTTTCTCGATTATGGAGGTGATAAAAGAGTTCGTTGTAAAAGTTACATCGGTGCAAACTTTTACACTGATCCAGATGACTCTAAGTCTCAATCTGGATACATTTTGAAAGTGGGAGCAATTAGCTAGAGTAGATCCATGCAGAGCATTGTGGACATAGAATATTTGCAAAATACATACGGCTCTGAATGTGACAGACCCGTTGACTAAGCTTCTCTCACAAGCAAAACATGATCACACCTTAGTACTCTTTGGGTGTTAATCACATAGCGATGTGAACTAGATTATTGACTCTAGTAAACCCTTTGGGTGTTGGTCACATGACGATGTGAACTATGGGTGTTAATCATATACAGATATGATTATTGGTGTTAAATCACATGGCGATGTGAACTAGATTATTGACTCTAGTGCAAGTGGGAGACTGAAGGAAATATGCCCTAGAGGCAATAATAAAGTTATTATTTATTTCCTTATTTCATGATAAATGTTTATTATTCATTCTAGAATTGTATTAACCGGAAACATAATACATGTGTGAATACATAGACAAACATAGTGTCACTAGTATGCCTCTACTTGACTAGCTTGTTTATCAAAGATGGTTATGTTTCCTAGCCATGGACAAAAGAGTTGTTATTTGATTAACGGGATCACATCATTAGGAGAATGATGTGATTGACATGACCCATTTTGTTAGCCTAGCACTTGATCGTTTAGTATACTGCTATTGCTTTCTTCATGACTTATACAAAGTTCCTGCAACTATGAGATTGTGCAACTCCCGTTTACCGGAAGAACACTTTGTGTGCTACCAAACGTCACAACGTAACTGGGTGATTATAAAGGTGCTCTACAGGTGTTTCCGAAGGTACATGTTGAGTTGGCATAATTCGAGATTAGGATTTGTCACTCCGATTGTCGGAGAGGTATCTCTGGGCCCTCTCGGTAATACTCATCACCTAAGCCTTGCAAGCATGTAACTAATGAGTTAGTTATGAGATGACGTATTACAGAACGAGTAAAGAGACTTGCTGGTAACGAGATTGAACTAGGTATTGGATACCGACGATCAAATCTCGGGCAAGTAACATACCGATGACAAAGGGAACAAAGTATGTTGTTGTGCGGTTTGACCGATAAAGATCTTCGTAGAATATGTAGGAACCAATATGGGCATCCAGGTCCTGCTATTGGTTATTGACCGGAGACATGTCTCGGTCATGTCTACATTGTTCTCGAACCGTAGGGTCCGCACGCTTAAGGTCTCGATGACAGTTATATTATGAGTTTATGTATTTTGATGTACCGAAGGTTGTTCGGAGTCCCGGATGTGATCACCGACATGACGAGGAGTCTCGAAATGGTCGAGACATAAAGATTGATATATTGGACGGATATATTTGGACACCGGAAAGGTTCCGGGAGAGTTTGGGAATATACCGGAGCTCCGGGAGGTTACCGGGACCCCCCGGTAAGTATATGGGCCTTATTGGGCCCTATTGGAAGGGAGGGAGAAGGAGCAAGGGAGGGGGCGCCCCCCCCCCAAGCCCAATCCGAATTGGGAGGGGGGCCGGCCCCCCCTTTCCTTCTCTCCTTCCCCCTCTTCCTTCCTACTACTACTACTCCTTCCTTCCCCCTCCATCTTGGATTAGGAAAAGGAGGGGAAACCTACTTGGAGTAGGTTTCCTCCCCCTATGGCGTGCCCCCCCTTGGGCCGGCCACCTCCTCCCTCCCTCCTTTATATACGGGGGTAGGGGGGCACCCTAGACACACAAGTTGATCATTGAGATCGTACCTTAGCCGTGTGCGGTGCCCCCCTCCACGATATTACACCTCGGTCATATTGTAGCGGTGCTTAGGCGAAGCCCTGCGACAGGAGAACATCAAGATCGTCACCACGCCATCGTGCTGACGGAACTCCCCCCTGCGCCTCTGCTGGATCGGAGATCGGGGGTGCGTCATCGAGCTGTACGTGTGTCAAGAACTCGGAGGTGCCGGAGTAACGGTGCTTGGATCAGTTGGACCGGGAGGACGTACGACTACTTCCTCTACGTTGTGTCAACGCTTCCGCTTCGGTCTACGAGGGTACGTAGACAACACTCTCCCCTCTCGTTGCTATGCATCACCATGATCTTGCGTGTGCGTAGGAAATTTTTTGAAATTACTATGTTCCCCAACATAAGCCGCCAAAGCAAATTCCAAACTGCCACTTCTCCACTTTATCTCGGGCATCTGGCAATAAATCATCAAATATTCACATGGAAGATCAAGTTGAAAGGTCAACACACTCGGGACAGTACGAGCCGCCCTGGTTGGGTCTCCATTGCGATTGAATCGTCACCGCTTTCGTCCCGAGAGCCGCCGCTACTTTTCCTCCGCCCACCCTGCCAACGCCCCTCCGGAGTCGCCGGGTCACGCCTCTGTTGCTATTTTTTTGGTCTCAGGACCGAGTCAAATTCAGGCTCAAACTTTGAGGAGGCAATCTGTACAAAGAAGACATATTGCTTGTTGAAACCGCTTCACGTGAGCATGCATGTTTGGGCAAAGGACTACCACGACCGGTCAACAGTAGACGCAACAAGACGTCTGAAGAAAATCAGATTAAAAAAAGTTGATTGTATCATGAGCATCCACACTGCTGCTGGGCCTTCATCTGTTCTAGTAAAATTTTGGTCCGCCCAAGGATCATATGTCGTCTGAATATATTAGGTGATATCCATCCAGTTTACTTTTTATTAGTACTGGTTAATTTTTTGTGAAAACAACCACTCTGCCCTATAGTGTTGTTATACGCACGTAAATTATTCATTACAAAAGTGTTGATATACTGCGGGTATGGAGCATGCGCCAGCATCTTTTTTATTGGCATTCATCTGTGTCGCACAACTTCACAGACACGTGTATAAGCCGCTGACCTTGCGGTCCGGTCTACGTCAACGCGCTAGCCGATTCGCCCATCCGCACCGCCTTACAACGCCACGGACGACTTGCCTGTCCACCCTCGCGGTTGGCTCATTACATCTGCGCCGGTTTACAATATGACTGACAGCTTGCCCGTCCACCTCTGCGGCCAATTCTCCTGTCCACGCGACTTACCACACCTGCGATTGACTCGCCCGACTGCACCGGCTTACAACGCCTCGGCCGATTCATTTTTCCATGCCCACGGCCGACTCGGCCGTGATTGATTTCAGCTTCAACATGGTGATCATCAGCTCCGCGGTGGATAATTTCTGGCCTAATATATCAGGTGAAATCTATTCAATATATTTTTATATTATATATCGCTTTCTTTAAAAGATAGATTATTCTGGCTTGCAAGCTCTCTAATGCAAGACAAGTTGCCTACTGCAAAAGGGACTATTATATCACGGAGCTGTCAAATGACTCATACATGTTTATGTCACGATCAAATATGGAGAATCTCAAGCCAACTCCTCGAGTAGTCTTAAGACTTGGGAGCTACATGGACATGGCTCAATAAATGTTGCCAGTTTAAGGACCGTCAGAAAATTTCCGGCTCAAAATGAAGAATTCCGGTTTAAAATAGGGCTCAAGGGAAATCTGTTTCTCACTGAAGCTCTCAAATATCCGGTATAAAATCTGGCTCAAGGGAAACTTATCTCTCACAAAGTTTGAAGGTCCCAATATCCGGTTTAAGAATTACGGCTTAAAAAGAATTAATCTCTCGCAAGTCCGAGTTCTCAGAAAAAAATGAAAAGGTGCCAAAGAGAACTTGCTGCCATGATGCGCAGTTCAAACATGCGTATCCTGTCTTATTGGCTTATCATATCATTGGTCACTTGGGGGCTTCCCGTTCAAACATATGTGTATTCACCAAAGAGAACATAGTTGTCGTTACCCTCTTGATCGGCACAATGCCAAAACCTCATGGTCACTTGGGGGCTTCCTGTTCAAATATAGGTGTATTCACCAAAGAGAACATAGATGTCGGTACCCTCTTGATCTGCGCAATGCCAACACCTTATGGTCAATTGGGGGCTTCCTGTTCAAACATAGGTGTATTCACCAAAGAGAACATAGATGTCGGTATCCTCTTGATCGGCGCAATGCTAACACCTTATGGTCACTAGGGGGCTTCCTGATCGTATTGGAATCATAGCTGTCGTTACCCTCTTGATCGGCCCAAGGCCACAAACCACTTGGGGGCTTCCTTCTCGTATTTGAAGCATAGCTATTAACCCTTTTGGTCTGGCGTCCTGCTCATATTCGAAGCATAGCCTCATTTTTCTCTTTTTGCTTGGTTTTTTGAATGTTTTTTCGGTTCATCTCTCTACCATCTTGACATATGGTTTAAAGTGATTCAGGCCATGTAGCTTTAATTCTCACAGCTCGTATTTGAAGCATACCCGTGGTTTCTATAAACCCGGCCTGGCTCTGGATGATAAGTCGCCAGTCCATGATGATATTAAATACTTGGAAGTATTGTCTTCTAAGTTTTGGGATATTAGCCCTTGCTGCATATGGCGGGATAAGCCGGCGGCGTGACTACAGTGAACAGGGCATTGTGCTCTATATCTTCAGGATTATTACCCTTACTGGCATGATAAGTCGGCGATGTTCATAAGTATCATAGGTATGATATTTATTTTTGTTATCTGAGGTTTGATAACCCGCCCTGGTTTTTGACGTTAAGTCGCCAGGGCATATGTTGTTTAAGCTCTGTGCAGGATTTACAGAGCTATGACTTACATAAAGGATTAAGTCCATCATAAAAAATTGAAATTGGTGTTTCAAAAGGGTTATCAATTATTGACTTTCACAAAGGCTATAAGCCGCCGGGTTACGAAAATCCCGGATTACAATGGATGTGCATTAACTCGCCACCGGCCAAAGAGCCGCCGGGTATTTAAACTCCGGATTTACTTGTTGACCGATAAGGTATTCAAATCTTTAATAAGCCAAAATTGGCTGGATTTTCATGATGATATTGAATGATTAAGGTTTTCATACTGGATTATGCTACTCAAATCTTGAATAGCCAGCATGGCTGGATTTTTATGGTTATCAATAAGCAGTATTATGATTGAGGTTTTCAACGTCGCTTTAGCGCAATGGCTATTACTTTATCAATGGATATGATTTATTCTACAATGGAAGGAATAGTCTCGAGTCGCTGCAGGCTTACGACCCGGAACTTGGGGGCTACATTATTCAGATTATGATTATATCAAATATGACAGTCCCATGTCGCTGCAAGCATGCACCATGACACTTGGGGGCTAATGCAAGATCATTTATTTACGCGCCTTATTGAAGATCCGAATCATCACATTGAAATGAGCCGGCCCTTGGGGGCACCCAATTGCTCTTGCTAAAAATTCAAAGTACACAAGCTTTAATCCATTATATTGAAGGGTCCACTGCTCAGTTGGTAGAGTACAAAGCTCTCAACCTTATGGACGTGGGTTCAAGCCCCATGGTGGGGGTTACGTCATATGATGTTATTTTCAATGAAGTACATATAAAGTCCCAGCTCAGTATTCTCTTACTGAGCCGGCCCTTGGGGGCTACACGTAGTTGTTCAAGTCTACATGATTATATCTACAAACTCCCTGCTCATTATTGCGTAATGACCCGGCCCTTGGGGGCTACACTGGTTGAAGTTTTTATGAGCATAAGGTAGTTACGAGTCCCAGGTTGCTGCAAGCATGACAACCCGGCACTTGGGGGCTACATATGTGGAATATTCAGTTTTGACTAGTGACTGAGATGAACAAATCGGATTTCTTCAAGGTTGTAACATTTATATTGAAGCAAGTCTTAAGCGGTTACTACGCTCCCTTCTTAAGACTTGGGGGCTACAAGTGATATGCATATAAGGGAGGTATATTTTCAAGCTTGATGATTAGCAACAATTATGACCTGGTGCCATCAATATTTACAAACCGGTAATTTTGGCAATGATAAACCGGCAAGTTCTACATCTTCAAGCCGGCTGAAAATCAGATGAGTATTTCAAGGCCAATTTTTTTGTTAAGAATTGGGAGCTGAATCAAATGAATTATTCTTCACAATATTTTTCCTGTGAGAAACCAGTGTCAGAAAATTGATTATGAAGCTGATCTATTGACCGGACTTCCCAGAAGAAGGAAATGACAAGGACTTAAGGATGATCAGGTGTCGGCTTACAAGAATTTTTAACCCGGAGCACAACCTGTCAAATTAGTTATTGTGTTTATTTTGCAGGATCAGTTTAACATGGATAAATCCAAATTAAACTGGAGGCTAATGTCAGGGATATACCCCACGGTATAACCCGGCCGAAAGTATGACCCGGCCGGACTTGGCGACTCACTGGTGACCCACCTGACTTGACGACTCACTGACCCGCCCGGATCTCTCCACTCACTGATAACCCGGCCGAGCCAGGTGACTCATTGGTGACCCGGCAGGCTGGTTAGAGGAGCGACAAGACCCGGAGGCCTAGAAGACTCAAGGCTAGAAGGCCGGCTCATGTTATGGTGAGCCGGCTTAAGAGGAAAGCATAAGGATTATTCCCTTACAAAGGAAGCAAGACTAGGACTCCGCTTGTAAAAGAGTAATCCTAATCCTACTAGGACTAGTCATGTAAGCCGCCCCTTCAATTTATATAAGGAGGGATAAGGCACCCCAAGAGGGGGAAGTTTTACAAGTTTAGATAGGTAGACAAATCAAGAGCTCTCCAAATAGAGCACCCCTGTAATAGTGATCATCATCATCAATATTAATGAAGTAGGATGTAGGCTTTTACCTCCACCATGAGGGGCCGAACCTGGGTGAAAAACCTCGCGTCTCTCATCCCACTCAACCTCTCTCAAGCTACCACATGGATGCGTTGGCCTCGCGACTAAGTCCTCACCCTAGGACATCTGCCGTGACAAATCCACGACACCTTGCGTTGTGCCCTGCCTCGCCTCTGGTTGCCGCCCGCTGCCGCCCACGCATCCCCGACGCCTGGCCGTGCCTTGCTGCTTGTCAGAGGCCGCCAGCCCGTGCCGCACCTCCCGCCATCCGCGCGCCCACCGCCCCACTGCTCCCTGCCACCTCGAGCTACCGTGCCAGCTCCTCGCAGCCACCGCTCATCTCGCACGCGCTGCCCCGTCTCGGTGGCGTTGCTGCTACCTCATCGCCCTGGCCTCCTCGCCCAACACGTCGTGGCCACGCCCTCGCGCCATTCGCCGTGCCATAGCCTCACCCCATCTCGCGCGTGCTCGCGCATTTCACCGCTGCCGCTCTGCTGTGGTTGCTTTGCCGCCACCACGCGCCCGTCCACGCCACGACCCCGGTCGCGCTTGCCCGCACCGCCCCATCGCCGCCCGCCGGCGAGCGCCCGTCTCGTGTCACCGTGCCCGCAGCAGCCGGCCGGGTTCGCCTGCTCCGTGCGCTCCTGGGCGTGCGCCTGCTCGGGCTGCGCTCCGCACCCGGCGCCCGTTAAGCCCCCAGGGCCTATGACAAGTGGGCCCCTGCCCCGGAACAATTAAATAAAAAATGTTAAAATAAATAAATTAGTAAGTAATTAATTAGTTAATTAAGTTAATTATCATGTTTAACTAATCTAATTAAAATGAATTAACCTAATCACTTAGTTAATCTAATTAACTCTATTTAGGTAGTCTGTGTTAATGACAACAGGACCCACCCGTCAGTTGGATGGTCAACAGTGAACTTTGACCGCTGACGTCATGCTGACGCAATATATATTTTCGAATAATAATAATCCAAGAAAATGATTATTTTTTTATAAATTAAAATAAAATAAAACATAACTCGGATGAAAATACTTTGTACATGAAAGTTGCTCAAAACGACGAGACAAATCCGAATACGCAGTCCGTTCGTCCGTCACACGTCCCTAACATAGAGAACTTGAAATTGTCCCCCTCCGATCCGCCTGTCCGAAAATGCCAAACACCAACAATGTTTTCCCGTATGTTGTCCCCCTTCGCCAGTAGCACCTAGTACTGCATTAGCTCACCCTAGCACCGCTAAATGTCATGTCATGCATCTGTTTGCATTGTATTCATTGTTTCTTCCCCCTCTTCTCTTTGGTAAACTACGAGGCTGACGGCGCTACTGCCCCGATCGACTACGGTATTGACGACCCGTCCTTCTCTACTGAGCTTCTAGGCAAGCAAACCCCCTTTGATCAACCAGATATCGCCCACTCTCTTCTCTCTTATTCTTGCATTAGGTTTGCTACTGTTGTTGATTCGATAGCTCATATTTTGTTGCATAGCCTGTCATTGTTGCTACAATTGTTGATACCTTTACCTGCTATCCTAATGCTTAGAAATAGGTTGCTAGTATTACATCAATGGACCTACACTCTTGTCTGTCTATCATGCTATATTACTGGGCCGTGATCACTCGGGAGGTGATCACGGGTATACACTATACTATTACATACTTATGTTGATGATTCGGAGATGGGGGCTGAAGGGGCAGGTGGTTCCACCCAGGTAGTGGTGGGCTTGGGTTCCCGGTAGCCCCTTGATGGTTACTTTGTGGCGGAGCGACAGGGCAGGTTGCGACCACCTAGGAGACAGGTGGGCCTGGTCCCTGGTCGGTGTCCGCGGTTACTTCAAAATAACACGCTTAACAAGCTCTTGGTATTTGATCTGAGTCTGGCTACGAGCCTATACGCACTAACCAACTACGCGGGAATAGGTATGGGCACTCGACGTCGTTGTATCAGCTGAACCCTTCTTGACGTCAGCGACTGAGCGGCGCACGCCGGGTTGGACTAGAATGCCTGCTCTTGTATAAGGGGGGATAGGTCTACTCACTGGCCGCGTTTGCAACGTGCAGGTGTGCAATGGGCGATGGGCCAAACCCCTGCATGCTTAGGATTTAGACCGGCGTGCTAACCTCTCTGTTGAGCCTAGGTAGGGCAGTGATGTGTTGACCTTCCAAGGCCGGGCATGACCCAGGAAAGTGTGTCCGGCCAGAGGGATCGAGCGTGTTGGGTAATGGGGTGCACCCCTACAGGGAAGTTTATCTATTCTAATAGCCGTGTCCCTTGGTAAAAGGACGACCCAGAGTTGTACTTCGACCTTATGACAACTAGAACCGTATACTTAATGAAACACACCTCTTACAAGTTCCATACACAACCCAGTGATCGCTTTCCCACAGGGCGACGAGGGGAGGATCACCGTGTAGGATTATGCTATGCATTGACACTTATTACAACTTGTTACTATCTTCCACATGCTTCAAGATGGAGGCTTCCAGAAGCGTAGTCTTCGATAGGACTAGCTATCCCCCTCTTATTCTGGCATTCTATAGTTCAACCCACATATACTACCCATTTCATCGATATCGATGCATATGTAGTGTAGATCCTTGCTTGCGAGTACTTTGGATGAGTACTCACGGTTGCTTTGCTCCCTCTTTTCCCCCTTTTCCATTCTTCTCGAATGTCGCAACCAGATGTTTGAGCCCAGGAGCCAGACGCCACCGTCGACGATGACCCATACTACACCCAGGGTGCCTACTACTACGTGCAGGTCGCCGATGACCAAGAGTAGTTAGGAGGATCCCAGGCTGGAGGCCAGCGTCTCTTTTTATCTGTATCCCAGTTTGTGCTAGCCATCTTATGGCACCTTGTTTAACTTATGTCCGTACTCAGATATTGTTGCTTCCGCTGACGCATTTATGTTCGAGCACTTGTATTCGAGCCCTCGAGGCCCTTGGTTTGTAATATGATGCTTGTATGACTTATTTGTTTTTAGAGTTGTGTTGTGATATCTTCTCGTGTGTCCTTGATTTTGATCGTACACGTTTGCGTGTATGATTAGTGTACGATTGAATAGGGGGCAACACAGCCTTCCGGGGCATCCCCAAGCTTAGGCGCTTGAGTCTTCCTTGAATATTATCTTGGAGTGCCTTGGGCAGCCCCAAGCTTAGGGTCTTTCCACTCGTTATTCTCCTCATATCGGCATCTCACTCAAAACTTGAAACTTCAGTCACACAAAACTTAATGGAACTTCGTGAGATGGGTTAGTATGATAAAGACAAATCATTCACTTTGGTACTGTCAAGATAAGATTCATAATTGTTCTCACACAATGCCTATTGTACCATATCATTTCTACAATTTATATTGAGTAATATAAGCCATAGAAACTAGAAGACAAGCAAACTATGTATTAAAACCAGAATATGTCAGAAACAGAATAGTCTGTAACGGCTTCCTCCTCCATGGCCTCCGGTGATGATGGCCCCCTCCGGCAGGGTGCCAGAGAGGACCGAGATTGATTTTTCATGGCTACAGAGGCTTGTGACGGTGAAACTTCTGATCTAGGTTTCTTTCTGGGGGTTTTGGTATTTAAAGGAATTTTTGGCATCAGTCTCATGTCAAGGGGGTCCACGAGGCAGCGGCAAGCCGGGAGCACCCTTCCCGGGGGTAGCGCGCACCCCCCTACCTTGTCGTTGCCTCGGGACTCTTCTGGCCCAACTCCGATGCCTCGGGGGTTTCTTTTGGTCCATAAAAAATCACCGTAAATTTTCAGCTCATTCCGAGAACTTTTATTTCTGCACAAAAAATGACACCACGGTAGTTCTGCTGAAAACTGCGTGAGTCCGGGTTATTTCTAATCAAATCATACCAAAATCATATAAAATTGTGGTAAACATGGCATGAATACTTCATAAATTATCAATACATTGGAGACGTATGAACGACAATGTCCTCATCGGGAGTGGTGAAGGAGCAATCACCCTCGATAAACCACGACCGACTAGCTACATTACAGAGCTATCATCAGGAGTGCGTTAGGAGGTATCACCCTCTGCACTCGATAGTAGCTCTGCAGAGTCGTAAAACTAAAGGGGAGTGAAGTGACGTGCTAGGCTTAGGACATGGATCAAGTTGATCGAGTCATCTGGTAATCCAGCGGGGGCAACAGGGACAAGGTGAGGGGTCACTGATGGATCACTAACCAACCTATACTAAGCATATACGAAAAGTACGTGAGATACAAAAGAAGGTTACAAAAGTAGGTTATGCATCAGAATAGGAGCAACCATTTACAGTAGCAAAATCTAATGCAAGCATGAGAGAGAAGGGAATGGGCGATATCGGAATGATCAAGGGGGTTTGCTTGCCTGGAAGCTCTGCAGACAGATACAAACCCTCCACAGTGAAGTAGTCGATCATCGGATCAACCGCGGGTTCGGGGTCTACCGGAAAAAAAGTAACGGAGGGGGAACACAATAAATAGCAGATCAATCAAATGCATCACAATGCATGACATGGCAAAACGATGTGCTAGTGGTGACCTAACGCGGTGCTACGCATTACACACGGAGCGGGAAAATATCCAGGAATATTTTCTCAGCTCCAAGCATTTATCGGACAAATGAACTAGAGGGGAAGGTCCCATGTTTATCATGATGGAGGGGTATGGCAGGTAAGTGAGTGGCATATTCAGATTTGTATTTTTTATGAACGCTTTTCATATATAAAACATTTTCATCTGAGTTACGGTTGAATTTATATGAATTTACAAAGTTTTATCAATTTTCTGAAATTTCTCAAATTATTATATTTCATTCATCCAAATTGACCAAGTCAACTTGACTGGTCAAAGCGAACAGTGTTGGGGTCCCACATGTCAGAGTTTTATTAAATTTCCAAAATTATTTATTTTAACTAGCAAAAAAGCCTGTGCGTTGCAACGGGAGAAAAAAAATCCTCTTATATCTCTCTCTAGGTCGGTGGGCTTTCTCCGTTGGGTCAAGACACACACGGAGCGGGAAAATATCCAGGAATATTTTCTCAGCTCCAAGCATTTATTGGACAAACGAACTGGAGGGGAAGGTCCCATGTTTATCATGAGGGGGTATGGCAAGTAAGTGAGTGGCATATTCGGATTTGTATTTTTTATGAACGTTTTTCATATATAAAACATTTTCATCTGAGCTACAGTTGAATTTATATGAATTTACAAAGTTTTATCAATTTTCTGAAATTTCTCAAATTATTATATTTCATTCATCCAAATTGACCAAGTCAACTTGACTGGTCAAAGCAAACAGTGTTGGGGTCCCACATGTCAGAGTTTTATTAAATTTCCAATATTATTTATTTTAACTAGCAAAAAGGTCTGTGTGTTGCAACGGGAGAAAAAAAAATCCTCTTGTATCTCTCGCTAGGTCAGTGGGCTTTCTCCGTTGGGTCAAAACGGATGGCAAATAACGAAGCCAAATAGCCTGAAATCAAACGAAGCGGGACCAAACGAAGCGGGACGAAACCATAGGCTAAACTAGCACTAAACTAATACTTCCTCCGTTCGTAAATATTTGTCTTCCTAGAGATTTCAACAAGTGACTACATACAAAGCAAAATGAGTGAATCTACACTTTAAAATATGTCTATATACATTCGTATGTAGTGGTTCATTTGGAATATCTAAAAAGACAAATATTTAGGAACAAAGGGTAAGCTAAACCTAGACTAATTAAACAAGGGTCGGCCTCATCCAGAGCTAGCCGGCTGGCCTCAATGAGGCGTGCACGAACACACGGCCTCAGGCGCGGCCACGGCCGAGCCCTGGCGCGGCCGGCCGGCCAGAGAGCAGCGGCAGCGGACAGCAGCAAGCAGAGTAGCAGCGGCACCAGCAGCATGCGAGCGGCAGCAGCGCATCAGCAGCGGCATCGAAGCAACAGGAGCAGCAAGCAGTTGCAGCAGCTAGTAGGTGGTCAAACCAGCAGTAGCAGCCGCAAGAGTAGCAGAACGCAACAGTAAGCAGTGGCAGCGGCAGCAAGCAACATAGAAGGAGCTAGTGCATGAGCAGCAGCAACCGTAGAGACAGAGAGCAGTGGCATGAAGCACACATGTACGCAAACTCAGACGAGCTCGGGGACGGCGGCTACGGCAACGGATCGAGGGGGCAAGCGGGGGGAATGGGGGTGGAGCTCACGGTGCTCAAGGAGGGTCAGGGTGGACCGGAGCGACCGCAACAACGGCGAGGTCATGACGGCCAGACGAAGAAGACGAAGACAACGTCAGATCGAGGGCGTCCCGGCTTGAGCTGGTCCCCGGCACGGACGAAGCCGGCCACGACGGACCTCCTGGACGTGCTCCTGCACGCCGGAGACGTCGATGGCCGCGACAACGACGGAAAGGCAGCGGTGACCGCGACTGGTTCGAGCTCGATTCCGAGAAGAAGAGGAAGGGGACAAAGGGGGAAAGAAATATCTCGATCTAGGGTTTTCGGGGGACGCTCTAATAGGCCGAGGGAGAGCTACTTTTTTTTTTGAGTAACAGGGAGAGCTACTTGGTGGCCATCCATGGCCATGGTGCCGTGGATGTGCGCCACGCACATGTTCTCTGCCTCCTATGCGTCAGGATAAGGATGAGGGAGAGATGGGCTGGGCCTAGATACTGTGGCACTAGAGCCTATGAGCACAGTGATCGTTTAATCTTTTCCTTTTCTTTTTCTGTTTAAAATTTTGCTACTGTTATTTATTTATTCTTCATAGCAATTGATTTTTGTTGCCTATGAAGATTTACAAATAAGTCACGCACAATACATTGCAGCTGCTCACAAATTTTTAGGGCATTTGGAAATGCTCAAAGTTGCACTTAGAATTTAAATGGCTTCATCCATTTATTTTGGTCTACAAAATTGTTGCTAGGGACAAAATGATATTCCAAATGAGTTTGAATTCATTTTTACAAATACTAGAGGTACTTATGACATAATCTAAACATTTTAGATTTGCCAATTGAAGAGTTATTATTTTTGACTTGCATTACAAATTTGAGTTTGGATCAAAATGGCAATTAACAATATAAGCATGATGGCATGGCAACATAATTAACAGAGCAACCGTGCTTAGTACATGGGGTGTTACATATTATTATGGTGGAGCTTAATGATCTCTGCATTGCTAACTTAAAGTTTATCCTCCTCTATTTTGAAGCACTACCGGGGCTGAAAATTAACGTTTCTAAAAGTGTGGTCCAGGTCATTGGTGTGTCTGGGGCTTGGGCTTTGAGAGTTTTGCAAGTGCTAAAATGCCAACTTGGGTCCTTTCCTTCAAATATCTTGGCCTTCCTATAACCCCTTTCAAACTGTGTGCCAAAGAATTCGCGCCTCTTGTGGCCAAGGTTGGAAACCGTGTTATGCCTTGGCGCGGCAGATACAATTCGAATGCTAGCAAAGTCTGCCTTACCAATGCTTGTCTCTCTTCTTTGCCTATGTTTACAATGGATTTTTACCGCCTAACCGAGGGGACTCATGCGGGTTTTGACAAGCATAGGGGTGCTTTTTACTCAAATGCTGCTGATAATCATCGCAAATATTGGTTGGTGAAGTGGCAACATATCTGTTGTCCTAACTCTCATGGTGGGCTGGGCATCCTTAATACTTCCATTATGAACAAGTGCCTTATTATTAAGTGGTGGTGGAAAAACCTAACTTCGGGTCCTGGCTCTCTGTGGCACTCTCTGCAAAAAGGAAAATATTTTCCTAATTGCGGTCCTTTATTTGCCTCTCCCTCGGGTGGGTCCCAATTCTGACGTGATTAAAGTGTGTGATGATTTTAGGGCCCAAGTTAAGTTTGTGGTTGGAAATGGTTCTTCCCCTCGTTTTTGGCTCGATTGGTGGTGCGGTGATTTGCCTTTAGCTCTTGCCTTCCCGACTCTATTCTCGTGTTGTGCAACACCGAACATCTCAATCTTCGAGCTCTCCCATTTAGGCTAGGATTTGGGTTTCAGGAGAACCCTCTCTCCTGAAGAGTTGGGAGAATGGCATCTTCTTGCTACTTGTTTCCTATTCTCTCGGAGGAGGAGGATTCTGTTGTTTGGCCCCATTCCGCTTCAGGTAGATTCTCTGTCAAGTCGTTTTACTTGCGTTTAATCTCTGGAGCTCCCACGAATAAGTTCAAACATGTATGGCTTGCTAGGGTGTCGCCTCAGATCAAGATCTTTATGTGGTAGGCCATCAGAGGTCGGCTTCCTACGGCTAATCAGATTCGTAAGTGTAACGGCCTTGGGTCTGGTTGTTGTGCTCTCTATAACAACCTCGAGGACTCGAGCCACATTTTCTTTGGGTGCGTTTTGGCCAAGCTGGCGTGGTGTTATACCTCTTCTTGGTTGGGAGTCCCCTAGGCTCCTAATTCTTTTGCTGAACTCCGGCCTTTGGTATCTGGGTGGGGTTCTCTGCGTTATGCTGGGCGTTTTGGACCACTAGAAACAAATTCACAATTGAACCTATTTTCCTTAACAGGTTGGCTGACTGCTTGTTCAAAATGGTTATTTTCTTGCAACAGTGAAAATTGTTGACTAAGAAAGCTGATCGAGGCGCACTGGAGGAGCTTATTTCTAGGGTTCGATCGTCTACTTCTTCTCTGGTCCAGCAAGGGTGTGCCTCCTGAGGTGGTTTGCATAGTCTGCTTCTAGGTTATGTAGGTTGTTGGTCTACATGCCCCTTTGTAATACCCCGAGAATCATGCTACAGTATTCTCCCCCTAATGGTGGCCATGTCATCATGATTACTATGCATATTTCCACTTAATAAAAATCGAAGTCAAATTCAAATTTAAATTTCAAGTCAAAATAATATTTCATTAAACGATAAAACAAAAATGTTCATTGGGTTGGAAATAATCACTATATAATTTTCATGTAGAAACTAACATTATTTGAGTTGATAAAATGCCCCTAAGGTATTTAAAACAGACCCAGCAGCACCTATCCAACACATTTAAATTCAAACCAAAAATCAAATAATTGTGAATGCCCTCAATACTTTTTGTGCAACCCTAGAATATTGCATAACATTTTTGTGCAAAGTTTCATAATTAAAAAAATCATTTGATCACAAAACTATTTAGAAAAACAATAGCTAAACTGGAAAAAAGAAAAAGATAAAAAAAAGAAAAGGAGAAATCCCCCTCCCCCCATTTACTTAAGCCCGGTACTAATACTATACCAGGCCCAGGCCAGCTGGCCGGCCATTTCCCCTACCTCTCGCACGGGAGAGGTAGAGTCGTGCGTGCCGGCCATCCGTGGTGCCAGGGCCACGTGCCAGCCATCCGCCCCCCCCCCTCGGCCTACTAAGGTGTCCCC
>NC_041385.1:237262988-237265345 GCF_002162155.2 Triticum dicoccoides | reverse complement strand
CCCCCGGAGACCCTAGCTCGCCCTCGTTCATTCCCCCCTCGATCCCCATCGTCCCGCCTCTCCTCTCGCTCAATTTTGAGCTCGCAAGCTCATGCAGTCACTGCTGCCTCGTCGTCATTGACGCGCTTTACCGTGTCTGTTCAGGGCACTCGAACGAGGCGGGGAGCTGTGTAGCCGGCGCAGTCTTCGTCTTCTTCGTCCGGTTGTCACCGTCTCGCCATCACCACCGCCTCTTCAGTCCACCCGACCCTCACTAAGCGCGCCAATGGACTCGCGGTGAGCACTCCTCCGGATCCCTCCTTCCCCCGCCTCGATTTGATCGCCGTTTGCCGTCCCCGAGCACATCCGAGCTCATGCGTACGCGTACATACGTGCGTGAGTGAGCTGCTGCTGCTGCTTAACTGCCATCTGTTGCTACTGCGTACTGCTGCCACCACGCGCCCGCCCTGACCTCGCCTCCGCGTGCACACTACTCGCCGGCCATCGCCTACCGCCGCCCTTACTGTCGCCCGCCGCCTAGCGCCGCCCCTGTTGCTGCCTTCTGCTTTTGCCGCTGCTTAGCTGCTGCATGCCCTCTGTTGCTGAGCTGATTAGCTTCTGCCGCTGTTGCCATTGCTTAGTTGATGCCGCTGTCGTGCGCTACTTTGCTGCTGCTAATGGCCACGGCGGCCATGCTGTGTGCGTGGGTGTGCACAGCCACACCGGCTGGCCGTGCAAATTAGATTAGGGCTAATTTTTTTGAGGGGTGGATTAGGACTAATTGGTAGTACTAGTTAGGTTAGTTGCTACACTATGACGTATGGGCCCCATTTGATTAAGTTAATTTCTTATTAGATTAGATCTAGCTTTATGACAGGTGGGCCACCCTCTAATAAGCCTAATTAGGAACTAACTAAACACTATTAAAATAATACTCAGTATGACAACTGGGTCCCGCGGGACCTTTGACTAGTCAACCATGGACCAGTCAACTGCTGAGTCAGCGGTTGACTGGACCCGCTGGTGCAACTCTGGTGCACTGCACCGGGTGCGCACAGTTTTTAACTGCTGATTTTTGAAATTAAAAATAAATTAAAAATTAGAAAATATTTACATCTATGATAAGTCATAGAAAATAATCTGTAACTCGGATGAAAATACTTTGTATATAAAAATTACTCAGATTGACGAGACGAATCCGAATGTGCAGTCTGTTCGTCCGCCACACGTCCCAAGCATAGCGAACGTGCAACCTTCCCCCTCCGGTTCAATTGTCCGACAAAGTCAAACACCGGGAATACTTTCCCGGATGTTTTCCCCCTTCGCCAGAATCACGTAGTACTGCGTGAGGTCATCCCTAACACCATGTATTGCCATGTTATGCTTAGTGATGCTTTGATTGCTCTATTATTTATTGTGTTCCCCCACTGTTACTTCTTTACAGTAGACCCCGAGACTGCCGGCGACCCCTAGTTCGACTATGGTGTTGACGACCCGTCCTTCTCTGTTGAGCTTCCTAGCAAGCAAACCCCCTTTGATCAACCAGATATCATGCACTCTCTTCTCTCTTAGTCTTGCATTAGGTTTGCTACTGTTGTTGATTCGATAGCTCATATTCTGTTGCATAGCCTGTCATTGTTGCTACAATTATTGATACCTTTACCTGCTATCCTAGTGCTTAGTATAGGTTGCTAGTATTACATCAGTGACCCTACACTCTTGTCTGTCTGCTATGCTATACTACTGTGTGACGCCCCCCAATTCAATCGTACACTAATCATACACGCAAATATGTATGGCCAAGATCAGGGACTCACGGGAACATATCACAACTCAACTCTAGTTGGGGATTTCGTTATTTTCATATTTGAGTTTTCTCAAATTTTGAAAATAGAATCATTTGATTTTAATTATTTTATCTTCAATTATTTGTATTATAAAAATATGAGAGAGGGAATAAAATGACTTTCCCAAAATAAAGAAATATTTAGGATTTAATAATAAAATCAAATAAGATTTTATTTCGGAGTTTTATCGCTATTTTATTTGAATTAGGAAAAATGCGCGTTTTTCAAAATTACATTTAGGCCCCAAATAAATGTTCATCTGTCCGGCTTGATTTTAGAGGACGGGGAAATTTATTTCGAGATTTCTGGAGTCCGTTTAGTATTTCTTTTATTTGTTTTTCTGCGCGAAATTATTTAAAAAAAATGAACTGACCTTCCGGGCCGTGTCCGCCAAGGACAATGACCCGGCCGGGCCTTTAAAGCCCGAGGCGCCGAGCCACCCCAGCTCAAGCCGCCGCCGCCCGAACCCTAGCGCTGCCCCGACGCCAGATCCGCGCGGCCGTCGCCGCCGGTTGCCGCATCCGCCGCCGA
>NC_041385.1:237254759-237262773 GCF_002162155.2 Triticum dicoccoides | reverse complement strand
GCCGCCCCGCACCCCGCCGCCACCCGCCGCCCTCGCCGGAGACCCCACCACTGCTGGAGCCCGCCGCCTTGCCCGCCGGACCCGCCGAAGGTAGCCGCCGCCGCCACAGTTTTCGGGAGAAAACCATCGGTTTTTTTAGAAACCCGGTTTATTTTTTCTTAGATCGGTTTTTTTTCGGTTTAGTTAATTTAGCGAACGCCCGTTCGTTTGTTCATTTTAACGAATGGTTTTCATCATTTAGTCGCAGACAGCGAACGTTCGTTCGTTAGCCTGTTCGTCCGTTTCTCTTTTTCTCGGATTTTCCGTGATTATTTCTGATCGCGATTTCTGATCCGATTTTCGTTCTAGTATAACTTTTCGCTCATTTATCGGAATCAGGCGATTAAAGCACCTAGAGTTTCGTCTCGAAACCCTCTTTCCGTTTAACCAACTCAAACAAGTTTTTGCTTCTGTAAATTTGACTTAGATCCAGATTAGTAAATGAAGCTTGTTTCTTTCGCCGTTTGACTTTCGTTGCTTCGTTTGATTTGTTTCTTGTTGCAAACCAGAGTTCTTAAGTTGAACTTTCTGGTTAGATCTCTTATTTGAGTTTTACCTGTGCATTAGATGAGTACTTATTGTATGCTTGTTTGTTTGCGATAGATTACCCGGAGTGCACCGCTTGCTACTTTGAGTCTCTAGGTTTCACGGATCATCAGCAAGGCAAGTAACACTTTGATCATACCTCTTTACTACCCAGTTTTATTGCATTAGATCAATCCTCAAAACAATTGCATGGTTAGGATCTCATTTAGCATGTGGGTTTTGGGAAGTAGATGAGGGAGTACCTATTACCTCTTTTATTATCAAACCTTTGGGAGTTACTTCTACGTTTGCTTATATTGCCATGCTATGCTAGTAGACGTGGATTGGGTGAGTGTATCCCTGACAGATGTGAGATTGTTAATTAATGGTTTATTTAAGGTGGCAACTTAAATTCACATTTGGGTGGATTGAGGCACCTAGGGACCCCAGTGTTGCCTGTATTCTTGGAAATCCTGGGGTACCGTGTGATTCTCCTATGGACCGCCTCCCAGGCTCAAAGGGATCATCAGATTATTCATCCTTTAAACCTCCGTGTGCAGCCGCAAGCTACTATGGGCTCTAGCATAGTTGAGTATGTTGCGTGAGCTCTTGAAGAGGTAGACTAGCAGATGTAGGGGATGTAGGTTGGTACTGTCTACCCGGAGTAATGAGTTAATGCTTTTGACAGACTGTGTCTCGGTCATCCGTTTCTCAAACACCATGTAGTGCGAGAAATCAAGCGGAGGAGATCGAGTCTTGCGGGGAAAAGTGCGCAAACCTCTGCAGAGTGTATAAACTAATCATGGTTAGCCGTGTCCCTAGTTATGGACGTTTTGAGTATCTAGTATCTGGATTATCATGTGAATCTCGTCATGTTACTTAATTTAATTCTGTTGGGTTAATGATGATGCTTAATTGGGATTGAGTTGGAGGAACCTTCTCAATGTTTAACAACCACCATGATAGTTAAATAAAATTTATTCCTTTGTTGTAGGGAAAAATTGGCTTTATGCAAAAACCGTAACCATAGAGCTTTCCACCAGCCATATATGCATGTAGTATAGCATTATTCTGTTCAGTGCTCTCTATGTGTTACATTGCGAGCATATTCCATGTGCTGACCCGTTTTCGGGCTGCAATGTTCATGTTGCAGACTTTTCAGACGACGAGTAAGGTGCCTTAGGTCATGGATTTATACTCAGTGATCCCGTTGGAGTTGATGGACTCGCTTATCTTCCCAGCTTTCCGCTGTTATCGTTATTAGATGGCCTTAAGACATATTTATTGTAATAATTTCTCTTTTGAGACATTCAATGTAATAAGTGTGTGATTGCTACTCTGTTATAAATCCTTCAAGTATTGTGTGTGTCAGCATTACCGATCCAGGGATGACACTGATGCACAGAGATCAGACTATTTGAGGTCTGGTCACTACAAGATGGTATCATAGCCCACGCTGACTGTAGGACACGACCACTAAGCTGAAGCCCTAGATCACTACTCTCTCTCTTCTCATTTCTCCTCATCTTTTCTACTCTTTTAGGATGGCGGATGCAAGGAACAAGTTCACGCAACCGGATGAAGATACACCCTTTGGACGCCACTTGAAGGAAGTCACTAGATACTTAAACATTATAGTACCAAGCTTCACCGGAACCTAGAAGAGGAGCGTTGAATGATTCAAGTTCAAGTTCCAGGAAGGACGTTCATTCCCGTCAATGACCCATAGAGTTTTCCTTTGATGCACCAACCTGGAGTCTAGGAAAGAGCATGGCAGCCCACATCACAATGGGACGCATTGGAGAAGTTTACCACAAGGATCTAAAGGATACTATCTACCAGATTTGTGGGCACTGAGATGAGCAATGGGAGATGATCAGTACCAAGAAGGATAGATCAATTGTAGCTTCCATCCAGGAGTTAAACCAGCACATTCGCCGCTAGGAGAACCAGATGTGCGCCGGCATGATAGATCTGAAGAAGGCAATGACCAAGATCACGGAGCTGGAGGAAGAACTTAAGTCTACACGTGATGGTTATGAGGAGGAAATAGCAATGCTTGTGGAGAAGAATGATGATCTGAAGAAGAAGATAAAAGTATTTATGGGATTCCCCGCGAATGGAGGAGAAGACGATGATTGCACTTGCCCGGAGAACTACATCATCATCGACGACACCTACTCGGACCCAGACGATAGCGATGATGACTTTGTTGATGAAGCTAGAGCAGATATCATGGAGTCTTCGACTGGTCAATATTTCTAGTCGACCACCATAACAGTAGAAGTATTCCCCCATGTATATAGTATAGTCCGAGCACTTTTGTAACGATAGTTAGACCGTCGTATGCCCTTGTTTGAATGATTGAAGTGATATTGTTTGTTTTTGTCTCATGTGCATATGGGTAGTGTTTTTCCCTCTAGACCTCATTCTATTCTATATTCTCATCTTTTCTAAACCCTTAGATGCCTCCGAGACGTGACAATGGATTTGCTTTCCCACCGGAGCTGACTCAGTTGATCCAGCAGCAGAATGCATTGATGCAGATGCTAGTCCAGAATCAGAATCAGGGGAACAACAACAAGAAGAAGAACCCACCACCACCACCACCTGTTGATCACTTAGCCCGTTTCTTGAGGCTGAATCTGTCGGTGTTCTCCAGTAGCACCGAGCCGATAGTTGCAGATGATTGGCTCCGCAAGATGGGAAGGGAGTTGACCACTGCAGGATGCACAAATGCGGAGAAGGTGTGTTGTGCCGCACATCAACTTGATGGACCCGCAGCATCATGGTGGGAGAATTTCACAGCCACTTATCCCATCGACACTATCACATGGGATCAGTTTCAGCAGGCTTTCCGTACTGCTCATGTTTCAGCAGGAGCTATGCCCATGAAGAAGCGTGAGTTTCGCAACTTACGCCAAGGAGGACGTACTGCTGGCCAGTATGTGGATGACTTTAGTAAGCTAGCACGTTATGCCACAGATGACGTTGCTACGGATGCAGCTAAGCAGGAGAAGTTTCTGGAAGGACTGAATGATGAGCTGAGCATGCAGTTGATGGTAGCAACCTTCAACAACTACCAGGAGTTGGTAGACCGAGATCTCATGATTGAAGGGAAGCAGCAGCAGATTGATAACCGCAAGAGGAAGTACGGACAAGGGAAGTACAATTCTGGAGCTCAGCAGAAGCCTCATTTTACCCCGAACTCGGGAGGACCTTTTCAGCATACCCATGGAGGAGGGAGTTCGCACAACCATAGTGTCCCCAAGAATGGTAATGGGAATGGAGGAAGCAACAGCTAGAACCGCACCAACCCATCAACACCAGCCAAGAGGGATCTGACCCACATTACCTGTTACAAATGCCAGAAGACTGGACATTATGCCACTGAATGTCCTGAAGCGAAGAATGGAAATGGCAATGGAAGCTTTGGGAAGAAGCCTAACCCTTTCAACAAGGGACAGGTGAACCACGTAGCGTGGAGGAGGTTGAAGCCCAGCCAGATGCAGTAATTGGTAAGTTTTTGGTTAAGTCATTTACTGCAATCGTTCTTTTTGATACTGGTGCATCGCATTCATACATATCAAGGGGATTTGTGGATAAGTATAAACTGCCAACCCAAGCCTTTAGGTCACCCATGTTAGTAACCTCGCTAGGAGCAGAGTATATGGCTAGTCTATGGTGTGATCGGTTACCATTAAGGATTGGTAACTACGTGTTTCCCTTAGACCTAATAGTACTGGAATCGCAAGGACTGGATGTGATATTAGGCATGGATTGGTTATCTAAGTATGGAGGGAACATTGAATGCGCCAGTAAGTCAATTTTTCTTACCACGCTAGAAGGAAGAAGGATCAAGTATGTATCCCGGCATGTGCCGAAGAGGACTCAAGTAAATTCCTTATCAGGAGTTGTACAGGAGGAAGTACTAGTGGTGAAGGATTTTCTTGACGTATTTCCAGAAGAGTTGCTAGGCATGCCACCGGATAGAGACATTGAGTTTTTTATTGAGCTTTGCCAGGCACAGGACCAATATCTAATAGACCGTACAGGATGCCCGCAAAAGATTTGGAGGAAATTAAGAAGCAGATTAAGGAGTTATTGGATAAAGGCTATATTCGCCCAAGTTCGTCACCTTGGGGATCGCCAGTGCTTCTAGTGGAGAAGAAGGCTGGATCATTGAGGATGGTTGTTGATTATCAAGGATTGAATGAAGTGATAATCAAGAACAAGTACCCGCTACCGATGATCAATGACTTGTTTGACCAGTTGCAAGGAGCTAAGGTATTTTCCAAGATCGATCCGCGGTCAGGATATACCTAAGACGGCATTTACCACCAGGTACGGGCTGTATGTGTATACTGTTATCTCGTTTGGTATGACTAACGCACCTGCATATTTCATGAACATGATGAACAAGGTGTTTATGGAGTTTCTGGATAAGTTCTTCGTGGTGTTCATTGAAGATATTTTGGTCTACTCAAAGAATGAAGAGGAGCATAAGGAGCATTTGCGTTTGGTACTTGGGAAGCTCAAAGAACATCAGTTATATGCCAAGTTCAAAAAATGTGAGTTTTGGCTGAAGGAAGTTGGATTCCTCGGACATGTTATATCCGAAGAAGGAAGAGCAGACCCCACCAAGGTCGTCACTGTGAGAAACTGGGAAGCACCCACGTCAGTTGGAGAGATTCAGAGTTTTCTTGGACTCACAGGATACTACCGGAGGTTCATCGAGAATTTCTCGAAGATTGCTAAGCCCATGACGGAGTTGTTGAAGAAGGACACCAAGTTGAAATGGACAGAGGAATGTGAGGCCAGTTTCCAAGAGTTGAAGAAATATTTGGTTACATCACCAGTGTTGATTCTGCTAGATCTGCGCAAGGATTATGAAGTATATTGCGACGCTTCTCGTCGAGGACTTGAAGCAGTGCTTATGCAGGAAGGAAGAGTTGTTTCGTATGCCTCACGATAGCTTAAGCCTCATGAGTTGAATTATGCTACACATGATTTGGAGTTAGCAGCCGTAGTACATGCATTGAAGACATGGAGACATTTTCTCATCGGAAACCATTGTGAGGTGTACATGGATCATAAGAGTTTGAAGTACATCTTCACGCAGAAGGAGTTGAATCTCAGGCAAAGGAGATGGTTGGAGCTCATCAAGGATTATGATATGAGATTGCATTATCACCCCGGAAAGGCTAACGTAGTAGCCGATGCGTTGAGCCGCAAGAGCCATGTCAACACACTCATGACCGGAGAATTACCAAAGGAGTTAGCTGAGGATCTTCGCGAGCTATGTTTGGAGATAGTTCCGAGAGGCTATGTTGCAGCGTTGGAGATTTAGTCTACTTTGATGGATAAGATCGGAGAAGCTCAGAAGACAGGCAAGGAGATTTCAGAGATAAAGGAGAAGATTAGCAAAGGAAAAGCTAAAGGTTTTCGTGAGGATGAACACGATACCTTATGGTTTGAGGACCGCGTTTATGTGCCTAATGACCCGGAGGTCAGGAAGTTGATTCTACAAGAAGCCCATGATTCACCGCATTCGATTCACCCAGGAAATACCAAGATGTACCTAGATTTGAAGGACACTTTCTGGTAGACCAGAATGAAGAAGGATATTGCGGAGTATGTAGCAGTATGTGATGTATGTCAGAGAGTGAAGGCAGAACATCAAAAGCCAGCAGGGTTGCTACAGCCATTGCTGATACCCGAAAGGAAGTAGGATAAGCTAGGCATGGATTTTATCATGGGATTGCCCAGGACTCGTACAGGCTATGACTCAATATGGGTTGTAGTCGATCGTTTGACGAAGGTAGCTCATTTCATCCTAGTGAAGACCACTTACACAAGTGCTAAGTTGGCAAAGATATATATGACCAGGATCGTATGTCTACATGGAGTTCTGAGGACCATTGTATCAGACAGAGGAACCCAGTTTACCACAAAGTTCTGGAATCAGTTACACAAAACTTTGGGTACCATGCTAGAGTTCAGTACGGCCTTTCATCCGCAGACAGATGGACAGACCGAGAGAGTCAATCAGATTCTGGAGGACATGCTGAGAGCTTGTGCGCTAGATTATGGATCTAGTTGGGACGACAATTTGCCATATGTGGAGTTCTCTTACAACAATAGTTATCAATCCAGTTTGAAGATGGCCCCTTTCGAAGCTCTATAAGGAAGGAGGTGCAGGACACCGTTGTTGTGGGATGAAGTTGGAGACTGCCAGTTGTTTGGACCAGATTTGATTAAGGAGTCTGAACAGAAGGTGAAGTTGATTCGTGATAGGCTCAAGGTAGCCCAGTCCAGGCAGAAGAGCTATGCAGAGTTTATCTTCGTGTATCCCCACTTCGAGGAGTTAAGCGCTTTGGAGTTAAGGGAAAGTTAGAGCATGTTTTGTGGGACCATACAAAGTTTTGGAGCGTATGGGAGAAGTTGCTTACAAGTTGGAATTGCTCGAAGGATTGTCAGGAGTTCACGATGTGTTTCACGTTTCCCAGTTGAAGAAGTGCCACGCAGAAATGGCTGATATACTGCTAAGAGATACAGTGCCACTGGAAGCGATTCAGTTGGATAGTGATTTGACCTATGAGGAGAAACCAGTCAGGATTCTCGAATATGCGAGCCGAGTCACGCGCAGCAAGGTTATCAAGTTTTGCAAAGTTCAGTGGAGCCACCATACCGAAGATGAAGCCACCTGGGAGCGAGAGGAAGATCTACTGAAGGACAACCCTCACCTATTTTCTAGCCAACCCGAATCTCGAGGGCGAGTTTCATCTTAAGGGGGGTAGGTTTGTAACATCCCAAATTTTCAATTTGGAATGTTATACATTAGATGATCATTGCATATCATATTTTATTGCATTTTGGCTTGATCCTAGAAATTCTACGCAACTCAAGGACCGAGGGAGAGAGTTGGGGATTTCGTTATTTTCATATTTGAGTTTTCTCAAATTTTGAAAATAGGATCGTTTGATTTAAATATTTTATCTTTCATTATTTCTATTATAAAAATACGAGAGACGGAATAAAATGACTTTCCTAGAATAAAGAAATATTCAGGATTTAATAATAAAATCAAATAAGATTTTATTTCGGAGTTTTATTGCTATTCTATTTGAATTAGGAAAAATGCGCGTTTTTCAAAATTGCATTTAGGCCCCAAATAAATGTTCATCTTGTCCGACTTGATTTTAGAGGACGGGGGAAATTTTTTTCCGGATTTTTGGAGTCCATTAAGTATTTATTTTATTTGTTTTTCCGTGCGAAATTATCTAAAAAAACGAACCGACCTTACCAGGCCGTGTCCGCCTAGGACACTGACCCAACCGGGCCTTTAGAGCCCGAGGCGCCGAGCCGCCCCAGCCCAAGCCGCCCCCGCCCGAACCCTAGCGCCGCGCCGCCGCCCGATCCGCGCCGCCGCCGCCGACGCCGCACCACG
>NC_041385.1:237248107-237254241 GCF_002162155.2 Triticum dicoccoides | reverse complement strand
CGCCGCCGGAGCCCCCCGCCGGAGCCTGCCGGACCCGCCGGAGGTAGCCGCCGCCGCCTCGGTTTTTGAGAGAAAACCGTCGGGTTTTTTAGAAACCCGGTTTATTTTTTTAGATCGGTTTTTTTTTTGCGGTTTAGTTTATTTAGCAAATGCCCATTCGTTCGTTCGTTTTCATGAACGGTTTCAGTGGTTTAGCCGCAGACGGCGAACGTTCGTTCGTTAGCCTGTTCGTCCGTTTTTTTCTCGGATTTTCCGCAATTATTTCTGATCGCGATTTCTGATCCGATTTTCGTTCTAGTATAACTTTTCTCTCGTTTATCGGAATCAGGCGATTCAAGCGCCTAGAGTTTCATCTCGAAACCCTCTTTCCATTCAACCAACTCAAATAAGTTTTTGCTGTTGTAAAATTTGACTTAGGTCCAGATTAGTAAACGAAGCTTGTTTCTTTCGCCGTTTGACTTTCGTTGCTTCTTTTGATTTGTTTCTTTTTGCAAAACGGAGTTCTTAAGTTGAAATTTCTGGTTAGATCTCTTATTTGAGTTTTACCTGTGCATTAGATGAGTTCTTATTGTATGCTTGTTTGTTTGCGATAGATTACCCGAAGTGCGCCGCTTGCTACTTCGATTCTCTAGGTTTCACGGATCATCAGCAAGGCAAGTAACACTTTGATCATACCTCTTTACTACCCGGTTTTATTGTATTAGATCAATCCTCGAAACAATTTCATGATGAGGATCTGATTTAACATGTGGGTTTTATGAAGTAGATGAGGTAGTACCTATTACATGTTTTATTATCAAACCTTTGGGAGTTACTTCTACGTTTGCTTATATTGCCATGCTATGCTAGTAGACGTGGATTGGGTGAGTGTATCCATGACAGATGTGAGATTTTTAATTAATGGTTTATTTAAGGTGGCAACTTAAATTCATATCTGGGTGGATTGAGGCACCTGGGGAACCCAGTGTTGCCTGTATTTTTGGAAATCCCGAGGTACCGTGTGATTATCCTGTGGACCGCCACCCAGGCTCAAAGGGATCATGAGATTATTCATGCTAGAAACTTCCGTGTGCAGCCACAAGCTACTATGGGCTCTAGCATAGTTGAGTATGTTGCGTGAGCTCTTGAAGAGGTAGACTAGCAGATGTAGGGGATGTAGGTTGGTACTGTCTACCCGGAGTAGAGAGTTAATGCTTCTGGAAGACTGTGTCTCGGTCATCCGTTTCTCAAACACCATGTAGTGCGAGAAATCAAGCGGAGGAGATCGAGTCTTGCGGGGAAAAGTGCGCAAACCTCTGCAGAGTGTATAAACTAATCATGGTTAGCCGTGTCCCTGGTTATGGACATTTTGAGTATCTAGTATCTGGATTATCATGTGAATCTCATCATGTTACTTAATTTAATTTCGTTGGGTTAATGATGATGCTTAACTGGGATTGAGTTGGAGGAACCTTCTCAATGTTTAACAACCACCATGATAGTTAAATAAAATTTATTCCTTTGTTGTTGGGAAAATTTGGCTTTATGCAAAAACCGTAACCATAGAGCTTACCACTAGCCATATATGCATGTAGTATAGCATTATTCTGTTCAGTACTCTCTATGTGTTACATTGCCAGCATATTGCATGTGATGACCCATTTTTGGGCTGCAACGTTCATGTTGCAGACTTTTCAAACGATGAGGAAGGTGCCTTAGGTCATGGTCTTATACTCAGTGATGCCGTCGAGTTGATGGACTCGCTTATCTTCCAAGCCTTCCATTGTTATCATTATTAGATGGCCTTAAGCCATATTTATTGTAATAAGTTCTCTTTTGAGACATTTGATCTAATAAGTGTGTGATTGCTACTCTGTTATAAATCCTTCAAGTACTGTGTGTGTCAGCATTACCGATCCAGGGATGACACTGATGCACAGAGATCAGATTGTTTGAGGTCTGGTCGCTACATGTGGTCAGTCTCAGCTTGCTTCGTTTTGAAATCCACCAAATATTTAATGGTTGTCTTGAGTACTGCTTGTGATTGTTCTGTTTGCGTCCTCAACATGTCAACTTCATCTCTAAGTGCAGTAGTAGAATCTCTTTCTACCACTTGTTTAGCCTCTAGAGCATCAGCAGTTGGCAATTCATAATGGACGATTGGGCCGGTGCCACTGCTGTGGGATGATACAACTTCTATGGGGACCTTGCTCTTTGATCTTGGGCTAACCTGTTTTGCCATTAAAGTTCCGATTGGATTCAGAAAAGTTGAAGTTAGCAAAACATCTCAACTGGGAGTTATAACAACAAACTAGTTAAACAAACAAGGAATTAAAGAGTTTCAATTGGATGCTGAAAAGTAGTTATTTACATCATTGTAACCCGTTGTTGCAGCAGCAAAGCAGTTAAACAAACAAGTAGCTATTTAAGTTCAGGCAAACGGTAATTCTTAACAGTAAGTATCAAACACATAGATAGGCGTAGTTTATAATAGGATTAACATGTTGTGGCATTATGTAATCAGTAGCAAACTAAATTAAGCCAAGCAACGTAATTGGACAATTTTGCAATAAGTGGCTAACTAAAATTCCGAGAAGCAGGTAACTGAACTTATGCTAGTTCTTTGTACAGGCACACTACAACTTCTTTTTCGCTTACAAGGTTTTACAAAGGAGTTCATTACATCAATAGCTTGGATATGCAGTCCCAATATTTCTTTCTTCCCACACTGCATTGTTAAATCGAATGGTTAATCTGGTAAGATGGTGTGTCCTTGATATGTTATATGAGGACGTGTAGTCAGACTAGTTGTAGCCACACACATCACATTGGCTTTTACTATATATTTCATGTGATTACTTTTGGCATATCGAGATCTAAGCAATCTACAATAGGATGAAAAGACTGGCATCCTTCACATTATTGGCGAACTCACTTCATAGAAACAAACAATTCAACCATTCTGTGGGTAAATCAAAAGCTCCACTAGAATATTTTCACTACCCCAATCATACACGCAAAAAGGGGAGACGCCACCATAGGGGCTGGTATGGGCGGCCGCCTCGGGTGGCTGGAAAGTGTGCACCTAGTTTGAGTCGTCCAGGTTGGCCCAGGCTAGTTTTGTTTGTCCCAACGCACGAGCAGGCAATGTAAAAAAATGAAGAAAAATGTTTCAATTTGGATGGGCCAATAATATAAGTGCAAGGCAGGCCATATAGCAGGCTCACGGCCCAAATGAGCGCCTTTCATACCGATTGACAGTAGGAAAAATCCCAATTCATTCGCTCCAGCCTCTAGTCTGGTTCGCTCCTAACCTAGCCGCCGCTTGAGACCGACACAACACTTCCTCGCGCCTCGTTGGAGGGTGGTTGCCGGGCTTCAAGCGAACGAAAGGACAAGAAGATGAAGATCCAACCCTGGGTGTAGCCTGCATGGGAGGTAGCGGCGGCAGCACGGGCATGGCATCGAGCTTGCGCAAACGGACAGTCGCAGCTTGCAAGAGTAGAATGTGCAACGAGCAGGTACATCACATCCCTAATTATATGTACTTCAACTCTTCAATTTCTGGCCAATAGTTAAACCTGACGGTGTTGTACAACTACTTGTATGTAGGGAATCTATGAGAAAATGAAACCAATTTCTATGTATTTTATAACTCCCCCAATCAATAGTGAACTGACTGAATTTGATGTATCTAATCAAGTTTCCGGTGCAAACATACAAGCTCATGTTGTTCTTGAGCTTGAAGTGTCTAATGAACAGACTGCTAATGAAGGATTTGATGCAAACATTTTACATGCTCCTGGTGATGAACATATAGTGTCTAATGAGGGATCTAATGCAAGCATTTTGCAAGCTCCCATTGAAGGATTTAGTGTCTAATGATGATCTGCTATGTTGAGGGAGACATAGAGATTTGCAGGCATTGATGACAAGCAAATTATAGTGCATTTTCATGGCATGAGGAAACGTCGAGGCCATCTACCAGAAAGTCCCCGTATCATGACAACATAGCATAAATACTTTTCTAATCTGTTGTTTGAAACTATTGGCATACTTGTGCAGGATAGATATATTGATATGCAGTTTGCGCACTGGTTATAGGTGCAATTACACTTCGATATTTTCAGCCAGAGAAAGAATAATTCAAGCAGGTACAGACCATGTTTGTAGTCCTTGTACACCATGGTGTACTTTGTGTTTTTTGGTGCTTGCATCATTTAGTGTTTATAATCTGAACTACTTTGGATCATTAGCTGGTTTTCAAAGTGCATGTAGCTTCACATTTCTCAAGTTATGTTGATCTCCGGAGTGCAAGTGCCTTCGTATTTTTTAAGTTAAATGTTCGCCCCTGGTAACTTGAATTCGTGGATCCACCACTACACACAAATCATACACGAATGCCAGTATGAATTAAATGAAATGCAGGGACTTACGCTAGCTCATTGTACAGGCTCACTGCAGCTCTGCTTGCGCTTGGGATGTTCCATGTACAAGTCCATGTTACCACTTGCTTGGATGTGTAGGCCTTGTACTCCATGCATCCCCCTCAGCATTTTTGACACGGTGAATGGTTGATCAAATAAGAGGAATTGACCTTGCTGTTGTACCGAAGGACAGATACTTACAAGGTTATATGGGTGTGCAGGATGTGTACCAGATCCCGTAGCGCCATCATGCTTCGCTAAAAAATGGATTTCCTTGTTTCAGATGATATCTCCAGAAGAAATAAGAGTTAAAGTCAGAGTTGCATAGGCGTGTAAGCTAAGAGAGCAGTGAAAGGATATCCAAACATCATCGCAACAGTGAACAAGGGAGTGATGTGTGGATACCTAGTTCGGGCCAGTGTTTGGGCATGCTCGCCTAGCTAGAGTGTGGGTTACTTCAGAGCCATTGAGGGTGATGCGCTGGCGTTGGCTGGCCGCACACGGATGCAGATCTCGAGTGGCAGCGGAGCGCTATGATGCGGTGGACGAGACTGTTGGTGAAGCCCCAATGGCCTTGGGGGCGGAGGTGCAACGATGTGCTCTGTGAAGTAGCCCCGGTGAGCTGGGAGACGGCGTCGGTGAAGCGCACCTGATGCGGTGGAAGTCGGTGTCTGTGAGGCACGTCAGTTGCGGCGGCCAACGTTGTCGGAGGACCACCCGGTGCGGTGGACGAGGGAATAAATGAGGTAGCTCCGATGCGGTGGTGAAGCGCGACCATCGTCTTCATCGTCATCTAGCACAGAGGTGGGGAAAGAGACGAGACAAGGGGCGATTCGAACATTTCTTGGATTGGCGGCGAATTAGGGATTTGAGCAATCTGGGCGCGGAAGGGGACGGTGGAGAAGGGAGATTTTGCAGGGCTGGAATTGGGGCCACCAGAATTTCAATCCCAAACATGGAAGCGCGAACTTATTTTGTTGTCGTCCATTTTTTGGGGGGAGGGGGAGGGGAATGGAGGGAGGGGGTGGGTGGTTGGGTGCTACGCGTCTGTCCAACACATGCGACCACCACGACACGACCCTGGTCTGCCTGGTGCGCCTACATTTGAGAATGCAAACGAATATTCTTTCATTTGCAAACGAATATGTATGTATTACCATGCCCGTGTTTTCCTTGCAATAATTAGTCATTCGAAACGAGATACTCCCTCCGGTCACTTTTGTAAGTCGTTTTAGACAACTTAAAATGAACTATTTTGCACATTGTCTGAAATGTCTTCTAGGTCTTATAAAAGTGAACAGAGGGAGTACTATAAGTTAATTAATTAGGAGTTATTTGAAAAAAAATTGAAACGGTATCCACGGTATCCATGCTAATGTGGATTAGAGTGTGTGTCACATAATTAGTTATTTGAATTAGAGTGTGTGTCACGTAACGATCTCCAATTCTAATGTGGATTTCTTATTTCACTGTATCCATGCTACTTTTTTAATACAAATTCATATGTATATGATGAACACCAACTTTTGGATGGATTCAAACATATGACCTACAAAATAGCACAACAAATCAAGTCAATGTCAACTTTCCGAAACCTAGTATGGCACGAATTCAAAATAATTACCCATATGCATGGTCCTCAGTTCAAATCTTACAATGTACACCGAATTGAAACATCGATATTAAGTCTCGTACTATCTACATTCAAATGTTGCTTTTACCCCCCCC
>NC_041385.1:237216921-237247981 GCF_002162155.2 Triticum dicoccoides | reverse complement strand
ACATACTTCCTGTATCGGTCAATCTTCCTCTCCTAACCACCTTAGGAAGCTATTGGTTTCCAACACACGTTCATTCTTTTCTCTCCATGTTTCGATCTCTAACTCTCACAACTACACAACCCCCTTTTCCCACTCTGTTACCAAATGTATTTACCTCACACACCCGCCATTGCACCCCATTCCGAGCTCTCTCTCTCTCTCTCTCCCTCTCCCTCTCACCCTCTCACGCTAAATACATGCATTGCCTATCTAGCCCCCAACCTCTCGTGCACACGCATGCAGGTTGTCTATCTAGGTCACTCCCTCGAGACTGTCTCACTCTTTCTTCCGCACGGCGGGCCACACTCGCTCAGTCTCGCTCTCTTTATCTGAGTCTCGTTTAAAGTCATTTTCTTTCACACACAAATGAAATATCTCCCTGTTCGGGCCTCGATCGACACACTCTATACTCTCTCACGCAGATTGTCTACTAGGTCATTCCATCCAAGCCGCCCCCACTCTTTCGACCTCATGGCGGGTCATGCTCGCTCAATCTCTCTCTCTATCTCTCTCTCTCTATCTCTCTCTCCCTCTCTCTCTCTCTCTCTCTCTCTCTCTGTATGTCTCGATTGACCTCGCTCTTTCTCGGAAAAAAATGATATTTCACCATGTTTGAGCCCAATTCGACCTATTCACATTGTATACTCTCTCACGCACATTGTCAATCTAGGTCACTCTCTCCAACCTGTCTCACTATTTCGATCGCACGACGACCCTATGTGATCGATTGACCTTGCTTCCTCCCACGCACAAAATATATCTACACGTCTGTGACTGGATCATCTCTCAAGCTCTATCTTACAGCCCTCACCCTTGCCAAAAGCTCAATCGGACAATATCTCTCCAGAGCATATATATATCTGTTCAATGAATGTCGGACCACACTCACTTTGTCTCTCTATCTATATGCCTCTCGATTGACCTCGCTTTCTCACGCCATATCTTCCACGCATTGAAGCTACCTCTCCACCCCTCGCAAAGCTGGAGCTATTTACATTGCGAGGGGCACTCCAACATTGGATTAATTTGTGTAGGCAATTATTCCGGTCGGTTTAGATTATACTTCCGTAGCATTCGGCCCACAACTACTCCAAACACCGTTGCAACCCCGCAACTCCCCTAGTTGATTTCCCTCTGGCTCGGTCATCGCTCTCTCGCACATCCTTTCTTGCCTTCAACGTCGCACCATGGTATTATTGCAAAAAAACTCTATTGTTCTCTTAAATTATTATAAATAATCTGCAAAACTAGACACCGATAGTCCACTTGGAATGCTAACAAATTTCGACCCACAAATTAAAGTGCTACAAACTACACACCAAGGGGCCCACATGTCATGAAACAAATTTGGACCCATATACAAATTAAAAAATAAAGGACGAGGATCGAACATGCGACCAGGGCCTTCAAGCTGCACGTCAATAGGCAACATACGTAGAACAACAATGTTTGTCGTACCCCCCTTTGTTCACGTAATGTTTTTATATTACCACAACCTATTTAATGGATAACATTTAATATTATTTTTAGTACTATTCGCCTTCACTTACTGGTGGGTTCCATGTGTGCTCTCTCTCTCCTCCCCTTCTACGTTTAGACGCACGGGCACACATGAAGAACTCGCGGGTGATGTTGTCGTTGACTATATATGGACGCGTTCACAAGTTACGGCACCAATTTCACGTACTAGCAGCCCTAATCAGTGTGTATGTGCAATGCATGTTAATTTGGAAGTATATTAAGTGCATGCAAATATTAAGTAGGGTATAATTTGCTTGTTATTATATGATTAGCACTATGTTTGGCATGAAATTAACTGCATGCTAAACGTGTTGAGCGCTCGACATTGAAGCAGTCTAGGTCGTTGGATGACAAGGAATACATGTGGCTTGATGATGTTTTATATTTAATTTGATACGGCTCTAGCAGAACATTCAATCGATCAAACCATAGATTTCGTTCAGTCTGACTCCGACTTTGAATTATACAACGATTGATCTAAAATAAACGGAAATGATAAACGTTTAGATTTTAAGCATGGCAATCCGAACGTTTTTCATGGCAAATTTAGATTACGCGGCGGCGGCGGGGGCGTCTTGCAGTGGGAAGCGGCTCCTCTACTGTGCTCTGTGTGTCGTTGGGCCACTGACCGACGGCGACGGCGGTGTCTTGCACCTTGTTGGCGTACTCCTGGACGTTGTCCTAGCTTCAAGGAAGGCCAAAATGTTCTGGACATTGGAGCGAGTCAACTGGTGGGAGGAGGAGACTGGTGTTGGTGCAAGGAAGCGGTCGACGTCGGCCATCCATGCCGCTGAGACGTCGGCCAATGGCACCCGCACGAGGACAGGCGCTGTCAACGGCGTGTCAGAGACATTCATGTGCACGGGCACCGGCATGGGCGCACACGTCAGTGCACGTGCAGGCGCATGCGCTGGCAGGTGCACGGGCACTGGCATGGGCGTGCGCGTCAGTGCACGCGCAGGCGCATGCACTGGCAGGTGCACGGGCACGTGAAAGACGGTGGGGACCTCGTGGAACCCCATGGCATCATGCTTGGTGACAATGTGCAGGTCCCAGCCCATCAATGCCATGAGGATGGGCTCTGGCGCAGTCAGGGCAACGGGAGCCGGAACGGCAGTGGGGACAGGCGCGGCGTCTTCCCGCAAGGCCAGTTCAAGCTCGTCGCAAAGCGCCTTATGTTCTTGAGACTTCGGCCGGGTGTCTTCCTCGGGAAACTGGAAGACTAAGGGCAGACCATCGTGATGCGGCATGGCGTATGTTTAGGTCAGGCTGGTTGGAGGTAGATGACATGAGAATCGGAGAGGAAGAGAGAAGATTGTAGCGATACTGGGTAGTGCGGGGTTGATTTTAAAATGCGGCGCCGGTGAAATTAAAAGTGGGAGCAGTTGGGACGAAGGTGGGCGG
Organism: Triticum dicoccoides; assembly: GCF_002162155.2. Lineage (NCBI taxonomy): Eukaryota > Viridiplantae > Streptophyta > Magnoliopsida > Poales > Poaceae > Triticum > Triticum dicoccoides. The sequence continues at coordinate 237,245,017 of NC_041385.1, read as the reverse complement.
CGGAGCCTGGTCAAAGGGCTCGCCTCCCGGTGAGCCTGCACAGCGGTCTGCTCGCATGCCTCCCTGTCAGCCAGCACAGTGGTGGTCGCACGCCTCCCATTGACTCACATGCTTGCTCGGACGGCACCTGCCGATGAGAAGCGGGACTCGTGGCGGCACGTAAATGCCCATGGTTTCAATAGTGAAAGCATTCACCTTAACGTGACAGGTCTTTGTTCGAAAATACCTTGGCTCTTCATTTGTGCAACTTGTCATAAGCAGCTTGTCTCAAATTGAAGAAAAAATTACGAAGTAATATTTGTGCCATATCACGTGACTGTCCTCGGTTTCAAGAATTTATGGTCACTTTTGGATTTTCTGAAATTTAAGATCCAGGATTCGAAACAATATCATAACCTGCATCATGCAATAAATTTTCAAGCCATACATCTGTCCTGTTGTATTTCATAAGAAAGGATTTGGTCAAACATTTTTCTTAGTTAGACTTCAGACAAGATATATATGTAGAGTAAAAGGATAATCTCTCCGTACCAGTGCATTGTCTGATATATTAACTCAAGTACTAGGCGCAAACAAACGGGCTCAATTTTGTGCTCATCCTGGTGTACTAGTAGTAGTACTGGGCAATGCAGTTGACGGGTGACCTTGGCGAGCGGCAACCGATGGAATTTAACCGTGCTCGGCACGGTAGGTAATGTTGTCTAGTTACTAAAGCATCCCTCCGTTGTTCATCGGTAGTCATTATGGACTGGGGACATGAGGGGAATTTCCTAGGGTTGGAATTCTGGCTGACAGATATTTCGACTTGAAACGCAGAGGCTCGACAGGTTGGGGTTGCCTAATGTGCATACCACGCACGCCACCAGAAGGACATGAGCCCGGTTTTTTAGGATCAACACGAGCCAAGGTCTGGCTGGTACGCCGTTGGGTCCTACCATTCAAGAATACGAAAAGAACCTTTTAAATTGCTGAACGAATCTATGTGTATTACAATGCCCGTATTTTCCTCGCAAATACTAATCTCAACGTGGTAATTGATTTATGACGAGTTGTTGAATTAGAGTGAGTTTGTGATATAGTGATCTCAATGTGGATTTCACATTTCATGGTATCCCTAGTAAGTTTTTCAATGCAAATTCAAATTTAAAAGATGAACAATATGGAGGTGAGAAAACTTTGTATGTATCAAGCATATGACCACACACACACACACACACACACACACACAGAGAGACACACACACGAACACAACAACAATCCAATAAGAATAGTTCATCTATTTTTCCAAACCATGCATGTATGACACGAATTCAAAAATACTCCTTCTGTTCCTAAATATTAGTCTTTTAGAGATTTCAACAAGTGAATACATACGGAGCAAAATGAGTGAATCTACACTCTAAAATATGTCTATATACATCTGTATGTGCCAGTCCATTTGAAATTTTTAAAAAGACTAATATTTAGGAAGGAAGGGAGTAAAATGTAAGACATGCATGGTCCTCAATTCAATATTTAAAATTAACATGAAACTGAAACATGAATATTAAGTCTAGTACTACAGTACATGCAAATGTTGTGTTTAGGCGGAGCTATGATTGTCGGGGGTCAACCCCTCGACCTTAGATAAAATTGTGAAGCTCTGTTTAGGGTTGTTTAGATTATATTTGTCCCCACCCTCCCAACCACCGATTGGTTGTGCACCCCCACCCCTCCTCCCAGGGAGAATATCATGTGCCCACATACCTTAGATGCTATATGCCAATACGAGTTGTTTGGAGCTTGTAGATCTAAGATATAGCAGCTCACATGATGTCTTAATATTTTTACAGGAAACCTTGATGAGTTTGAGAATTGCACACAATTTGTACAAAAACAACTCAGATGCCCTTGGATCCCATATCCAACGACCTCGAAGCTTGTATCACCATAGCATCTAAGATGAAGGAGGACATCATATTCTCTTGTATGTAAGAATATCATGTGGTACCACACATTAGATGCTTTGGTGATACAAGCTCTTCGGAGCAGTTGGATTTGTGACCCAACACTTCCTCGGTGGTTTGAATGGTTTTTTGCAGAAAAGCCCTCAAAGAGTTCAACCACTGCTTTCAAGCACAAAGACTGCTTAGATGCCATTGGATCTCAGATCAAACGACCTCGAAGCTTGTATCACCGTAGCATCCAATCTGCGAGAGCACCTTATGTTTTCTCGCACGGGAGAATATGAGGTGCTCCCGCACCGTAGATTCTATGGTGATACGAGTTCATGGAGATCTAACGGCCCACAGTAGGAGGTTTTAATGTTTTTGCAATATACGGCTGAGAGAGTTTGGGAATTGCGCAGAAAGTACAAGTACTACGCATGTGCCATCTGATCACTAATCATACGACCTAGATGCTCATATCACCATAGCGGGTAATTAAGCTACGGGGAGCACCTAATATGAGCAATGGGGAGCCGTTGGATCCAAGATGCAGCGGCACACACGAGGCCTGAATGTTTTATTTGCAAAAAAACCTTTGGAGAGTTTGGAAATTGCACATAATTACCAAGACTACTCCCAAGCCATTGGATCTCACTTCCAACGATGTAAAAACTCGTATCACCATAGCATCTAAGCTGCAGGGTGGATGTGATATTCTATGCCGCCGTCATTTTTGTTTGTAAACTTGCAAAATATGTGTAACTCGTGTTGTTACTTGTCTAACCGCGCAAAGTGTTTGTTCAAAAAAACCATCTTACAATGAAATATCAAAACAACACATGCGGGTCCCACTTGTCATTAATTAAATTTGGACCTAAAACTAACAAATCTGAAAGACCAGATTCGAACTGGCAAAGACTACAAAGCATAAGTCGATAGCCTGAAACAACAACGATTGTTGGCTTTGTCCCATAACTTGATTTTATACAGTATTACGTTGAGTAGAGTAGAGGGAGTGCCACGTCAACACGTGCATGACCGTTGATTCACTTACTGGTGGGTCCCAGGTCTGCGATCTCTCTCTTCTCTCCATCGTCTAACCTTTGCACTAGCACACACGAAGAGCGGTGCTAGCTTGCCGTGATGTTATTACAACTAAAAAAAGCTTGGAAAATAGAAGAATCGCCTAGAACAAGAGACGTTGTGGCTGGTCGAGACGGAGCTATCCTCCGTGCCACGTTAGCATGATGAAGCTGTGTGGCTAGTGGGGTGTTTTCGACCGACTGGCTGGGTCCCGAGGTCAAACCATAGGTACTACTTCTGATACAGTATATGTTTACACACACATTTTTCCTCTGTGCCGACACGTGGCACACCCTACCGTGCGGTTTCAGGGTCCTCCCGGGTGGTGCACGCATATATTCTTCCTGACGTGGGATGCCCTATCGCGTGTTTTCTGGGCCCTCCTCAGTTTTAGCGCCAAAGTAAGTAAATGAGTCGTCAAATCATGAAAGACCATCTTTCCCGCCGAGTACATCAGTGAAGCACGGTGGCTAGCTAGTTGGGCTAGTTAGACCGATTAGCTAGGCCACCGCCACATTTGTTTTTTCAACCCTTGTTTTATCTACTTGCTGGCAGGTAAATTTAAATATCCACCACGGCGTTGCTCTGGTGTTTGGGTGTGGCAGGATTTTTAATTTTTTGATTGACGGGAGCAGGCGTGGCAGGTTTTTTAATTTTTTGATTCACGGGAGCAGGCACGGCAGCAATTAGTCATGATGACTCTGCTTGTAAGACCTATTGCTCCATCATGTGAGAAGTCATCGACTGGTGTTTTACCATGGTGAAAACCAAAAGATTCCCCGCTCCTCAGCTGGCTCCCTCCGCCTTCCCGTATATTGCATTGCCTTTCAGCCATTTCGCCCCCTTCGCTTCCTCTCCCCATTGCTTCTACTTGGTGCCATGGCGGCGCAGCAAGTCACGGAGTCCGAGGTGAGGCACCTGACACAGGAGCTTCAGGCCAAGGACGCGGAGCTCAGGGCCATGTACGTGGAGCTCCGTGAGTTCAAGGAGGAGCGGAGTGCCATGCTCCTTCGTTATGTGCGGCAGTTCATGGAGCTTCAAAAGCGGCAGGCGTCCACCACAAAGATGCTCCAGGTGTCGGTGGCGTCGCTGCAGAAAGCGGGAGATATGATAGGCCGTTAGGGGAGCCGGCTGGAGCGCGAGCGGGCCGATCGTGACGAGGTCCAGGATCACCTTAGCCACTTCGTGAACCAAGTTGCCACGCATGTGTTGCGGCTGCACAATGCCTACCGTCGAGCCAGCGCGACCATGCCAGCCATCGGGATAAACCCGTTCGACCACCCGGTCGACTTCAACGAGCTACGGCTTCCTGACCTGGTCTCCTTCTTCACCTATATCTCCAAGGAGCTGAATCGTCTCCGCGCGATGGTGGGGTGGAGCTGGACAAGGAGGGGTTGCGGGCTTCAGTGGTCGTTGTCAGGCGAATCCTTTCAGGGCTCCGTCACCGGAATCCATTTGTCCCGTTGGACGCCGTCTTTGACAAGCTGCCTCCCGTCGACCGGGAGCGGGCTCTATGGGCGGTTGCACCCTGCATCACCAACGTCATGCACCTCGAGAAGCAGAGGGACTTCGGTGGTGTTTAGGTGCCCTCTGCATGGGCATGTCCATGTCTCGGCGCAACATGACCATTGGATCAAACTCAGACGATGCAGATTAGTCACTGTAGCACAAAGCGTGTGGGTGTGTTTGGTTGCATTCTCATCTCAATATAGTTGTTTCCTCTTCATGTATTTGTGTTAACCTACTAGTGTGGACTCATGCACCCTTCATGCACTCTGCCAAACACCAAAAAGTGGGTTGAGAAGGGAACTTTTGCTCCCATCCCGTTCACCATTCATACACGCTGCCTAACACTATCCGTGCTTCATATGGTTCATGTTCCGTGGAGTACTGTAGCACTGTACTCTCCATGCGCTGTAGACCTAGTTCTGTTAACATTCATCTCACCATTCATTCTCGACTGGACAATTGAAAAAGCGGTACTATGTTACTACATTACTATTCATATAGTTGACACGCGCACAACATCATTTGTTATCGTCATATCTTACTACACTAGCAACAAGATTATGTAGTACTGATGTATGGACCACTGCACATGCCTAGTAGTAGTAGCACTGTGTATGTTCAAGTGGCTGCCGTGTTTTGCACTCCTCCATCGTAAGAGTGGAAACGCTTGTTGTAATCATTTTTTTCTTAAGAAAAATAGTGGACACGCTCTACCATGCGGATCCTCCTCCAGCCATGCACTAAATTACTCACTTTCGCCGACGTGTGGGACAGCCAGCATCGGGGTCTGATGACCCACAAGTATAGGGGATCTATCATAGTCCTTTTGATAAGTAAGAGTGTCGAACCCAACAAGGAGCAGAAGGAAATGGCAAGCGGTTTTTAGTAAGGTATTCTCTGCAAGCACTGAAATTGTAGGTAACAGATAGTTTTGTGATAAGATAATTTGTAACGGGTAACAAGCAATGAAAGTAAATAAAGTGCAGCAAGGTGGCCCAATCCTTTTTGTAGCAAAGGACAAGCCTGGACAGTTTCTTATAATGAGAAAAGTGCTCCCGAGGACACATGGGAATTATTGTCAAGCTAGTTTTCATCACGCTCATATGATTCGCGTTCGGTACTTTGATAATTTGATATGTGGGTGGACCGGTGCTTGGGTACTGCCCTTTCTTGGACAAGCATCCCACTTATCATTAACCCCTATTGCAAGCATCCGCAACTACAATAGAAGTATCATGAAACTAATGGATCCAAATCAGCCCCTTACGAAGCAACGCATAAAGTAGGGTTTAAGCTTCTGTCACTCTAGCAACCCATCATATACTTATTACTTCCCAATGCCTTCCTCTAGGCCCAAATAATGGTGAAGTGTCATGTAGTCGACGTTCACATAACACCACTAGAGGAGAGACAACATACATCTCATCAAAATATCGAGTGAATACCAAATTCACATGACGACTAATAGCAAGACTTCACCCATGTCCTTAGGAACAAACGTAACTACTCACAGGGCATATTCATGTTCATGATTAGAGGAGTATTAATATGCATTAAGGATCTGAACATATGATCTTCCACCAAGTAAACCAATTAGCATCAACTACAAGGTATAATCAACACTACTACAACCCACAGGTACCAATTTGTGGTTTTGATACAAGATTGGATACAAGAGATGAACTAGAGTTTTGAGAGGAGATGGTGCTGGTGAAGATGTTGATGGAGATTGATCCCCTCTCGATAAGAGGATCATTGGTGATGATGATGGTGATGATTTTCCCCTCCCGGAGGGAAGTTTCCCCGGCAGAATAGCTCCGCTATAGCCCTAGATTGGTTCCGCCAACGTTCCGCCTCGTGGAGGCGGAGTTTCGTCCTGTGAGCTTGCTTATGATTCTTTCCAGGGTAAGAGGCTTCATATAGCAGAAGATGGGCACCGAAGGGCCACCAGGGGGCCCAGGAGACAAGGCCGCCCCACCCTCCTGGCCAGGGTGTGGGCCCCCTCTGGTATTTTCTTCGCTCAATAATTCTTATTAATTCCAAAGTGACTTCCGTGGAGTTTCAGGATTTTTGGAGCTGTGCAGAATAGGTTTCCAATATTTGCCCCTTTTCCAGTCAGAATCCCAGCTGCCGGCATTCTCCCTCTTCATGATAAACCTTGTAAAATAAGAGAGAATAGCCATAAGTATTGTGACATAATGTGTAATAACAGCCCATAATGCAATAAATATTGATATAAAAGCATGATGCAAAATGGATGTATCAACTCCCCCAAGCTTAGACCTCGCTTGTCCTCAAGTGGAAGCCGAAATCGAAAAATATGTCCACATGTTTAGAGATAGAGGTGTCGATAAAAATAAAATACGGACATGAGGGCATCATGATTATTCTTATAACAGCAACATATAAGGATTTTATCATATGATTTCTTATGCTCAAGTAACAATCTATTCACAATGTCAAGTATGGAACCTAAACTTCATTGAGAACTAACAAACTATAATCAGTCATTGAAGCAATTGTAATTTATCATAACATCAGAAAGAGTCAAGAATAGAGCTTTTCAACAAGTCCACATACTCAACGATCATATAGTATTCTACAATTGCTAACACTCATGCGATACTTATGGTTATGGAGTTTCAATTGGACAGTGAAAAAGATAGGGGCCTATAATTTGCCTCCCAACGTATTCACCTTTGGGTGATGTCAACAATAATAGTTCATGCTAACTTACATCCAATTCGATATATGTATCAGGATCTTTCCAACATGAGGTGCTTGCCAAAGGATAAAATGGAAAAAGAAAGGTGAAGATCACCTTGACTCTTGCATAAAGTAAAAGACATAAAGTAAAAGATAGGCCCTTCGCAGAGGGAAGCAGAGGTTGTCATGTGCTTTTAGGGTTGGATGCACAAAATCTTAATGCGAAAGAACATCACTTTATATTGCCACTTGTGATATGAACCTTTATTATGCAGTCCGTCGCTTTTATTACTTCCATATCACACGATCGTATAAAGCTTATTTTCTCTGCACTAATAAGTCATACATATTTAGAGGGCAATTTTTATTGCTTGCAACATGACAACTTAATCCATAGGTAGGTATGGTGGACTCTCATGGCAAAACTGGGTTTAAGGATGTTTGGACGCACAAGTAGTATCTCTACTTGGTGCAAGGAATTTTTGGCTAGCATGAGGGGGAAAGTTAAGCTCAACATGTTAGGAAGATCCATGACAATATACTTTAACTGAGATGTGAGAAAACATAAACCATTACGTTGTCTTCCTTGTCCAACATCAACTCTTTAGCATGTCACACTTTAGTGAGTGCTCACAATCATAAAAGATGTCCAAGATAGTATATTTATATGTGAAAACCTCTCTTTCCTTATTACTTCCTATTAATTGCAATGATGACCAAAAGTACGTTTGTCAACCCTCAACAACTTTTATGCCTCATACTCTTTATATGTGAAGTCATTACTATCCATAAGATCAATATGAACTCTTTTATTCTTTTTATTCTTTCTATTTTCTCAAGATCATAGCAAGATAGCAAAGCCCTTGACTCAACACTAATCTTTATTATAGATAGCTCACTGACTCGATGACATAAAGACATCACAAAGCAAAACTCAAAACTACTTCATACCAAAACTTCAATCTATGAAATCAAGATATTACTAAAAGGATCAAACTAAGAAAAAGGTAAATATAGGAGTGTGATGGTGATACGATAACGGGGAACCTCCCCCAAGCTTGGCAGTTGCCAAGGGGAGTGCCCATACCCATGTGATTATGTCCTCGGAGGTGATGAAGGTGGTGATGGATGGTGGATAATCGCACATCGAGCGTAAAAGCTCCTCCAACTTGCGAATAATGCCCTTGAGTCCGACAATATGATCCTTCAACAAAATATTTTCCTGTGTGAGATACTTGTTTTGTATGCGAGCTAAATCAATCATCTTCAAAGCTTCAATCTCAGTTGGAGTAAAGAGGTTAGGTAGAGGTTGAGGGATGTCTTCTTCTTCCACCGCCGGAGCTTGATCCTCCATGGCCTTCTTGATCCCTTCATCCTTGTTGATCTCCTCCGGTTCTTCTCTTTTCAGCTCTATCCTCAATAGCCAAGCGTCCTTCTCTTCATTGTTAAAGGAGGGTGACCTCATGATGCTCTAGATCTGTCAGAAAAACAGCTCGAAAGGAAAAGAGAGGATATTTGTGTGATACGGTGGTCAAAACCTTCGAGAGATTATATAATGAATTCTTACCGACCAAAAGAAGTAACATGCAAGAAAACGGAGTCCGGGAGGCACACGAGGTGCCCACGAGACAGGGGGTGCGCCCAGTAGGGGTGGGCGCGCCCTCCACCCTCGTGGAGGCCTCGTGTCCTTCCCGGATTATTTCTTGCTCTCCAAAATTCTTAAATATTCCAAAACGGAGAAAAATTGCCATTAGAATTGTTTTGGAGTCGGTTTACTTACCGTACCACATACCTATTCCTTTTCGGAGCCTGAAATGTTCTAGAAAGTGTCCCTTATATATTCCTCCGGGGTTACAGTTTCAACAATATTAGTTTCAACATTGATAGGATTACCTGAGATATAATGTTCGATTCTTTGACCGTTCGCCACCCTCGGACTTGTGCCTTCGAAGTTGTTGATTTTTATGGCACCAGAACAATAGACCTCCTCGATAACGTAAGGACCTTCCCACTTAGAGAGAAGTTTTCCTACAAAAAAACATAAACGAGAGTTGAATAGCAACACATAATCACCTACGTTAAACTCACGCTTTTGTATCCTTTTGTCATGCCATCTTTTAACTTTTTCTTTGAACAGTTTGGCATTCCCATAGGCTTGGGTTCTCCATTCTCATAGGCTTGGGTTCTCCATTCATCATGCCATCCAGCAAGTTTGAAGTCATAGTTGAGCTCTTTAATAGCCGAATACGCTTTATGTTCAAGTTCGAGGTAAGTGACATGCTTTTCCATAAACCATCTTATACGGAGACATACCCATAGGATTTTTATATGCAGTTCTATAGGCCCATAATGCATCATCAAGTTTCTTGGACCAATTCTTTCTGGATCTATTAACAGTCTTTTGCAAAATTAATTTGAGCTCTCTATTGCTCAATTCTACTTGACCACTAGACTAGTTGGAATAGCTTCTACCCACTTAGTGACGTAATCAACGGCAACTAAAATATGTGTGTAACCATTAGAGGCAGGAAAAGGTCCCATATAATCAAAGCCCCAAACATCAAATGGTTCAATAACAAGAGAATAATTCATAGGCATTTCTTGACGTCTACTAATATTACCAATTCTTTGACATTCATCACAAGACAAGACAAACTTACGGGCATCTTTGAAGAGAGTAGGCCAATAAAAACCGGATTGCAATACCTTATGTGCAGTTCTATCTCCAGCGTGGTGTCCTTCGTATGGTTCGGAGTGACACTTGCGTAGGATCTGTTCCTGTTCATGCTCAGGTACACAACGTCTAGTAACACCATCTACTCCTTTATAAAGGTGTGGGTCATCCCAGAAGTAATGTCTTAAATCATAGAAGAACTTTTTCTTTAGCTGGTATGTGAAACTAGGTGGTATAAATTTAGCAACAATGTAATTAGCATAATCAGCAAACCATGGAGAAGTACGAGAAGCATTATGACCGCTAATTGTTGATCAGGAAAGCTATCATCAATAGGTAGTGGGTCATCAGGAACATTCTCTAACCTAGACAAGTTGTCTGCAATGGGGTTCTCAGCTCCCTTTCTATCAATAATATGCAAATCGAATTCTTGGAGCAAGAGAACCCATCTAATAAGTCTAGGCTTAGCATCTTTCTTTTCCATAAGATATTTAATAGCAGCATGATCAGTGTGAATAGTAACTTTGGAATCAACAACATAAGGTCTGAGCTTATCACATGCAAATACAACTACTAAGAATTCTTTTTGAGTAGTTGCATAATTTCTTTGGGCAGTGTCAAGAGTTTTACTAGCATACTGGATAACATTCAATTTCTTATCAACTATTTGCCCTAGAACAGCACCTACAGCATAATGACTAGCATCACACATAATTTCAAAGGGTAAATTCCAATCAGGTGGCTGAACAATAGGTGCAATGATCAAAGCTTTCTTAAGTATTTCAAATGCTTCTACACAATCATCATCAAAGAGAAAAGGAATATCTTTTTGCAATAAATTAGTCAGAGGCCTAGAGATTTTAGAATAGTCCTTAATGAACCTCCTATAAAAACTGGCATGACCAAGGAAACTTCTTATACCTTTTATGTCCTTGGGACATGGCATCTTTTCAATAACATCAACTTTAGCTTTATCAACTTCAATACCTTTTTCAGAAATTTTATGCCCCAAGACAATGCCTTCATTAACCATAAAGTGGCACTTTTCCCAATTCAAAATGAGACTAGTTTCTTCACATCTCTGCAAAACTCGATCAAGGTTTCTCAAGCAATCATAAAAAGAGGATCCATAAACGGAGAAGTCATCCAGGAATACCTCACAAATCTTTTCACAAAAGTCAGAGAATATAGCCATCATGCATCTTTTAAAGGTAGCAGGTGCATTACATAAACCAAAAGGCATACGTCTATAAGCAAAAGTACCGAAAGGGCAAGTAAAAGTAGTTTTTGATTGATCCTCCGGTGACACAGGTATTTGAGAGAAACCAGAATAACCATATAGAAAGCAGAAATGTGTGTGTTTGGATAGTCTTTCTAGCATTTGATCAATAAAAGACAAAGGGTAATGATCTTTCTTAGTAGCTTTATTTAATTTACGGAAATCAATTACCATCCTATAACCTGTAATAATTCTTTGCGGGACTAATTCATCTTTATCATTAGGAACAACAGTAATATCTCCCTTTTTAGGAACGCAATGGACAGGGCCTACCCAGTCACTATCAGCAACGAGATAAATTATACCTGCCTCAAGGAGCTTTAGTATCTCCTTTCTTACCACTTCTTTCATCTTAGGATTTAACCGCCATTGAGGATCTCTAACTGGTTTGGCATCTTTCTCCAATTTTATTTTGTGTTAACATGGAGTGGGACTAATGCCCTTAAGATCATCCAGAGTGTACCCAATAGCAGCGCGGTGCTTCTTCAGAGTTTTCAATAATCTTTCCTCTTCTTGCTCTGAAAGGTTAGCACTAATAATAACAGGATATATCTTCTTTTCATCAAGATAAGCATATTTAAGATTATTAGGTAATGGTTTGAGCTCAAACACGGGATCACCCTTGGGTGGAGGGGGATCCCCTAGGATTTCAACAGGCAAGTTGTGTTTCAGCATAGGACTGAGGGAGTCCTGGACTAGGGGGTGTCCGGATAGCCGAACTATCATCATTGGCCGGACTCCAAGACTATGAAGATACAAGATTGAAGACTTCGTCCCGTGTCCAGATGGGACTTTCCTTGGCGTGGAAGGCAAGCTTGGCAATACGGATATGTTGATCTCCTACCATTGTAACCGACTCTGTGTAACCCTAGCCCTCTCCGGTGTCTATATAAACCGGAGGGTTTTAGTCCATAGGACGAACAACAATCATACCATAGGCTAGCTTCTAGGGCTTAGCCTCCTTGATCTCGTGGTAGATCTACTCTTGTACTACCCATATCATCAATATCAATCCAGTAGGAGTAGGGTTTTACCTCCATCGAGAGGGCCCGAACCTGGGTAAAAACATCGTGTCCCTTGTCTCCTGTTACCATCCGCCTAGACGCATAGTTCGGGACCCCCTACCCGAGATCCGCCGGTTTTGACACCGACATTGGTGCTTTCATTGAGAGTTCCACTGTGTCGTCGCCCATAGGCCCGATGGCTCCTTCGATCATCAACAACAACACGGTCCAGGGTGAGATTTTTCTCCCCAGACAGATCTTCGTATTTGGCGGCTTTGCACTACGGGCCAATTCGCTTGGCCATCTGGAGCAGATTGAAAGTTACGCCCCTAGCCATCAGGTCAGATTTGGAAGTTTAAACTACACAGCCGACATCCGCGGAGACTTGATCTTCGACGGATTCGCGCCACAGCCGAGTGCGCCGCACTGTCACGATGGGCATGATCTAGCTCTGCTGCCGGACAGTGCCCTGGAGGCCGCACAAGAGTCCGCTCCGACCCTTAACTCGGAGCCGACTGCGCCGATCGAGGATGGGTGGCTAGACACCGCCTTGGGGGCTGCTACCTCTACAGCGATGGAGCCGAATATCGACCCTGTCCCTTGTGAAGCTCGTGACTCCGAGGTGCCGGACTCCTCGCCGGACTCCGAAGCTCCCGCGCCCCTACCAATCGAATCCGATTGGGCGCCGATCATGGAGTTCACTGCTACGGACATCTTTTAGCACTCGCCTTTTGGCGACATCCTGAATTCGCTAAAGTATCTCTCGTTATCAGGAGAGCCCTGGCCGGACTGCGGTCAGGACGGTTGGGATGCGGACGACGAAGAAATTCAAAGCCCACCCACCACCCACTTTGTAGCCATTGTCGACGACCTAACTGACATGCTAGACTTCGACTCCGAAGACATCGACGGTATGGACGATGATGCCGGAGACGACCAAGAACCAGCGCCCACAGGGCACTGGAAAGCCACCTCGTCATACGATATATACATGGTGGACATCCCAAAGGATGGGAATGGCGAGGCAATAGCGGAGGAAGACCCCTCCAAGAAACAGCCTAAGAGCCGGCGTCAGCGGCGCCGCTCTAAATCCCGCCACAGCAAGAATGGAGATTCCGGCACCAGAGACAATAACACCCTGAACAGTGCCGAAGACAACCCCCTCCAGCAAGATTCAGCACAGGAGGACGGAGAAGCCAGCCCTCACGAGAGAGCGGCAGACGAAGAGGTAGAGGACGATAATTACATGCCCTCCTCCGGAGATGAGGCAAGCCTCGACGACGACGAATTTGTCGTGCCTGAGGATCCCGTCGAACAAGAGCGTTTCAAACGCAGGCTTATGGCCACGGCAAGTAGCCTCAAGAAAAAGCAGCAACAGCTTAGAGCTGACCAAGATTTGCTAGCCGATAGATGGACTGAAGTCCTTGCGGCTGAAGAGTACGAACTCGAACGCCCCTCCAAAAGCTACCCCAAACGCAAGCTGCTCCCCCGATTAGAGGAGGAAGCATATAAACCTACATCACCAGCGCACAATACGGCCGACCGGCCACCTCGTGGCCACGACAGAGAGGCCTCTAGGCCTTCCACTAAAGTCGTACACCGGCATCGCTCGAAAAGTACAAAGCCATGGGGGAATGCGCCGGACTTGCGAGATATATTGGAGGATAAGGCAAGACAATCAAGATCGATCTACGGATCGCGTGGGCGCCCCACGATATGCGAAGACAACTGTCGCACCGGATAGAGCAAGTCCGGCCGGGCCGAACACAGTAGACAAAGCTCGCTTGAGCTACGTCGTGATATAGCCCAATACAGAGGCGCCGCACACCCACTATGCTTCACAGATGAAGTAATGGATCATCAAATCCCAGAAGGGTTCAAACCCGTGAACATTGAATCCTACGATGGCACAACAGACCCCGCGGTTTGGATCGAAGACTATCTCCTTCATATCCACATGGCCCGCAGCGATGATCTTCATGCCATCAAATACCTCCCACTCAAGCTTAAAGGACCAGATCGGCATTGGCTTAACAGCTTGCGAGCAGAATCAATTGGGTATTGGGAGGACCTGGAAGCCGCATTCCTCGATAACTTCCAGGGCACATATGTGTGACCACCAGACGCTGATGACCTAAGCCACATAATTCAGCAGCCAGATGAATCGGCCAGACAATTTTGGACACGGTTCTTAACCAAGAAAAATCAAATCATCGACTGTCCGGATGCAGAGGCCCTCACAGCCTTCAAACATAACATCCGCGACGAGTGGCTTGCCCGGCACCTAGGACAGGAAAAGCCGAAATCCATGGCAGCCCTCACATCACTCATGACCTGCTTCTGCGCGGGAGAGGACAGCTGGCTAGCCCGCAGTAACAACCTCAACAAAAATTCTGGCCGTCCGGATACCAAGGACCGCAATGGCAGGTCGCGTCGCAACAAGCACAAACGCCGCATTAACGGCGATAATACTGAGGATACAGTAGTCAAAGCCGGATTCAGAGGATCCAAACCCGGTCAACGGAAAAATCCATTCAAAAGAACTACTCCGGGTCCGTCCAATTTGGACCGAATACTCGACCGCTCGTGCCAGATACACGGCACCCCCGAAAAGCCAGCTAATCACACCAACGGGGATTGTTGGGTATTCAAGCAGGCAGGCAAGTTAATTGCCGAAAACAATGACAAGGGGCTGCATAGCGATGACGAGGAGGAGACCCAGCCACCGAACAATAGAGGACAGAAGGGTTTCCCCCCACAAGTGCGGACGGTGAACATGATATACGCAACCCACATACCCAAAAGGGAGCGGAAGCGTGCACTCAGGGACGTATACGCGATGGAGCCAGTCGCCCCAAAGTTCAATCCATGGTCCTCCTGCCCGATCACGTTTGATCGAAGGGACCACCCCACCAGAATCCGCCATAGCGGATTCGCCGCATTGGTCCTAGACCCAATCGTCGACGGGTTTCACCTAACTAGAGTCCTGATGGACGGCGGCAGCAGCCTGAACCTGCTTTATCAGGATACAGTGTGCAAGATGGGCATAGACCCCTCAAGGATTAAACCCACAAAGACGACCTTCAAAGGCGTCATACCAGGTGTAGTGGCCAATTGTACAGGCTCAGTTACACTGGAAGTGGTCTTCGGATCCCCGGATAACTTCCGAAGCGAGGAGTTAATCTTCGACATAGTTCCGTTCCGCAGCGGCTATCATGCTCTGGTTGGACGAACCGCATTTGCAAAGTTCAATGCGGTGCCGCACTACGCATACCTCAAGCTCGAGATGCCAGACCCTCGAGGAGTCATCACGGTCAACGGAAACACTGAACGCTCCCTTCGAATGGAGGAGCATACAGCGGCTCTCGCGGCAGAAGTGCAGAGCAGGCTCTTAAGGCAATTCTCGAGTCCGGCCGCTAAGCGACCGGACACTGCTAAGCGCGCCCGGAGTAACCTACAACAAGACCACCTGCCACGTTACGAGCACGCGTAGCAATGCGGCCCCAACCCCAGCCCTCGCAAAATTGCAAGACCGGTACTTCGCGTACATCATTACGCTCTGGAGATACCATGGGCATAGGGGGAGGGGCACGACCACGGCAGGCCCAGAGTGCGGCTCAACCACACCAGGGGCTCCCAAGTGTGCCATCCTTTTTCTTTCCTTTTTTCTTATCCTGAGGACTCCATTTACCAGAGGCCCTGTCCGGCAGTAGACCTGCCGAACTCACGATGCAACAGCCAGGGAAGGAGAAAGGCTACGAAGAGTATCCAGGTGGTCTCCATTACGAGCAATATATCTATTTTATACACCATTCCACAGCCTACCCCTAGAGGGGGACATGTTCAATAGTCCCACCCCTTGCCTATCGCACTATTTGTAACATTCTGCATTCATGGCAGTACCTTTTCTTTTTGAATAAACAATGCATCGCTTTTTGCCTATAATTGCATTCCTTTCTTACACATATGTTTAATTATGACATGTTGCATCCGTACACTTTGGTACGGCTAAATACACCAGGGGCTTAAACTTCCCCAGACTATGGTGTGATAAGTCTGAACACTTTCATAAGTGCGGCACCCCGAACTTATAGCATTATATGCATCGGCTCCGAATCATGTCTTGCGTCAATAGTTGGGTTTGCCCGGCTCCCATGTTTTGGTACCTTACATTCCGTTATATCGGCTAAGGTAGCGCTGGGAGAACCACTGCGATTGTGCCCCAGTTGAGCTGGGCGAGCACCTCAGTGGAGAAAGCTAAAACTGACCGTCATGATGAGGCAAGAGCCGGTCACTGTTCGAGAGGTTTTTTCGAGTCCCTAAAGACTTATGCCGCTTAGAACGAGGAACCGGTTTTGTCCGGCCCAGGCGTGGATAGCGCCCCGAATTCGGCCTTCCGAACACTAGGGGCTTCGCCAAAATTTAAAATTCTAGAATTCTATGGCTAAGTGAGAGTGTTCAAGTATTATAAGTCTGGTTGCCTCGTTCGTTGTGTTCAGCGCCTCCCTAGATGGACCCAAAAATGGGAACAAGAGCGCTCAAGTTTATCCCGAACACCCCAGCACTCATGGCATGGGGGCTGAAGCCGACGACTTGCCATCTCTCAGATTTTATAAACGGCCGCACAGAAGGTAATATTTTAAATAAACAAGCGTTGCTTAGCGCATATGAACAAAGTTTTCAGCGCACAAGATAACAAAATGCGAGTCTACTCAAATATTACATCTTTGGAGCACTCACCCGCAATAATGCGGGCACCCTTCAGGACACCCTTATAATACATCTCGGGCGTGCGATACTCCTTGCCCGGCGGTGGCGCATCCATCACAAGCTTCTCAGCGTCCATCCTGCCCCAGTGCACCTTAGCACGGGCAAGGGCCCGATGGGCACCTTTAATGCAGGCGGAGTGCTTGATGACTTCAACCCATGGACAAGCATCCACCAGCCGCCGCACCAGGCCGAAGTAGCTCCCAGGCATGGCCTCTTTAGGCCACAGCCGAACTATGAGACCCATCATGGCCTGTTCGGCCACCTTGTGGAGCTCGACCAGCTGCTTCAGCTGGTCGCTAAGGGGCACCGGATGTCCGACCTCAGCATACTGAGACCAGAACACCTTCTCCGTCGAGCTCCCCTCCTCGGCTCTGTATAAAGCGGCAGCATTGGACACGCTACGGGGCAGATCTGCGAACGCTCCTAGAGAGCTCCGAATTCGGGTAAGTAACAGGTAATTCACTTTTACATGCTTGCTTTGCATGAAGAATGCCGTACCCGCCGCTATTTTCTTCAATGCCTCAATTTCCTGGAGGGCCTTGTAGGCTTCGGCCTTAGCGGCTTTGGCACTCTCAAGAGCCACCGCAAGCTCGGACTCTCGAGTCTTCGAGTCACGCTCCAAACTCTCGTGTTTTTCCACGAGAGCCTGGAGCTCTCGCCGTACCTCCGCCACCTGCGCCTCCTGCTTCTCTCGCTCGGCACATTCCGCGGCCACATTGCGTTCGGCCGCGGACACCGCCTCCTTTAGGGTCGCCACCTCAGTCGTAGCCCCTGGAGTACCCACGTTATCCTTGTCATTTCTATTGCAACCAAATCCTTTTCTGTAAGGTACAACTTTAATAAGGTGTTACTCACCTTCCTTGTCCTCGAGCTGCTTCTTGGCACGGTCGAGCTCGCTCTCGGACCGCTCGAGGCTCTACTTCAAGGCATTGACCTCCGCAGTCAGTGCGGTAGAGGTCAGCAGCGCAGCCTGCATTCCCATATTGACATATTTTTGATTAAGACTCCTGCATATATCTTTTTAGATCCTTAGTCCGGCTTTTCTTTCCGAACACCGAACCGAGCATCAGGGGCTACTGTCTATGCGGTACTATTTTACATATCTTAAAATTCTTACCTCAAAGCCTATTAGAAGGCTGCTGCAGGCTTCGGTCAGCCCGCTCTTGGCGAGCTGAACCTTCTGAATCACCTCAGTCGTGACAGTGCGGTGTTCCTCTTTGATGGAAGCGCCGTTGAGCGCCTCCAGCAAGTTACCCGGCGCCTCCGGTTGGACGGAGGCCGCCGGCGTCACAATCTTGCCCTTCTTATGAAGGGGCCGCCCACCGGACTCCGGAACCACTGAAGGTTCCGGTGCTGAGTCCGGTGCCAAGTCCGGGAGGTTGCCCTGCGGCACCTCCGGGGCCTCCTCTTCCTGGTGGGTCCCTTTCCGGGATCCCACCTCACCGTCGTTGGCGTCACGGGGGGAGGAGGCGGTCGGAAGTGAAGTGCTATTCACATCCGACGTACCCAAGGTCCCGCTCGACGAATCGGGAAGATCGTCCTTGGGCGGACTACAGGGTTGCATGCAGCATTAAAAGATGTTATGCGACAAAAAGAAAAATTATGAGTTATTCAGGAGTCCGGATACTTACGATCTCGCCAGGGGCTTGGCCCTTGACGGCCACTCCTCTTCGCCCTCGCCGGCGTTGGCAGAACAGTCCGGGGGAAGGGTCCTTCCCTTTTTGGACCCTTCGGACTCCCCCGTTGTGGAGGCCTTCCTCTTCTTCTCTCCCCCCGCTGGGGGAGAGGCCTCTTTCTTCTCCTCCTCGTCCTCGTGGGAGGAGTCCGCCTCGGAGTCATCGGACGATGAATACGATAACACCTGACGCCGGGAACTCCTCCGGGTTCCCGTGGCCTTCTTCTTGGCCTTCTTCTCCGGTACTACGTAAGGTACCGGGACCAGCAGCCCTGTCAAACGGGCATCCGCTGGGTCTTCTGGAAGGGGAGCGGGGCAGTTGACCTATCCGGACGTCTCCTACTAGGCCTGTCAAAGGTATTGGGAGTTTAGATCCCACATAGAGTCAAACTATGAGAAGCAAGTGTCCCATAAAGGATAATATAGCTTACCTCGCCAGCTGGACGCTGCGAGCTGAATCCACGATCTTCGGTAGCGGATGTGGGAGCCTCGGCGCCCTTGAATAGCACCCTCCAGGCCTCTTCATACGTAGTGTCGAAGAGCCCGCTCAAGGTCTGGTGCTGTGCCGGATCAAACTCCCACAAGTTGAAGTCCCGCTGTTGGCAGGGGAGAATCCGGCGGATGAGCATGACCTGGATTATGTTGACAAGCTTGAGCTTCTTGTTCACCAGGGTTTGGAGACAGGATTGGAGTCCGGTCAGCTCTTCCGAATTACCCCATAGCAGGCCCTTCTCTTTCCAGGAAGTGAGCCGCATGGGGATTCCAGATCCTAATTCGGGGGCCGCTGCCCATTCAGGGTCACGCGGCTCGGTGATGTAGAACCACCCCGATTGCCACCCTTTGATGGTTTCCACGAAGGCGCCCTCGAGCCAGGTGACGTTGGGCATCTTGCCCACCATGGAGCCTCCCAATTCCGCTTGGCTGCCCTTCACAACCTTTGGCTTGACATTGAAGGTATTTAGCCACAAGCCAAAGTGGGGCTGGATGCAGAGGAAGGCCTCGCACACGACGATAAATGCCGAGATGTTGAGGATGAAATTTGGGGCCAGATCATGGAAATCCAGGCCATAGTAGAACATGAGCCCCCGGACAAAGGAGTGGAGTGGGAATCCCAGTCCGCAGAGGAAATGGGGAAGGAATACCACCCTCTCATGGGGCCTGGGGGTGGGGATGAGCTGCCCCTCGTCGGGGAGACAGTGCGCAATATCGCTGGACAAATATCCGGTGCTGCGCAGCTTCTTGATGTGCCCCTCCGTAACGGAGGAGGCCACCACTTGCCTTCCGCTCCGGACATGGTCGGAGAAGGTTGAGGTGAGATGTGCGGACTTGGGCGCTGGAGCTCGAGTGCGCGGAGATGGATAAGCAAAGGAGGAAGAAGGCGTAGGTAAAAAGGTGGATCCTTATCCCCTTATATATGGGCGGACGAAGCTATGCGTCCCCACCAGCCTGGTAAAACTCGCTTATCTCCCAAGCGCCACAATCAATGGCGCGGTTGGGTTACCCACGTCTGTATTGATGAGAATCCCGGAATAAGGGGACACGATCTCTGCTTCGACAAGACGTGCCAAGGAAACCGCTTCGCTAAACGCGCTGAGGTGGAATAATAAAAACGATTCGAGTAAAGGCTTTGCCATGGTGTGACGTCATGCCACGAAATACGTCAGCAGATTGAACTTGTGTAAATATTATTCTCTCTACGGAGGTATGTGGGATTTATTTTGCAGAGCCGGACACTATCCTGGTGCTCACAATCTTCTATGAATTATTCGGAGGAGGAACCCGCCTTGCAATGCCGAAGACAATATGCGCACCGGACTCGTCGTCATTGAAGCCTGGTTCAGGGGCTACTGAGGGAGTCCTGGACTAGGGGGTGTCCGGATAGCCGAACTATCATCATTGGCCGGACTCCAAGACTATGAAGATACAAGATTGAAGACTTCGTCCCGTGTCCGAATGGGACTTTCCTTGGCGTGGAAGGCAAGCTTGGCAATACGGATATGTAGATCTCCTACCATTGTAACCGACTCTGTGTAACCCTGGCCCTCTCCGGTGTCTATATAAACCGGAGGGTTTTAGTCCATAGGACGAACAACAATCATACCATAGGCTAGCTTCTAGGGCTTAGCCTCCTTGATCTCGTGGTAGATCTACTCTTGTACTACCCATATCATCAATATCAATCAAGCAGGAGTAGGGTTTTACCTCCATCGAGAAGGCCCGAACCTGGGTAAAAACATCGTGTCCCTTGTCTCCTGTTACCATCTGCCTAGACGCACAGTTAGGGACCCCCTACCCGAGATCCGTCGGTTTTGACACCGACAAGGACCCTTTTGAAGGAATACTTCATCTATTTCCCTTCTTTCACTCATAAACATATCATTTTCATGGTCTAGCAAATATTGTTTTAACGGATCAGTAGGAGGCACGACAATAGAAGCAAGACCAATAATTTCATCCTTACTAGGTAATTCTTTATTACGGGGTTGTCTATGAAACTTAGCAAAATTAAACTCATGAGACATATCCCCTAAGCCAATTTTAACAATATCCTTTTCGCAATATATCCTAGCATTAATAGTATTCAAGAAGGGTCTACCAAATATAATGGGACAAAAGTCATCTTGTGCGGAACCAAGAACAAGAAAATCAGCAGGATATTTAACTTTCCCACACAAGACTTCGACATCTCTAACAATCCCAACTGGTTTAATGGTATCCCTATTGGCAAGCTTAATAGTAACATCAATACCTTCTAACTCAGCGGGTACAATATCATGCATAACTTCTTTATATAAGGAAAAGGGTATTGCACTAGCACTAGCACCCATATCACATAAGCCATGATAACAATGATCTCCTATTTTAACAGAAATAACAGGCATGCCTACAACAGGTCTATGTATCCTAGCATCGGGTCTAGCAATATTAGCAGTTTCACCACAGAAATAAATAACATGCCCATCAATATTATCATCCAAGAGATCTTTAACCATAGCAATACTAGGTTCAACTTTAATGTGCTCAGGAGGTGTGTATGTTCTAGTATTACTCTTACAAACAACAGTTGAAGTTTTAGCATGATCCTTTCTCCTAACAGGGAAAGGTGGTTTCTCAACATAAGTAGTAGGAACAATAGGATCATTATAAGTGATAGTATTTTCTTCAACTGTAATAGGTGCAACTACCTTTACTTCAGTGGGAGGATTATATTTAAGCTACTTCTCCTTAGGGAGATCAACGTGAGTACCAAAAGATTCACAAAAAGCAGCTACTATCTCAGAGTCAAGTCCATATTTAGCGCTAAATCCACGAAAAGCATTGGTATCCATAAAAGATTTAACACAATCAAACTTAGGTGTTATACCTGACTCATTACCATCGTAGGAACCCCAATCTTTAGAGTTGCATTTAATTCTTTCCAATAAATCCCACCTGAATTCAGTAGTCTTCAGCATATAAGAACCAGCACAGGAAGTATCGAGCATGGTGCGATCATTGAGAGAAATCCGAGCATAAAAATTTTGAATGATCATTTCTCTTGAGAGCTCATGATTGGGGCATGAATATAACATTGGCTTAAGCCTCCCCCATGCTTGAGCGATGCTTTCTCCTTCACGAGGCTAGAAATTATATATGTAATTGCGATCACGATGAACAAGATGCATAGGATAGAACTTCTGGTGAAATTCGAACTTCAATCGTTTATAGTTCCAAGATCCCGTATCATCACATAGCCTATACCATGTCAATGCATCCCCCTTCAAAGATAAAGGGAGGACCTTCCTCTTAACAACATCATCGGGAATACCTGCAAGCCTAAATAATCCACAAACTTCATCCACAAAGATAAGGTGTAAATCGGGATGCAATGTTCCATCTCCTGCAAAGGGATTAGCTAGCAGTTTCTCTATCATACCCGAAGGAATCTCAAAGTAAACATTTTCAGTAGGTTCAGAAGGTTGAGAAGCAACTCTTTGCTCTACTGGTCGGGGTGAAGATACCCCAAACAAGCCCCTCAAAGGATTAGTTTCCATAGTAACAAGTGACAGAAAATTTTAGCACACTATATAAATGTTTCCTTACCAAGTTCCACTCACCAAAGGCGCTTCACTCCCCGGCAACGGCGCCAGAAAAGAGTCTTGATGACCCACAAGTATAGGGGATCTATTGTAGTCCTTTCGATAAGTAAGAGTGTCAAACCCAACGAGGAGCAGAAGGAAATGACAAGCGGTTTTCAGTAAGGTATTCTCTGAAGCACTGAAATTGTAGGTAATAGATAGTTTTTGTGATAAGATAATTTGTAACGGGTAACAAGCAATGAAAGTACATAAAGTGCAGCAAGGTGGCCCAATCCTTTTTGTAGCAAAGGACAAGCCTGGACAGTTTCTTATAATGAGAAAAGTGCTCCCGAGGACACATGGGAATTATTGTCAAGCTAGTTTTCATCACGCTCATATGATTCGCGTTCGGTACTTCGATAATTTGATATGTGGGTGGACCGGTGCTTGGGTACTGCCCTTTTTTGGACAAGCATCCCACTTATCATTAACCCCTATTGCAAGAATCCGCAACTACAATAGAAGTATTAAGGTAAACCTAACCATAGCATGAAACTAATGGATCCAAATCAGCCCCTTACAAAGCAACGCATAAACTAGGGTTTAAGCTTCTGTCACTCTAGCAACCCATCATCTACTTATTACTTCCCAATGCCTCCTATAGGCCCAATTAATGGTGAAGTGTCATGTAGTCTACGTTCATATCACACCACTAGAGGAGAGACAACATACAACTCATCAAAATATCGAACGAATACCAAATTCACATGACTACTAATAGCACGACTTCACCCATGTCCTCAGGGACAAATGTAACTACTCACAAAGCATATTCATGTTCATGATCAGAGGAGTATCAATATGCATTAAGTATCTGAACATATGATCTTCCACCAAGTAAACCAATTAGCATCAACTACAAGGAGTAATCAACACTACTAGCAACCCATAGGTACCAATTTGTGGTTTTGATACAAGATTGGATACAAGAGATGAACTAGGGTTTTGAGAGGAGATGGTGCTGGTGAAGATGTTGATGGAGATTGATCCCCTCCCGATAAGAGGATCGTTGGTGATGACGATGGTGATGATTTCCCCCTCCCGAAGGGAAGTTTCCCGGCAAAACAGCTCCGCCGGAGCCCTAGATTGGTTCCGCCAAGGTACAGCCTCGTGGCGGTGGAGTTTCGTCCCGTGAGCTTGATTATGATTTTTTCCAGGGTAAGAGGCTTCATATAGAAGAAGATGGGCACCGGAGGGCCACCAGGGTGCCCAGGAGACAGGGGGTGTGCCTAGTAGGGGGGGCGCGCCCCCCACCCTCCTGGCCAGGGTGTGGGCCCCCTCTGGTATTTTCTTCGCTCAATAATTCTTATTAATTCCAAAAGTGACTTCCGTGGAGTTTTAGGATTTTTGGAGCTGTGCATAATACGTTTCCAATATTTGCTCCTTTTCCAGCCAGAATCCCAGCTGCCGGCATTCTCCCTCTTCATGATAAACCTTGTAAAATAAGAGAGAATAGCCATAAGTATTGTGACATAATGTGTAATAACAGCCCATAATGCAATAAATATTGATATAAAAGCATGATGCAAAATGGACTTATCAGGGTCCACCAGCCATGCACTAAATTACTCCATAGTAGAGTGACGGTAGAGTACCCCGATCGAAGCGCCGCAGTAATGCCCAGTGAGCCGTCAAATCACAAAACCCCCTCCTTTCCAGCACTAAGTTGGATGGATGAAGCAACCATCATTTCACTCTTCTCTCTCAACTTACTCTCTTGAAGAAAACCCCCACTCGCTTCGCTTCTCCCTCATCTCGTTCCTCATTTCACTCTTCTCTCTCAGATTCCTCTCTTGGATGGACACTGGAGCACTGGCCGACGTGATGTCTATGGCTCGGGCCAAAACCATCGAGGCTCATGGTATGAAGAAGCACAAGCACCCCACTGAGACTACCGTAGACAAGCTCAAAGCCATCGCCCTATCCAAGACCCCCTCTCCGGGATCCCTCATTAAGCAACTCCAGGTAATATCCCTTCTTGATGATCTTTTTCTTGATCTTGATCGTGTTTTTCATCTAACACGCAGTACTAGTACTAGTAGTACAACTTTCTGGGTGATCTTGCATGTGATTTTTGTGTGCCAAATGACAGTTCTAAATTCCTCTTTTGACCAAAACATGCGAAAGGTTGACACAAATTTCTTATAGATTACTTTCAACTACTCCGTCTGTCCCAAATTTATTGTCTTAGATTTGTCTAGATACGGATGTATCTGATACAAAAATGTGACTTGATACATCTGTATCTAGACAAATCTAAGACAAGAATTTTGGGATGAAGGGAGTACTTTATGAATATCAATGCTACCTTTGAAGAGGGTATATTTGCCTCAGTAACTTGTGTTATGGATATTGCAAGTAATCCCTCTGCTCTCATGCCTTTGAAGACATGTTCTAGTGTCTTTGTTCACTCATTTCTGTGCGTATATGTTGTCATATATGGAGTATAATATCGAAAATCATCTTATATTTCTGAACGGAGGTAGTAATAAAATATGGTTTCTGTTTGAATTAGAACCAGGTCCGCGGTGTAGATGATGTTCTCAAAGTCATGTCGTGTGAACTGGAAGACCTGAGGATGAGTTCTACTGCTAAACTATCCAGCTGTTGTGTCCTTGTCGCCATGTGTCCTGAACTAGTGTTTTCCTGTAGCATTGTCGTCAGGCGTGTTCTCGAGGTTGTACTTGACCACAACAATTTCCTGGTTGTGCCTTCAATTACGAAGGGTGTGGTTCTTGTAAAGCTTCCCAACAAATCTGATACGGATTGTCCTCATCAACATGTTTATGAGTGGAAAGACCACTCTGTTAGGTTCTCCAAGGTTAACGAAATGGTGATGGTGCATGTAGACATCTCTCATGAAGTCCATGGCCTAGTCAGTTATGTGGGGTTCATCCCGTAGGTCGGTGGCAAGAAATAGTGTGCAGAGTTTAATTAGTGCAACTTTGCTTGTCTGTAGTAAGAACTATTGTTCAGTATTTGATTTGTGTTTGTGAACCCGTTATTGTCTATTAGTACTACCACTTTTGGTGTGTGGTCAGTCCTGAGAACGGTCTATGTTAATGTCTGTCCACTCAATTCAGTCTGTATATTTTGAAGTATTCATATCATCTTTTCTTTGAGGATGGTTTATCAATTATGGTTACACTCCAATATCTATATGCATTGCAGGGTTTATCGCACCCACCAGGATTTCCAGTCCCATGGATGTTCGGTCCATACGATTTGTCACGACCTTTGGACTGTCCTGCTTGTGGTAGTAGGCGGGGCCCCTGCATGCCACCCGTAGTTGGACGATCAATATTCTGTTTAGTACTTCAACACAGTGATTTCCTGGTAAGGATTCACTCATGTCACATCAAGTAAATCTTATTGATTTACTGTCTAAATCTTATTTATTTAATGTCATCTTTTCTTTCTTTTCCTATAATTTTATGATGCAGGTTTTGCCATGTGACATTCATCACAAAATAAACCATTTGGTTTGCTCTACGATGGCTATTTTTGCAGGTTTCACTTCTTATGTGGTGTCAGTAACAAAGGCACTGTCTATCACTTATATTACTGGAAAATATTGGATTAGTCTATTGTCAGAGTACAAGATGAATCCCTATGATGAACTGCAGTTTGGTTTAACAAAAACGCCACAATTAGTCCTTCTCGCGTTTAAAAGAAATGAAGAAAAAAACTGGATCACGGTCATGGATCCTAGTCAAGTTAGAAAGCTGATCATAGCAGACCAGACATGATCGCCGCTGTCTCGCACATCGGTACCACCTTCAGCAACGGATCGAGCACCGGCAGTTGCTCTAGCACTAACAGCGGCAGCAGCTCAGTCTGATGCAGCTGAGGATTGGGCACGGACCGCATCAGCTGATCAGGCTGATCTACTAGAGGATCAGGCATCAACACCGGCACCTGCTCCGACACCGGCACTAGCTCTACAAGAAGCACCATCTCCGGCAGCAGCAGCGGCTTCGGCACCTGCACCAACACTTGCACTTGCATCTGCTCCAGCCCATGCAGCAGCAACCGAACGAGTAGTTGCACCGGCAACAGACTGGGCTGTAGTTCGCACTTCATATACCAAAGTCCTTACAAAAAACCGACATGTCCACCTTCTTGGTAAGCATTGGCCGCCCAAGTGCTTCGTTCTTTTTTCTTTCCATGTTGTTTCACATGATTCACTGTGTTGTTCTAACTGTTTGGGTCTGTCTTCTTGTTTGCAAACAGAGAATTCCTAGAGCAACGAGGGAGTCGTTCAACAATCCGGGCCAAGTTTCTCTTACCATGCGCAGCCTTGGTGTGAATGCACCTGCTCAATATACCGTAAGTACAAAGGATGGTTGCATGATGATTGATGCAAAAGGATGGTCAAGGTTCAAATCTAAATCATATCTTGCGGTAGGGGATGATGTCAAAATCGAACTTTCTCGGAAAGGAGAGCTGGTCCAAATCAACTTTGAAATTCTTCAGTAGCAGCACGCAACTGCCGAACGGATCTATCCTCTGAGAGGTTTTGATGTAATAATCTGGCAAGGTGAAACAAGTGTCATGTGTGTATAAGTAGTACGACAGTATTATTTATCACATGGTATATCATTAATAGAATTGCAACTCTCATTGGTGGTTAGGAACTGTCGTTCGATTTCATTCCAACAGCTGCCGTGCTTTATTCAATTTTGTGTATTCGCCTTGCGATAGCATCTAAAACCAGTGCTGTACCGATCGCTTGCAATATGAAAAGCGTTGAGGTAGAACACGGGACCCCAAACATGCAGGGTGGGCCTGCGGCCCAACGTCCAGAACCGTGAGCCTGTCTGAGTATTATATTCTTAGCTGAACCCCCATAATGCCCGTGCGTTGCACTTAACATGAAGATGCATTTGTATGACTATTTTATCTTGTGAGAGAAAAGGATGAATGAGGGAAAGCGTTATTTGCAAATGTGGAGAGGTGTGTGGGTACCTTTTTGCAAAATTGCCATAGTTTCCTTCCTATCCGTCAGATATAAATCGGACGGCCTATATTGCAGGATGGCAGGCACACCATCATCACCAACTCATCTATACTGTGTTAAAAACAACTCTGTTTTTTATAATTATATATGTTATATATATTCCCCTTGATTTTTCTTATGTATAAAGTTATGATATAGAAGATTTGTATATTTCTTTACAGAAGGAGTATCTCTCTGTCAAAAATATATTTATGTGTAACTAGTTACTCCTGTCTTTCTACTTCCTTTCGCTGATATATGGGGCATCTAGCAATGGGGTCCACGTGCCATATGCACAAATTAGAGTGCACAACTGCACGGTAGACACACCCCGGTCATAGTGTGTAGTAA
>NC_041385.1:237139273-237216517 GCF_002162155.2 Triticum dicoccoides | reverse complement strand
TTTGCTTGTTCAGAGAAAACTCCCTCTCGGCGATTGCATGGGGTTTTCTCATGGAGAACCAGGTACGAATTCTTCATCCATCCCCGATAAATTCAAGTCCCTTGATCGCGGGTAATCCTAGGATGGCAGCCGCCGCCGTTGATGCATTTTTCTTCCTACTGAATCTAGTGTGTTTCATTTGTAGTGCCCAAAGTGCGAGGACCCTACAGGTTTCTGCGCCCTTGGCGAGACACCACACTTGTTCCTTCTCATCCTAACACGGGATTTTAAAACGCACACAGTATGTTCCTAGAATCCTCTTTTCTATCTGGGAGGGTGGGGTTTTTTTGAACATGCTATCGACTAATTTGGAAATTTGGATTGCTATATTTGGATAAAAGGTACTACTAGTACGATGGTCAACACTGACGTGAAGGAGGAAGTTATTTCTAGATTTTGATAGGGAATACATTGTGTTCTCATATTATTTTTCCTGCAGTGCATTATTTGCTTTGCCAGAACACATGTACTTAAGATGCTCGGCCTTGCCATAACTGAATACACCAGTTTAATGGTCACAGTGAAGACAAGCCATGGATATAAGTTCCGAGTTGGGTTCATGAACCAAGAAGATCGCTGCTTTTTTATGGCCGAACTTGGATAAACTTTCTCAAGTGTTGCAGACTGAAAGTTGGCACACGAATGTTGATGGAAATAGCAGAACCTGGTCTCATCTTCATTGCGATCTTCCACCTAGATGTTGTTCCAATTGTTCATCCATGTTAGTTTTGTATCTGTTCTTGCTTGTTGCCTCGATTACTTCTTAATCCACCTATTCTGTCTAACTAATCACAATTTAACTTTAGAAGTAGCAACGGATCTCTCAAGAAGATGCTACTTCTAACTAATATTTTCTTATAATTGGTGGCACGTGTAGGTTTTTTCAGAATTAAGCAGATTGCTCATTTGTTATTCTGTAATAACTCGGCTGTTACTGATGGCACTGAAGTTGAGTGGGACGACATCCACAAGTTCATACACTTTATGGATCGTCTTGAGGTCCTTGTGGGGCATTTCAATGGTGGAAGGCCATGTGGGATATGTGTGCCACTGCTACACTCGTTGAACAGGTCCAACTGTGTCGAGAAACTTTTGGTACGAGCTGTTTTTTGTTATATATGTTGTTCATAAACTATTGCTTATACACAGTTTTACAGCTGTGATCTTCTTGAAACAGAAACTGCCCAGTTCTATTGTTCCTATACAGATGCCTGACCATGGTCGGGTCAAACTTGCGCTTGGTCACAACATGATGTTTATGTTGACCTACTCCATTCCCCTTGGAGGTGAAAAGATACTTATTCATGGGTGGTCTCAAATAATGAAGGTCCGTCCATCTTGGAGAATAGGACAGAAGATTATGTTCCTGCTTTTCCATGGCTCTAAAGCGAATATCCTATTTATTGACAACATTGCGAGATGAAGCCGCTTTCATAAGGTTGTGGATGCGGGGGTGGCACCTGGGCCTTGTCCTAGGGCTTGGCAGCCTCACCCTTGGTTAACTGTAGGCAAAGTAGCACTATTTGAGGCGTGCTTTCTACGGTTGAACCTGTATAAGTACTCATACTGCTTTCAGCTATGGTTGTTCAGTGCCCCTACTGGTTTCAGTTAAGGTTGTTAAGTACTCCTGCTGCTTTTACAGTCTATCGTGTTTCTTCAGTCCTGTCTTCCTCCAGCCGCCAAAACCAAATCAACACTGGCAGGGCCGCCTGCTTCCGCCTCCCACGGCTGGCTGCACCTCAGCGCACGCATCGCCGCCCCACCGTCTCCTAAATCGTTAACGCCGAGGCCACGTTGTCGTCCTCCGCGTGCTTCGATGCGCCCGCTGTAGCGCCGCCCTCTCACGTTGTCAACATGGTCAACAAACAACAGGAATTGGCAGAAGTACGTGGAGAGGATGACAATAGGGGCCCACCATGTCAGCGTATGGAAAAATAAAATGCTTCCTCCTAGTGTTTTCCTGACATCTAGGACCCACGACATTGTGAGCATATATAGTCAATAGACAAGAGAACATCACAAGATCGGCTGACACCTGGGACGTAGCTGCTCGAGCAGTTTTTTTTGTTATTGTTGAGATGGAGTAGGGTTTGAACTGGGTTGTGGCCCGTCTAGCCCAGGCTTATATTTTATGTTCACCATGTGACCAGCCCAGCTATGTTTTCTTTGTGAAAATGAGCCCAGTTTATTTTTTTTGAAGAATACCCAATCAAGGCCTACTTATTTTTCTACGCCCTGATGGGATGCAACTCTTTCAAGATGCCTGCAAATCTTGAAAGTAATATGAAATGGGTTGTAAATATAAAAACAGATGACAAATTGGCAATTACTTTATAATTTCTGAATTTTTTCACATTTTCTGATTCCTATTTCACTGGGCACTAACCTAATTTCAATATATCTTCAAAGTACTTTAAATCTGGCTCGACATTTCGGTATTAAAAATAGTTTGGAACCCACAGAAATATCCGAAATTGGCCCTGGCCAACCAAAAAGAACGACTGCAATAAATTGCATAAGAGGTTGCAATGAGCTATATGTAAATTATTAAAAAAAGAGGGAATGGTCTGACTTGTGGGCCTATTAAGTTGACGCGTATGCAAGATTTTTTTAGTTATTATATACGTCAACAGACGATTCTAGCAGACATAACCATTGGATGTCAATCCAACGGCCGTCGTGTTTCTTCAATATCTGATCGTCTTGCTCCAGCCGCCAAATCCAGCACTGGCGGGACCGCCTGCTCCCGCCTCCCGTGGCCGGCTGTGCTGCCGCGCAGGCCTCACCGCCCCCTACTACTCTCACCGCTGGCCAGGGCATCCCTCTACTCACCCATACCCCCTATTATTCTGCGGCGATGGCAGCGTCACAGCGCAACCGAACCAGTGAACCCTCGTACTCCTCTCCATGCGGGCTTCCACTGCCGCGTCTTCCCTGGCTCCGCGTCGTCCCCTTCCTAGGCCTCACCGTCGTCGACCGCCATGGTGCTCTCGGTGCGGCATGGTCAATGTGGTCAACGACCGACTTCCATCGGAAGAGTACTATACGTGGAGAGGCTGACAGCTGGGTCCATGGCAGCCGCAAGGAAGTGCCTCCTTATTACGCGCAAAATAATTATTCCTCCACCTGACATTAGGGACCCACCAGACGAACCACCATATTTTGCGAAAAAAAAACATTTCCCCCTGACTGCTGGGACCCATCGGACGGGCCACCGTATTCAGCGAAAAAACGTTTTCCCCCGCTGTCAGCTCAGACCCACCAGAAGTGCCTCCTTATTACGCACAAAAAAATGAATAGTCCCCCTGCTAGCTGGGACCCACCTTAGTGGGAGGCTGACTTGTGGGCCTACTAAGTGTACGGGGATGGAGGGCTTTGTCAACTTAGTCAATATGAACGATTCTAGCTCCAGTGACTATACGATGTCCATCCAACGGCCGTAGTGCTACTTCAACCTCGGGTCTTCTTGCTCCCTCCGCCCAAACCAGCGCCGGTCGTGCCGCATGCTCCTGCCTCCCGTGGCCGGCTCTGATGCCGCAGAGGCCTCACCGCCCCCTACTACTCCTACCGCTGGCCAGGCCATCCCTCGACTCACCCACACCCCCTGTTATTCTGCGACGACGGCAGCCTCACACCGCAGTCGAACCAGTGAACCCTCATACTCCTCTATGCGTGGGCATCCACTGCCACGTCTTCCCCGGCTCCGCATCGTCCCCTTCCTAGGCCCTGCCGTCATCCACCACCCTGGTGCTCTCGGCGTGGCGTGGTCAATGTGGTAAAGGAATGACTTCCATCGGAAGAGTATTGTACGTTGATAGGCTGACAGCTGGGTCCAGGGCAGCCGCAAGGAATTGGCTCCTTATTACACGGAAAATAATGATTCCTCCACCTGACATCAGGGACACACCGGACAGGCCACTATATTTCGCGAAAAAAATGTTTCCTCCCTGACTGCTGGGACCCACCAGCTACATCTTCGCACGCAAGGAAGTGCGTCCGGGCAAAAAAGAAAAAACAATTCCCCCCCCCCCCTGACTGCTGGGACCCACCAGCTACATCTTCGCACGCAAGGAAGTGCCTGACAGTCGGGACCCACCTGGTTGAAGCGTACGTAGTGTTGTCATTCTGGTCACGAACGTGTACGTACATACTGGTCGATGAAGAGGCGCGCACGTGTCGTAGTAGAGGCGTGCACTTGTCGTAGTAGAGGCGCACACGTAGCATGTACACGTACATACAGCGGCCAGGGTGCAAGAAAGTAAATACGGCCACGTACGTACATATGTGTGGGGTCTCCAATGCCCACTCACGCATACGTACGGCCAGGGCTCGTGTACATGGCTGGGTCGGAACGGAGAAACAACGTCGTCGTCATGTTCATGGGGAGCCAACCGGCTGTGTTGGAATGGAATGTGTCGCCATGTTCATCGAGAGGGCTTGGACGGAACAACCGATGGAAACGAGGCCTGGCGTACCGCAGAATGGAGGAAACGGCCTTGTGTTCGACCGGCCATGTTCGAAACGGGATCCTGTTCATCGGGAGGGGTCTGACGTGCCGAAAAACGGAGGAAACGGACTTGTGTTGGACCTCGTACGGTTGAAACTGGGACCTATTGATCGGTAGGGGTGTGGCGTACTGCAAAACGGAGGAAACAGACTTGTGTTGGAGCGCTACGGTCGAAACGGGGGTCCTGTTCATCGGGAGGGGTGTGGCGTACCACAAAACGGGACTCCACGGGATACTGTTCATCTCCACTTTCGACATCCTCCAGCCTCCACGGGATACTGTTCATCCACCGTCGACCTTCTCCAGCCTCCACCTGCGACTGTTCATCCGCGGGCTCTTGTTCATCCAGCCTCCACCGCGTGCTACTCCACCGGCTACTATTCAATGATACGTCCATTTTGCATCATGCTTTTATATCAATATTTATTGCATTATGGGCTGTTATTACACATTATATCTCAACACTTATGTCTATTCTCTCTTATTTTACAAGGTTTACCATGAAGAGGGGGAATGCCGGCAGCTGGAATTCTGGCTGGAAAAGGAGCAAATGTTGGAAACCTATTCTGCACATCTCCAAAAGTCATGAGACTCCACGAAACAACTTTTTGAATTTAATAAGAATTTATGAGCAAAAGAAATAGGCCAAGGGGCCCACACCCTGTCCAGGAGACAGGGGGGCGCCCCCCCTATACGGCACGGCCCCCTATCTCCTGGGCCCCCTGGTGGGCCTCCGGCATCCATCTTCTGCAATATCATCACTTTTACCCTTGAAAAAATCGTGGGCAAGCTTACGGGACGAAACTCTGCCGCCACGAGGCAGAACCTTGGCGGAATCAATCTAGGGCTCTGGTGGAGCTGTTCTGCTGGGACACTTCCCTCTGGAAGGGGGAAATCATCACCAACGTCATCACCAATGATCGTCGGGAGGGGGTCAATCTCCATCAACATCTTCACCAACACCATCTCCTCTCAAAACCCTAGTTCATCTCTTGTATCCAATCTTGTATCAAAACCACAAATTGGTACCTGTGGGTTGCTAGTAGTGTTGATTACTCCTTGTAGTTGATGCTAATTGGTTTACTTGGTGGAAGATCATATGTTTAGGTCCTTTATGCATATTATTACTCCTCTGATCATGAACATGAATATGCTTTGTGAGTAGTTACATTTGTCCCTGAGGACATGGGTGAAGTCTTGCTATTAGTAGTCATGTGAATTTGGTATTCGTTCGATATTTTGATGAGATGTATGTTGTCTTTCCTCTAGTGGTGTTATGTGAACGTCGACTACATGACACTTCACCATTATTTGGGCCTAGAGGAAGGTATAGGGAAGTAATAAGTAGATGATGGGTTGCTAGAGTGACAGAAGCTTAAACCCTAGTTTATGCGTTGCTTCGTTAGGGGTTAATATGGACCCATATGTTTAATGTTGTGGTTAGGTTTACCTTAATACTCCTTTTTGTAGTTGCGCATGCTTGCAATAGGGGTTAATCATAAGTGGGATGCTTGTCCAAGTTAGGGCAGTATCCAAGTGCCGGTCCACCCACATATCAAATTATCAAAGTACCGAACGCGAATCTTATGAACGTGATGAAAACTAGGATGACGATAATTCCCAATGTGTCCTCGGGAGCTCCTTCTTCATTATTAGAATTTGTCCAGGCTTATCCTTTGCTACATAAAGGATTGGTCCACCTTGCTACACTTTATTTACTTTATTTACTTTTTGCTCGTTACTTTATCTTATCACAAAACTATCTATTACCTACAATTTCAGTGCTTGCAGAGAAAACCTTACTGAAAACCGCTTATCATTTCCTTCTGCTCCTCATTGGGTTTGACACTATTACTTATCGAAAGGACTACAATAGATCCCCTACACTTGTGGGTCATCAAGACTCTTTTCTGGCGCCGTTGCCGGGGAGTGTAGCGCTTTTGGTGAGTGGAACTTGGTAAGGAAACATTTATATAGTGTGCTGAAATTTTCTGTTACTTGTCACTATGGAAACTAATCCTTTGAGGGGCTTGTTTGGGGTATCTTCACCCCAACCAGAAGAGCAAGGAGATGCTCCTCAACCTACTGAACTTTATGAAAATATTCACTTTGAGATTCCTTCAGGTATCATAGAAAAACTGCTAGCTAATCCTTTTGCAGGAGACGGAACATTGCATCCCGATTTACACCTTATCTTTGTGGATGAAGTTTGTGGATTATTTAAGCTTGCAGGTATTCCCGATGATGTTGTCAAAAGGAAGGTCTTCCCTTTATCTTTGAAGGGAGATGTAATGACATGGTATAGGCTATGTGATGATACGAGATCTTGGAATTATAAGTGATTGAAGTTGGAATTTCACCAGAAGTTCTATCCTATGCATCTTGTTCATCGTGATCGTAATTACATATATAATTTCTGGCCTCGCGAAGGAGAAAGCATCGCTCAAGCTTGGGGGAGGCTTAAGTCAATGTTGTATTCATGCCCCAATCATGAGCTCTCTCGGGAAATGATTATTCAGCATTTTTATGCTCGGCTTTCTCTCGATAATCGCAACCTGCTCGATACTTCCTGTGCTGGTTCTTATATGCTGAAGACTATTGATTTCAAATGGGACTTATTGGAAAGAATTAAACACAACTCTGAAGATTGGGGTTCCGACGATGGTAAGGAGTCAGGTATGACACCTAAGTTCGATTGTGTTAAATCTTTTATGGATACTGATGCTTTCCGTGGATTTAGCTCTAAGTATGGACTTGACTCTGAGATAGTAGCTACTTTTTGTGAATCTTTTGCTACTCACATTGATATCCCTAAAGAGACGTGGTTTAAGTATAATCCTCCTGTTGAAGTGAAAGTAGTTGCACCTATTACAGTCAAAGAAAAGACTATTACATATAGTGATCCTATTGTTCCTACTGCTTATGCTGAAAAACCTCCTTTTCATGTTAGAATAAAAGATCACGCTAAAGCTTCGACTGTTGTTCATAAGAGTAATACTAGGACCTATACACCTTCTGAACAAATTAATGTTGAACCTAGTATTGCTATGGTTAAAGATATCTTGGATGAGGATTAGATGGGCATGTTATTTCTTTCTTGGGTGAGACTGCAAATATTGCTAGACCTGATACTAAGACACGTAGACCTGTTGTAGGCATGACTGTAATTTCTGTTAAAATAGGAGATCATTGTTATCATGGCTTATGTGATATGGGTGCTAGTACTAGTGCGATACCTTATGATCTTTATAAAGAAATTATGCATGATATTGCACCTGTTGAATTAGAAGACATTGATGTTACTATTAAGCTTGCTAATAGGGATACCATTAAACCTATTGGGATTGTTAGAGATGTTGAAGTTTTGTGCGTGAAGGTTAAATACCCTGGTGATTTTCTTGTTCTTGCTTCCCCACAAGATGATTTTTGTCCCATTATTTTAGGTAGACCCTTCTTGAATACGGCTAGTGCTAAGATTAATTGTGAAAAGAATATTGTCACTGTTGGCATAGATGGTATGTCTCATGAGTTTAATTTTGCCAAGTTTAGTGGACAACCTCGTGAAAGGGAACCACCTAGTAAGGATGAAATTATTGGTCTTGCTTCCATTGCTGTTCCTCCAACTGATCCGTTAGAACAATATTTGCAAGACCATGAAAACGATATGTTTATGCAGGAAAGGGAAGAAATAGATGAAGTGTTCCTTAAACAGGAACCTATGCTGAAACATAACCTTCCCATTGAAATTCTTGGGGATCCCCCTCCACCCAAGGGTGATCCCGTGTTTGAACTCAAACCTTTACCTGATAATCTTAAGTATGCTTATCTTGATGAAAGAGAAATATATCCTGTTATTATTAGTGCTAGCCTTTCAGAGAAAGAAGAAGAAAGATTATTGAAAACTCTGAAGAAGCACCGAGCTGCTACTGGATATACTCTGGATGATCTTAAGGGCATTAGTCCCACATTATGTCAACACAAAATTTCAGTGGAGAAAGATGCCAAACCAGTTAGAGATCCTCAAAGACGATTAAATCCCAAAATGAAGGAGGTGGTAAGAAAGGAGATTCTAAAGCTCCTTGAGGCAGGTATTATTTATCCCGTTGCTGATAGTCAATGGGTTAGCCCTGTCCATTGTGTCCCTAAAAAGGGAGGTATTACCTTTGTTCCTAATGATACAGATGAATTGATCCCGCAAAGAATTATTACAGGTTATAGGATGGTAATTAATTTTCTTAAGTTAAATAAAGCTACTAAGAAAGATCATTACCCTTTACATTTTATTGATCAAATGCTAGAAAGGCTATCCAAGCACACACATTTTTTCTTTCTAGATGGTTATTCTGGCTTCTCTCAGATACCTCTGTCAGCAAAGGATCAATCTAAAACTACCTTTACTTGCCCTTTTGGTACTTTTGCTTATAGACATATGCCTTTTGGTTTATGTAATGCACCTGCTACCTTTCAAAGATGCATGATGGCTATATTTTCTGATTTTTGTGAAAAGATTTGTGAGGTATTCATGGATGACTTCTCCGTCTATGGATCCTCTTTTGATGATTGTTTGAGCAACCTTGATCGAGTTCTGCAGAGATGCGAAGACACCAATCTCGTCCTGAATTGGGAAAAGTGTCACTTTATGGTTAATGAAGGCATTGTCTTGGGGCACAAGATCTCCGAGAGAGGTATTGAAGTTGATAAAGCCAAAGTTGATGCTATTGAAAATATGCCATGTCCCAATGACATAAAAGGTATAAGAAGTTTCCTTGGTCATGCCAGCTTTTATAGGAGGTTCATTAAGGACTTTTCTAAAATCTCTAGGCCTCTGACTAATTTATTGCAAAAAGATATTCATTTTGTCTTTGATGATGATTGTGTAGAAGCATTTGAAACACTTAAGAAAGCTTTGATCACTGCACCTATTGTTCAGCCACCTAATTGGAATTTACCTTTTGAAATTATGTGCGATGCTAGTGATTATGCTGTAGGTGCTGTTTTAGGGCAAAGAGTCGATAAGAAATTGAATGTTATCCAGTATGCTAATAAGACTCTTGATACTGCCCAGAGAAAATATGCTACTACTAAAA
This sequence comes from Triticum dicoccoides, assembly GCF_002162155.2. Taxonomy (NCBI): domain Eukaryota; kingdom Viridiplantae; phylum Streptophyta; class Magnoliopsida; order Poales; family Poaceae; genus Triticum; species Triticum dicoccoides. The sequence continues at coordinate 237,206,884 of NC_041385.1, read as the reverse complement.
AAGAGTTCTTAGCAGTTGTGTTTGCATGTCATAAGTTTAGACCTTATATTGCTGATTCCAAAGTTACTATTCACACTAATCATGCTGCCATTAAATATCTTATGGAAAAGAAAGATGCTAAGCCTAGACTCATTAGATGGGTTCTCTTGCTCCAAGAATTTAACTTGCATATTATTGATAGAAAGGGAGCTGAGAACCCGTTGCAGAAAACTTGTCTAGGTTAGAGAATGTTCTTGATGACCCACTGCCTATTAATGATGGCTTTCCTGATGAACAATTAGCGGTCGTCAATGCTTCTCGTACTGCTCCTTGGTATGCTGACTATGCTAATTACATTGTTGCTAAATATATACCGCCTAGTTTCACATACCAGCAAAAGAAAAAGTTCTTTTATGATTTAAGACATTACTTCTGGGATGATCCACACCTTTATAAAGAAGGAGTAGATGGTATTATTAGACGTTGTGTGCCTGAGCATGAACAGGAACAAATCCTACGCAAGTGTCACTCTGAATCCTATGGAGGACACCACGCTGGAGATAGAACTGCACACAAGGTACTACAATCTGGTTTTTATTGGCCTACTCTCTTCAAAGATGCTCATAAGTTTGTATTATCTTGTGATGAGTGTCAAAGGAATGCCTATGAATTATTCTCTTGTTATTGAAGCATTTGATGTTTGGGGCTTTGATTATATGGGACCTTTTCCTGCCTCCAATGGTTATACACATATTTTAGTTGCTGTTGATTACGTTAGTAAGTGGGTAGAAGCTATTCCAACTAGTAGTGCTGATCATAAAACTTCTATTAAAATGCTTAAAGAAGTTATTTTTCTGAGGTTTGGAGTCCCTAGATATCTTATGACTGATGGTGGTTCACATTTTCTTCATGGTGCTTTTCGTAAGATGCTTGCTAAGTATTATGTCAATCATAGGATCGCATCTCCTTATCACCCGCAGTCTAGTGGTCAAGTAGAGTTGAGCAATAGAGAGCTCAAATTAATTTTGCAAAAGACTGTGAATAGATCTAGAAAGAATTGGTCCAAAAAACTTGATGATGCATTATGGGCCTATAGAACTGCATACAAAAATCCTATGGGTATGTCTCCATATAAGATGGTTTATGGAAAAGCATATCATTTACCTCTTGAACTTGAACATAAAGCATATTGGGCTATTAAGGAGCTCAATTATGATTTCAAACTTGCCGGTGAGAAGAGGTTGTTTGATATTAGCTCACTTGATGAATGGAGAACCCAAGCATATGAGAATGCCAAGCTTTTAAAAGAAAAAGTCAAACACTGGCATGATAAGAGGATACAAAAGCGTGAGTTTAACTTAGGAGATTATGTGTTATTGTTCAACTCTCGTTTAAGATTTTTTGCAGGAAAACTTCTCTCAAAATGGGAAGGTCCCTACGTTATCGAGGAGGTCTATCGTTCTGGTGCTATAAAAATCAACAACTTCGAAGGCACAAATCCGAGGGTGGTAAACGGTCAAAGGATTAAACATTATATTTCAGGTAATTCTATCAATGTTGAAACTAATATTATTGAAACCATAACCCCTAAGGAATACATAAGAGACACTTTCCAGAACGTTCCAGACTCCGAAAAGGCATAGGTACGTGGTACGGTAAGTAAACCAACTCCAAAACAACTCTAATGTCAATTTTTATCAGTTTTGGATTATTTAAGAATTTTAGGATGAAAGAAGTAGTCCGAAAGGGACACGAGGCTCCCACGAGAGAGGAGCCCCCCCCCCCCCGTAGGACGCGCCCCCCTGTCTCATGGGCACCTCGTGTGCCTCCCGGACTCCGTTTTCTTGTATGTTATGTATTTTGGTAGGTACAAATTCATTATATATACTCCTGAAGGTTTTGACCACCATATCACGCAAATATCCTCTGTTTTCCTTTCGAGTTGTTTTTGTTGTAGAATAAAGCAAGACGTCGTCTCAGGAGTCAGTTGGGGAGAGCCGGGTGTCTCACCCAACGCCAGGTCCAGGAGCAAATAGCGATGCCTATCACTTTGGACCATCAATGGAGGATGAGATGGAGGCTGATTTGAAAAGGATAGATGCCATGAAGGAAGATCAAGAAGTTACCTCTCGTCTTCGAGCAGAATTCACTATGGGGGAACTACCTAGCCTGGCCGTCCCTGCTTCGGTCATCCCTTCCAACTCTAGATTTCTTTCTTATGAAAATATGAAAAAGAGTTTCACTTGTTCTCCAAAAGCTATGCAGCATCTTTGGGTAAAAGGAGCCTTGGCCGTTACAGGCAAGCTCCGTAAAGAAATTATGGACCTCAAACAACAAGCCACTAAGCTCGAGGAGGAGAACCGTATCCTGAAGGGCATCATTGCCAAGAAGATTATAACACCAACTGTGAAGAAGGAGAAATAATCACATGGGTATGGGCACTCCCCTTGGCAACTGCCAAGCTTGGGGGAGGTGCCCCGGTATCGTATCACCATCAGACTCCTATTTTTACCGCTTTATTTAGTTCAATCCTTTTAGTAGTATCTTGATCTAGTAGTTTGAAGTTTTTGATATCAAGTAGTTTTGAGTTTTGCATTGTGATCTCTTTATGTAATCGAGTCCGTGTGCTATCCATAATAAAGATTAGTGTCGAGTCAATGGCTTTGCTATGTTGCTATGATCTTGAGAAAGTAGAAAGAAAAAAAGAGTTCATATTGATCTTATGGATAGTGATAACTTCACACATAGAAAGTATGAGGCATAAAAATTGTTGAGAGTTGATGAACGTAGCCTTGGTCATCGTTGCAATTAATAGGAAGTGATAAGGAAAGAGGGGTTCACATATAAATATATTATCTTGGACATCTTTTATGATTGTGAAGCACTCATTAAGTATGATATGCTGAAAGAGTTGATGTTGGACAAGGAAGACAACGTAATGGTTTATGTTTTCCGACATCTCAGTTAAAGTATTATTGTCATTGACCTTCCAAACATGTTGAGCTTGCCTTTCCCCCTCTTGCTAGCCAAATTCCTTGCACCAAGTAGAGATACTACTTGTGCTTCCAAATATCCTCAAACCCAGTTTTGCCATGAGAGTCCACCATACCTACCTATGGATTGAGTAAGATCCTTCAAGTAAGTTGTCATCGGTGCAAGCAATAAAAACTGCTCTCTAAATATGTATGACTTATTAGTGAAGAGAAAATAAACTTTGTACGAACTTGTTGTGGAAGTAATAAAAGCGACGGACTGCATAGTAAAGGTCCACATACAAGGGGCACTATAAAGTGACGTTCTTTTGCACTAAGACTTTATGCATCAACCCTAAACGCGCATGACAACCTCTGCTTCCCTCTGCGAAGGGCCTATCTTTTACTTTATGTCTTTTACTTTATGCAAGAGTCAAGGTGGTCCTCACCTTTCCCTTTTTATTTTATCCTTCGGCAAGCTCCTCGTGTTTGAAAGATCATGATATATATATCGAATTGGATGTAAGTTAGCATGGGCTATTATTGTTGACATCACCTAAAGGTGAATACGTTGGGAGGCAACACAATAAGCCCCTATCTTTCTCAGTGTCCGACTAAAACTCTATAACCACAAGTATTGCGTGAGTGTTAGCAATTACAAGAGACTACGAGATAGTTGAGTATGTGAGCTTGCTGAAAAGCTCTATTATTGACTCTTTCTGATGTTACGATAAATTGCAATTGCTTCAATGACTGAGATTATAGTTTGTTAGTTCCCAATGAAGTTTTTGAACTATACTTGACATTGTGAATTGCTTATTACTTGAGCATAGGAAATCATATGACAAAATCTATATATGTTGCTGTTATTATAATGATCTTGATGCCCTCATGTCCGTATTTTATTTTTATCGAGACCTCTATCTGTAAACATGTGGACATATTTTTCGATTTCGGCTTCCGCTTGAGGACAAGAGAGGTCTAAGCTTGGGGGAGTTGATACGTCCATTTTGCATCATGCTTCTATATCAATATTTATTGCATTATGGGCTGTTATTACACATTATATCTCAACACTTATGGCTATTCTCTCTTATTTTACAAGGTTTACCATGAAGAGGGGGAATGCCGGCAGCTGGAATTCAGACTGGAAAAGGAGCAAACGTTGGAAACCTATTCTGCACATCTCCAAAAGTCCTGAGACTCCACGAAACAACTTTTTGGATTTAATAAGAATTTATGAGCAAAAGAAATAGGCCAGGGGGACCACACCCTGTCCAGGAGACAGGGGCGCCCCCCCTATAGGGCGTGGCCCCCTATCTCCTGGGCCCCCTGGTGGGCCTCCGGCGTCCATCTTCTGCTATATCATCATTTTTACCCTGGAAAAAATTGTGGGCAAGCTTACGGGATGAAACTCCGCCGCCACGAGGCGGAACCTTGGCGGAATGAATCTAGGGCTCTGGCGGAGCTGTTCTGCCGGGGACACTTCCCTCTGGGAGGGGGAAATCATCACCAACGTCATCACCAACGATCCTCTCATCGGGAGGGGGTCGATCTCCATCGACATCTTCACCAGCACCATCTCCTCTCAAAACCCTAGTTCATCTCTCGTATCCAATCTTGTATCAAAACTACAAATTGGTACCTGTGGGTTGCTAGTAGTGTTGATTACTCCTTGTAGTTGATGCTAAATGGTTTACTTGGTGGAATATCATATGTTCAGATCCTTTATGCATATTATTACTCCTCTGATTATGAACATGAATATGCTTTGTGAGTAGTTACGTTTGTTCCTGAGGACATGGGTGAAGTCTTGCTATTAGTAGTCATGTGAATTTGGTATTCGTTCGATATTTTGATGAGATGTATGTTGTCTTTCCTCTAGTGGTGTTATGTGAACGTCGACTACATGACACTTCACCATTATTTGGGCCTAGAGGAAGGTATAGGGAAGTAATAAGTAGATGATGGGTTGCTAGAGTGACATAAGCTTAAACCCTAGTTTATGTGTTGCTTCGTTAGGGGTTGATATGGACCCATATGTTTAATGGTGTGGTTAGGTTTACCTTAATACTCCTTTTTTTAGTTGCGGATGCTTGCAATAGGGGTTAATCATAAGTGGGATGCTTGTCCAAGTTAGGGCAGTACCCAAGTGCCGGTCCACCCACATATCAAATTATCAAAGTACCGAACGCGAATCTTATGAACGTGATGAAAACTAGCTTGACGATAATTCCCAATGTGTCCTCGGGAGCTCCTTCTTCATTGTTAGAATTTGTCCAGGATTATCCTTTGCTACATAAAGGATTGGGCCACCTTGCTTCACTTTATTTACTTTATTTACTTTTTGCTCGTTACTATTTATCTTAGCACAAAACTATCTATTACCTACAATTTCAGTGCTTGCAGAGAAAACCTTACTGAAAACCGCTTATCATTTCCTTCTGCTCCTCATTGGGTTCGGCACTCTTACTTATCGAAAGGACTACGATAGATCCCCTACACTTGTGGGTCATCATTCAACCACCCCTCTCCACGGGTTCCTGTTCAACCACCCCTCCACGGGCTACTGTTCATCCAACCCTCCACTGTCTACTGTTCATCCAGCCCTCCATGGGGGTCGTCCTGTTCATCCAGCCCTCCACGGGGGTCATCCTGTTCATACAGCCCTCCACGGGGTCCTGTTCATCCAGCCCCAACCGGCTCGATCGATCGGTGTCATGTTCATCCAGAGGCAACACCACGGGGTCCTGTTCATCCACCCCCACCGGGAACTGTTCATCCAACCCCCCACCCCCCAAGCAACACTCACTGTTCATCCAGAGGCAGCATCGATTGGCTTCAGTTAGCAGCAGTAGCGACGGAATCGCTCGATCGGGTTCAGTTAATAGCCATCAATCGATCGCTCGGGTTCAGTAACGCGTAGCCTGCAGTGCAATTGCTCGGGTATAGTAGGCGAACGCCTTGCTCGGGTTCAATTAGAGCCCAACGCCTCGCACCCACGCGCGTGCATGTATGAGAGAAACACGCAAACCTCCATGCATCGTTCGGCCCCGACCACCCACTGTAACCGAAACACCCCGATATTTTCCTCGCCCTCGCTTCTACCATGGTTTTTTTCGACATGGACGGCCCAAAGAATGTCATGCAGCTGCGTCTCCGGCCCGCCCAGGATGAAAATCCCATTTTCTGTCATTATTTTTTGTCATAGAAGTAGGAGCCCACCACATCTATGATGACACCGGGTTTTGTCACAATTATCGTCATAGAAGTGTCATAAGTATGAAATAAAAAATTTCGTTCCGCCCAAAATGTCACGGATGTGTCTTTTTTTGTAGTGCATGGAGGGGTCAGAGTGGCGATGGATCGATCGACAGAAGAGAAGATCCGACGCACCCCTACCTGGCATGCCAAATGTCGGATTACGGGTTCCGCAAACCCTTGAGAGGTTCAAACTCTGGGGTACGTGCGGAGATCTCAACATACCCAGCCTGCCTACTCATGATCCTCCTAAGCCTAGCGAGACAAACTCAAAGAGATAAAGAGACACAATAGTTTATCCTGGTTCGGGCCAGCTTGCGGTGTAATACCCTACTCCAGTGTTTTGGTCGATTGCCTTGGAGGGCTGAGGATGAACTAGTACAGTGGATGAACTGGTCTCAGGAGGTGAGGTGTTCTTGAGGTGATGTGGTATGAGCTAGTTTGACTTGTCTTGTCCTTCTCTATGGTGGTGGCTAGTCCTATTTATAGTGGCCTTGGTCCTCTTCCCAAATGTTGGCAGGAAGGGACCCCACAATGGCCGGATTTGAAAGGGGACAAGTAGTACAGCTTATCCTAACAAAAGTATTCTTCGCCTGCGAAAAGCCTCTCGTCGTGACGCTGCGGTGAGCTCATCGATGATCTCCGTCCTTGCAATATTGGTCTAGTTGCACCAGAATGGAACCTTTGGCTGATTCCTCGGGACTCCGTGACTATGGCTTTCCTACTTTGCACCGAAGAGGAAACCTGCGCTCTGCGCCAGCCTGGCGCCCGCGTGGCCTTGGTCGTCATGGCTCACGTCAGCTGAGTCTCGTGAGGTAAACCTTGCATAGAACTCTTTGCCCCTCAGGAGCCAATCTGGGGAGACCGATCCCCTCAGGGGTCTTGGCATCATCCGCCTCGCGAGGCTTGGCCCCTCGCGAGGGTCCTGTGTTGTTGATGCTGAAGCTGGGTCGTACCAGGACGTCGATGGAGCCACGTGGTGGGCCGCAGGCAGGCAGGGCTGAATACCCCCATATCCAGGACGCTGACAACCATGTCCTTATAAGTGTGTCTATATATATATGTTGCTATTCTGTATGCAATCCCATCGCACAACACACACGTCTTATTAGCAGCAATCGTCTGTGTTATTATCGATCTTCGCACACATTTCTGATTACAGACCTGTTTGCCGTGTATCACACACATCTTATTATATTGACCTATTTATGTTCTCTTGTCTCAACACAAACAGTTCATCCGAGTGAACCGCATGCCGTATATCGCACACACCTTGATCTGGCTGACCGTTTCTTTTGTGTTGCCTAATCACAAACAGTTCATCCTAGTGAACAGTATGTTGTTTATCGCACACACCTTCATCTGGCTGCCCGTTTCATTTGTTGCTCCTCATCGCAAACAGTTAATTGCACTGAACCGTATGCCCTACATCACACACGGAACTAAAATCTAAACTGTATTTGATGCATCCGTCATCACAAATGTTTTGCACCTTCGGTTTTTTACACCACCATTTGTGATTAATGCATCACACACGGTTTCGTCAAAGGGTCTCTGATCGTAGTGTCGCGTTAGCAGCATCCTGCCCTAGTGCTCGATGATAATGAAACATCTACTCGTCAGCAGAAAGATGACGTAGTGGAACTCCATCTCACAGGGACACTACTGGGACACGGCCTAGATCACAACGAATGGAACGACTCCAACTCTTGGTACCGCTTCTTCAGAAATTGGCATGGCACGCCAGGTGAGTACTTTGAATGTAGTCGCAAGCTCAGAGCAACCAAAGAAAATATGACAAACAACAAGACATTTATCAAATTTTAATGCATGAACATGATGAGATATCCATGAACTGCACGTGGCGCAAAGATCACGGTCCCTCGGACCAACTTACCATCTCGGTTACCTCATAACCCTTACTGCCAACTTACCATCGTGATCCTCACTAGAACACATATGAAACCACATAGTAGTCACCACAAGACCACCAACTTCTGCATGTGCCATCTCAGAGTTTTTAGTGTGCAGATTAGTTATTTCTATTGACCCTCGATGTGACCTACTACGAACTGTGTCCATAACAGAGGACACGGCTATCGATAGATTATACACTTTGTAGAGATTAGTACACTATACCCACACCACGAAATTCATGGCCTCGTGCTCCCATTCTGGTGGACCAATGACATTTTGACAAAACCATTCTATTGCATGACACTTTCATGGCCACCTCGACAAACTCCCCTTTGGGCTAAGTCCTAGGTGGCCCCGATGCCAATGTGTGACATCCGCCACCTTTGTGGCCGACCACCGTCGTGGCCAAAACTAAAACAAATGTCCCAAGCGGGGACAATGGTACAATACAACTTTGGGCACACAAGGTTATGGCTTCCTACTAGGCCAGAGCAGCGTGAGCACATAACCTTTCCTAGTTGGAGGCGCCGGCGATAGGCCATGCAATAAACCGAATTAGGGCCTCCCCATCCAGGCAAGTGTGGTTGCACTGGTGAGCTCGATTCAGTGGCACCATGACTCGATCAACAACTTGTTCAAGATGAATTAGCATCATGTTTAACATGAATTTAAAATGATTCGAGTCATAGTATGAGATGAAATGCACAGGTCATCAATAACAAGAATGAATGCATCATCATAAGCATGACATGATATCTACTGCACATAATACCAAAATGACTTGTATTCTACAGCAAAGATATAACATGGATGAAATAATATGCACAAGCTTTATATAACAAATTAATTCAAATAAATGCAACTAAAATGAATTTTAATTCAAGTAAAATCATTGCCATTGCAATGCCATCCTTGTAAATGATTGTTGTGTCTTGCCTTGGATAGGAGGAGTGTCACAATACTGTTGGGGAACGTAGCAGAAATTCAAAATTTTCCTACGTGTCACCAAGATCTATCTATGGAGAGACCAGCAACGAGTAGAAGGAGAGTGCATCTACATACCCTTGTAGATCGCTAAGCGGAAGCGTTCAAGTGAAAGGGGTTGATGGAGTCGTACTCGTCGTGATTCAAATCACCGATGATCAAGTGCCGAACGGACGGCACCTCCGCGTTCAACACACGTACAGCCCGGTGACGTCTCCCACGCCTTGATCCAGCAAGGAGAGAGGGAGAGGTTGAGGAAGACTCCATCCAACAGCAGCACAACGGCATGGTGGTGGTGGAGGAGCGTGGCAATCCCGCAGGGCTTCGCCAAGCACCATGGGAGAGGAGGAGTAGGGAGAGAGGTAGGGCTGCACCAAGAGGGAGAGAACTCATGTGTATGGCAGCCCTAAACCTCAACTATATATAGGGGGAAGGGGGGGCTGCGCCCCCTTTAGGGTTTCCCACCCCCAAGGGGTGCGTCCAGCCCTAGATGGCAAAGGGGAGGCGGCCAAGAGGGGAGAGGAGAGGGAGGCACACCAATATGGGCCTTAAGGCCCATCTGGACTAGGGTTTGCCCCCTCCCACTCTCCCTTGCGCCTTGGCCCCTTGTGGGGGGCGCACCAGCCCTCCTAGGGGCTGGTCCCCTCCCAAACTTGGCCCACGCAACCTTCTGGGGCAGGTGGCCCCACTTGGTGGACCCCCGGGACCCTCCCGGTGGTCCCGGTACAATACCGATATCGCCCGAAACTTTTCCGGTGACCAAAACAGGACTTCCCATATATAAATCTTTACCTCCGGACCATTCCGGAACTCCTCGTGACGTCCGGGATCTCATCCGGGACTCTGAACAACATTCGGTAACCACATACAAGCTTCCTTTATGACCCTAGCGTCATCGAACCTTAAGTGTGTAGACCCTACGGGTTCGGGAGACATGTAGACATGACCGAGATGTTCTCCAGTCAATAACCAACAGCGGGATATGGATACCCATGTTGGCTCCCACATGTTCCACGATGATCTCATCGGATGAACCACGATGTCAAGGACTCAATCGATCCCGTATACAATTTCCTTTGTCTAGCGGTATTATACTTGCCCGAGATTCGATCGTTGGTATACCGATAACTTGTTCAATCTCGTTACCGGCAAGTCTCTTTACTCGTTCTGTAACACATCATCCCGTGATCAACCCCTTGGTCACATTGTGCACATTCTGATGATGTCCTACCGAGTGGGCCCAGAGATACCTCTCCGTTTACACGGAGTGACAAATCCCAGTCTCGATTCGTGCCAACCCAACAGACACTTTTGGAGATACATGTAATGCACCTTTATAGCCACCCAGTTACGTTGTGACGTTTGATACACCCAAAGCATTCCTACGGTATCCGGGAGTTGCATAATCTCATGGTCTAAGGAAAAGATACTTGACATTGGCAAAGCTCTAGCAAACGAACTACACGATCTTTGTGCTATGCTTAGGATTGGGTCTTGTCCATCACATCATTCTCCTAATGATGTGATCCCGTTATCAACGACATCCAATGTCCATAGTCAGGAAACCATGACTATCTGTTGATCACAACGAGCTAGTCAACTAGAGGCCCACTAGGGACATATTGTGGTCTATGTATTCACACGTGTATTACGATTTCCGGATAATACAGTTATAGCATGAATAAAAGACAATTATCATGAACAAGGAAATATAATAATACTTTTATTATTGCCTCTAGGGCATATTTCCAACAGTCTCCCACTTGCACTAGAGTCAATAATCTAGTTCACATCGCCAAGTGATTAACACTGATAGGTCACATCACCATGTGACCAACATCCAAAGAGTTTACTAGTGTCACTAAACTAGTTCACATCATCATGTGATTAAGACTCAATGAGATCTGGGGTTTGGTCATGTTGCTTGTGAGAGAGGTTTTAGTCAACGGGTCTGAACCTTTCAGATCCGTGTGTGCTTTACAAATCTCTATGTCATCTCCTAGATGCAGCTACCACGCTCTATTTGGAGCTATTCCAAATAACTGTTCTACTTGGAGCTATTCTAAATTGTTGCTCCATTATACGTATCCGGTATCTCTACTCAGAGCTATCCGGATAGGTGTTAAGCTTGCATCGACGTAACGTTTACGACGAACTCTTTTACCACCTCCATAATCGAGAAAATTCCTTAGTCCACTAGTTACTAAGGATAACTTTGACCGCTGTCCTGTGATCTATTCATGGATCACTCTTGTACCCCTTGACTGACTCATGGCAAGGCACACTTCAGGTGCGGTACACAGCATAGCATACTGAAGAGCCTACGTCTTAAGCATAGGGGACGACCTTCGTCCTTTCTCTCTATTCTGCCGTGGTCGAGCTTTAAGTCTTAACTTCGTACCTTACAACTCAGGCAAGAACTCCTTCTTTGACTGGTCCATCTTGAACACCTTCAAGATCATGTCAAGGTATGTGCTCATTTGAAAGTATTATTAAGCATTTTGATCTATCCTCATAGATCTTGATGCTCAATGTTCAAGTAGCTTAATCCAGGTTTTCTATTGAAAAACACCTTTCAAATAACCCTATATGCTTTCTAGAAATTCTACATCATTTCTGATCAACATATACTCATCAGAAATTCTATAGTGCTCCCACTCACTTCTTTGGAAATACAAGTTTCTCATAAACTTTGTACAAACCCAAAATCTTTGATCATCATTAAAGCATACATTCCAACTCCGAGATGCTCACTCCAGTCCTTAGAAGGATTGCTGGAGCTTTGCATACTTATTAGCATCTTTCGGGATTGACAAAACCTTCTGGTTGTATCACATACAACCTTTCCTCAAGTATAACATCGAGGAAGCAATGTTTTGACATCCTATATGCAAGATTTCATCAATCATGCAGTAACTGCTAATCCAATTCCAACAGACTCTTAGCATCGCTACGAGTGAGAAAACCTCACCGTAATCAACTCCTTGAACTTGTCAGAAAACATCTTAACGACAAGTCGAGCTTTCTTAATGGTGACATTTACCATCATCGTCCGTCTTCCTTTTAAAACCCATCTGTACCTAATAGCCTTACGACCATCAAGTAGTTGTTTCAAAGTCTACACTTTGTTTTCATACATGGATCCTCTTTCGGATTTTATGGCCTCGAGCCATTTATCGGAATCCGGGCCCACCATCGCTTCTCCATAGCTCGTAGGTTCATTGTTGTCTAGCAACATGACTTCCAAGACAGGATTACCGTACCACTCCGAAGCAGTACGTGTCCTTGTCGTTCTACGAGGTTCGGTAGTGACTTGATCCGAAGCTTCATGATCACTATCATAAGCTTCCACTTCAATTGGTGTAGGTTCCATAGGAACAACTTCCTGTGCCCTGATACACACTGGTTGAAGTGATGGTCCAATAACCTCATCAAGTCTCCACCATCCTCCCACTCAACTCTTTCGAGAGAAACCTTTCCTCGAGAAAGGACCCGATTCTAGAAACAATTCATATTGCTTTCGGATCTGAATTAGGAGGTATACCCAACTGTTTTGGGTGTCCTATGAAGATGCATTTTATCCGCTTTGGGTTCGAGCTTATCAATCCTAAAACTTTTTCATATAAGCGTCGCAGCCCCAAACCTTTAAGAAACGACAACTTAGGTTTCTCTAAACCATAATTCATACGGTGTCATCTCAACGGAATTACGTGGTGCCCTATTTAAAGTGAATGTGGTTGTCTCTAATGCCTAACCCATGAACAATAGTGGTAATTCGATAAGAGACATCATGGTACGCACCATATCCAATAGGGTGCAACTATGATGTTCGGACACACCATCACACTATGGTGTTCCAGGCGGTATTAATTGCGAAACAATTTCCACAATGTCTTAATTGTGTGCCAAAACTCGTAACTTAGATATTCATCTCTATGATCATATCATAGACATTTTATCCTCTTGTCACAATGATCTTCTACTTCACTCTGAAATTACTTGAACCATTCAATAATTCAGACTTGTGTTTCATCAAGTAAATATTCTCAACATCTACTCGAATCATCTGTGAAGTAAGAACATAACGATATTCACTGCATGCCTCAGCACTTATTGGACTGCACACATCAAAATGTGTTACTTCCAACAAGTTGCTATCTTGTTCCATCTTACTGAAAACGAGGCTTTTCAGTCATCTTGCCCATGTGGTATGATTTGCATATCTCAAGTGATTCAAAATCAAGTGAGTCCAAACGATCCATCTGCATGGAGTTTCTTCATGCGTATACACCAATAGACATGGTTCGCATGCCTCAAACTTTTCTAAAACGAGTGAGTCCAAAGATCCATCAACATGGAGCTTCTTCATGCGTTTTATACCATTATGACTTACATGGCAGTGCCACAAGTAAGTGGTACTATCATTACTATCTTATATCTTTTGGCATGAAAATGTGTATCACTACGATCGAGATTCAATAAACCATTCAGGTTTAATACCAATCTTGATGGTAGAGGGAGCGTGCGATGTTTGATCATATCAAACTTGGAAACACTTCCAACACATATCGTCAGCTCACCTTTAGCTAGTCTCCGTTTATTCCGTAGCTCTTTATTTCGAGTTACTAACACTTAGCAACCGAACCGGTATCTTATACCCTGGTGCTACTAGGAGTACTAGTAAAGTACACATTAACATAATGTATATCCAATATACTTCTATCGACCTTGCCAGCCTTCTCATCTACCAAGTATCTAGGGAAATTCTGCTCCAGTGGCTATTCCCCTTATCACAGAAGCACTTAGTCTCGGGTTTGGGTTCAACCTCGGGTTTCTTCACTGGTGCAGCAGCTGATTTGCCGTTTCATGAAGTATCCCTTTGTTCCCTTGCCCTTCTTGAAACTAGTGGTTTCACCAACCATCAACAATTGATGCTCCTTCTTGATTTCTACTTTCGCGGTGTCAAACATCGCGAATACCTCAAGGATCATCATCTCTATCCTTGATATGTTATAGTTCATCACGAAGCTCTAGCATCTTGGTGGCAATGACTTTGGAGAAACATCACTATCTCATCTGGAAGATCAACTCCCATTCGATTCAAGTGATTCTTGTACTCAGACAATCTGAGCACAAGCTCAACGATTGAGCTTTTCTCCCTTAGTTTGCAGGCTAAGAAAATTGTCGGAGGTCTTATACTTCTTGACGTGGGCACGAGCCTGAAATCCCAATTTCAGCCCTCGAAACATCTCATATGTTCCGCGACGTTTCGAAAACGTCTTTGGTGCCTCTACTTAAACCATTCAACTGAACTATCACGTAGTTATCAAAACGTGTATGTTCGATGTTCGAAACATCCACAAACGACGTTTGGGGTTCAACACACTGAGCAGTGCATTAAGGACATAAGCTTTCTACTGTTCGCATAATCGCTACTATCAACTTTCAACTATATTTTCTCTAGGAACATATCTAAAACAGTAGAACTAAAGCGCGAGCTACGACATAATTTGCAAAAGGTCTTTTGACTATGTTTAGGATAATTTAGTTCATCTTATGAACTCCCACTCAGATAGACATCCCTCTGGTCATCTAAGTGATTACATGATCCGAGTCAACTAGGCCGTGTTCGATCATCACGTGAGACGGACTAGTCATCATCGGTGAACATCTTCATGTTGATCGTATCTACTATACGACTCATGCTCGACCTTTCGGTCTCCGTGTTCCGAGGCCATGTCTGTACATGCTAGGCTCGTCAAGTTAACCCTAAGTGTTTTCGCTGTGTAAAACTGTCTTACGCCCGTTGTATGTGAACGTAAGAATCCATCACACCCGATCATCACGTGGTGCTTAGAAGCGACGAACTGTAGCAACGGTGCACAGTTAGGGGAGAACACTTCTTGAAATTGTTGTAAGGGATCATCTTATTTACTACCGTCGTTCTAAGCAAACAAGATGCATAAACATGATAAACATCACATGCAATCAAATAGAGTAGTGACATGATATGGCCAATATCATATAGCTCCTTTGATCTTCATCTTCGGGGCTCCATGATCATCTTGTCACCGGCATGACACCATGATCTCCATCATCATGATCTCCATCATCGTGTCTTCATGAAGTTGTCACGCCAACGACTACTTCTACTTCTATGACCAACGTTTAGCAATAAAGTAAAGTAGTTTACATGGCGTTCTTCAATGACACGCAGGTCATACAATAAATAAAGACAACTCCTATGGCTCCTGCCGGTTGTCATACTCATCGACATGCAAGTCGTGAATCCTATTACAAGAACATGATCAATCTCATACATCACATATATCATTCATCACATCCTTTTGGCCATATCACATCACATAGCATACCCTGCAAAAACAAGTTAGACGTCCTCTAATTGTTGTTGCATGTTTTACGTGGCTGCTATGGGTTTCTAGCAAGAATGTTTCTTACCTACGCAAGACCACAACGTGATATGCCAATTGCTATTTACCCTTCATAAGGACCCTTTTCATCGAATCCGTTCCGACTAAAGTGGGAGAGACTGGCACCCGCTAGCCACCTTATGCACTAAGTGCATGTCAATCGGTGGAACCTGCCTCACGTAAGAGTATGTGTAAGGTCGGTCCGGGCCGCTTCATCCCACAATACCATCGAAACAAGATTGGACTAGTAACGGTAAGCATATTGAACAACATCAACGCCCACAACTACTTTGTGTTCTACTCGTGCAAAGAATCTACGCAATAGACCTAGCTCATGATGCCACTGTTGGGGAACGTAGCAGAAATTCAAAATTTTCCTACGTGTCACCAAGATCTATCTATGGAGAGACCAGCAACGAGTAGAAGGAGAGTGCATCTACATACCCTTGTAGATCACTAAGCGGAAGCGTTCAAGTGAACGGGGTTGATGGAGTCGTACTCGTCGTGATTCAAATCACCGATGATCAAGTGCCGAACGGACGACACCTCCGCGTTCAACACACATACAGCCCGGTGACGTCTCCCACGCCTTGATCCAGCAAGGAGAGAGGGAGAGGTTGAGGAAGACTCCATCCAACAGCAGCACAACGGCATGGTGGTGGTGGAGGAGCGTGGCAATCCCGCAGGGCTTCGCCAAGCACCATGGGAGAGGAGGAGTAGGGAGAGAGGTAGGGCTGCACCAAGAGGGAGAGAACTCATGTGTATGGCAGCCCCAAACCTCAACTATATATAGGGGGAAGGGGGGGCTGCGCCCCCTTTAGGGTTTCCCACCCCCAAGGGGTGCGGCCAGCCCTAGATGGCAAAGGGGAGGCGGCCAAGAGGGGAGAGGAGAGGGAGGCGCACCAATATGGGCCTTAAGGCCCATCTGGACTAGGGTTTGCCCCCTCCCACTCTCCCTTGCGCCTTGGCCCCTTGCGGGGGGCGCACCAGCCCTCCTAGGGGCTGGTCCCCTCCCACACTTGGCCCACGCAACCTTCTGGGGCAGGTGGCCCCACTTGGTGGACCCCCGGGACCCTCCCGGTGGTCCCGGTACAATACCGATATCGCCCGAAACTTTTCCGGTGACCAAAACAGGACTTCCCATATATAAATCTTTACCTCCGGACCATTCCGGAACTCCTCATGACGTCCGGGATCTCATCCGGGACTCCGAACAACATTTGGTAACCACATACAAGCTTCCTTTATAACCCTAGCGTCATCGAACCTTAAGTGTGTAGACCCTATGGGTTCGGGAGACATGTAGACATGACCGAGACGTTCTCCAGTCAATAACCAACAGCGGGATCTGGATACCCATGTTGGCTCCCACATGTTCCACGATGATCTCATCGGATGAACCACGATGTCAAGGACTCAATCGATCCCGTATACAATTTCCTTTGTCTAGCGGTATTATACTTGCCCGAGATTCGATCGTTGGTATACCAATACCTTGTTCAATCTCGTTACCGGCAAGTCTCTTTACTCGTTCCGTAACACATCATCCCGTGATCAACCCCTTGGTCACATTGTGCACATTCTGATGATGTCCTACCGAGTGGGCCCAGAGATACCTCTCCGTTTACACGGAGTGACAAATCCCAGTCTCGATTCGTGCCAACCCAACAGACACTTTCGGAGATACCTGTAATGCACCTTTATAGCCACCCAGTTACGTTGTGACGTTTGATACACCCAAAGCATTCCTACGGTATCCGGGAGTTGCACAATCTCATGGTCTAAGGAAAAGATACTTGACATTGGCAAAGATCTAGCAAACGAACTACACGATCTTTGTGCTATGCTTAGGATTGGGTCTTGTCCATCACATCATTCTCCTAATGATGTGATCCCGTTATCAACGACATCCAATGTCCATAGTCAGGAAACCATGACTATCTGTTGATCACAACGAGCTAGTCAACTAGAGGCTCACTAGGGACATATTGTGGTCTATGTATTCACACGTGTATTACGATTTCCGGATAATACAGTTATAGCATGAATAAAAGACAATTATCATGAACAAGGAAATATAATAATACTTTTATTATTGCCTCTAGGGCATATTTCCAACAAATACTCCTCGTCTTCTCCATGTCAATTAGAACATTCTAAAAATAATCAAAATGCAAAAATAAAATGTCACACAAAGCCTTTTATTACACCAAAAAATATTTACAGCAAGAAAATTCTCAATTTTGGCATACAGAAAGTTCAACTCATAACAAAACTAGTGCAAAAATAATTCGGCGAACCAACTTCAGCGTCATGCTCAGGAGATCAATATGAACACGTTCGAGTAGGAGAGCAAGGACGGAAGCACCGATCGAGTAGGAGGATGGCTGTGGGGGGTCCGCGGCCAACTCCGGCAAGGTTCGGCTTCAGGAGGCCCTCCCAGCATTGCCGCACTAGCTAGGGGCTTGATTTGTGGCCAGCGATGAAGGTTGGGATGACTGAAACTGCTCGGGAATCGCTCTATATATAGGCGGCGAGGTGGCCGAGCTTGGGCTCCGCCAGAGATGATCTGCAGAAGAGAATGTTGGTGTACAAAAGTACAGACACTTTTTAACCCCTTACTTGTGCATGGGCAGTTGTAGCCACACCTATGGCCGGGCCCGGCAGGACAATAGAAGATAAAACACAAAATTCTACCAAGACAGATATTCAAAGAACAAGGAGCAGAGGGCAAGCTGGACCTCCCCCAGCAACACCCTTGTCGGGGCGACCTACGCAGCACCAACAAACCCACCACCCTTGGGGCTGAGAGTTCAGACACCATCGACAATGTTAAGACCAACATCTGAGAACGCATGCTTGGTAGCATGCAGATCCTCATAAATATTGACAGCCCACGAGTCCACGTGGGACCAGAAGACAAAGACCCCCAGCAAGACCCTTGCCGGGGACGACTCCAAGGCCCCCGACAAGCCTTGCTGGGGATGATCGCTAGGTCGTGGCCAGACCCGCGCCCGGCAAGGGTTTGCCACCTCACCACCACTCCAGTGCAATGATCGGCGTGCCAACTAAGCAGACGCCTGCGTGGCGGCATGCAGATCTTCGTGGAGGTTTTACCATCGCGCTAACACAGCAGCTAGTTAGCCAGCGTGGCACTGCATGCCTAGTCAACCTGGATGCGTGTCGAAGCAAGGAGGGGCGACGACGGACGGGATGGCTTCTATTGCCATCCCCGATAAAGAAAAAGGGCACATAGGAAACGCATTAAATGCGTTTGTCCTATGGTGCCAAGTGATAAGCTCGTACACTGTAGCTTGCCACCTCCTGTGTGCCATTGTGGCAACCCCTTTATGTATAAAAGGAGGCCCAAGGCATACGAAGAGGGGATTCGAACTTTTGGACCGTGCTCGCATCGTAGCTGGTTCAAAAGCTCAACAAAACATATATCCAGAAAAGCAGGACTAGGGTATTACGCATCTTTGCATCCCGAACCTGGGTAAAATCAGATGTGTGCTAACTGCTAGACCTGCTCTTCGTGCAACTAATCCCCCGCCGAACATAGAAGGGATCCTTCTCATCCCATAGGTGTTCGTTTCCCCGACATCTTTGGCGCGCCGGGTAGGGGGCATTAGTTGTGAGAATCTGGTCTACTAGTTATTCCAGTAGTTTCTTTGCCACGATGTCTCCGAAGAAGAAGACGATCGCAGTGATCGCCCCGTTCGGAGCCGCTCCGCCCTCGCCCGCACGGATGGGCGACGCGGCATACACTAGTGGCGGAGGAGATCAAGACCGTCCGCATCACCCAGACGCGAGAAGCCAGGCGAGCGGCCTCGTCCGCAGCGGCGATGGCGGTCCGCACGCTGCCGCGCCCAAGGATGGAGTTGCACTGCCTACGGGTGGAAGGGTTGCAGGCGTCGCAACCACGATGCACTCACCTCCACCACAGCTAGCCCGTCATGTTAACTCCCGTGATAACGTGTCCAAGGCATCGTCAGACCCACGGACGCGTCGTGAACAACGTCAAGTCCTCCGAGAGCGCCTGAAGGAAGATGCCCGGACCACTATCGAGCGGCGACGGGAGGCACGTCGCCAGTCTGATAGGCGTGCTGGGCCTATTGCGTACAAGCCTGTGCCTGGGGATGCCGGCGACTTGCCCTATGCAATAACCTATCCAGCGTTCACCCATGAGTTGCAGCAGTTCCAGTGGCCCACCACCCGCGTGTTCGTACCAGAGGTCTCGGAAAAGTACGATGGCAAGACCCATCCATCCTAGTTCCTAAGTGTATACACCATTGCAATGCAAGCTGCCGGAGAACGAGACGATAAGGTACTCGCCAACTATTTCCTGTTGGCACTCAAGCCCAACGTTAGGTGATGGTTGATGCATTTGCCGATAGACTCCATCTCTTTTTGGTCTGATTTGTGCCACGAGTTTGTTGGTGCCTTAACGGGTGGCCACGTATATAGCTCCTGGACAGGCAAGCGATTAGCATATGATCCCTCAAAGGGACGGCGAATCCTTGCGCAAGTACATACAGAGATTCAGCCATGTACAGTACAACATTGTCAGGACCCCGACTCAATGCCACATCGATCTAGCATGTAACACCTCATATCACTTTGCGGCCTCACGCACGGTATTCCCACGGGTGTCGCCTTACCTTGCCCGGGACCGTTTGCGCCTTTTGGCACACGTATATGATAGTGTCGCTAGCAACCATATGACAAGGAGCCCGGCTGACATGGCTAGTCGTGAACCCAAAGTGGCACTAACTTACAGGGATAGGCATACATGACCCAACAAGGAACGTGTCGGTCATCAACGAGTGAATCCGGGCTGTAGCACTGGGCTAGCAGGACTCCGGTAAACCGGGCTGTAGTGGGCTAACAGGACTCTGGTATTCATCGGGTGACATTTCCCCGAAGGGAAGACACAGGAATGAAGAAGGACACATGCCGACCAGCCTAAGTGTTCTGGAGCAGTAGCAAGCTACCGTGGCTCAGTGGAAGCACTAGGAGACATTTCCCGGTAAGAGAGGCTACTAAGGATAAACAACTAGATAGTCATATCCCACACATACCAAGCATTTCAATCATACAGACAATATGCTCGATATGTGCAAATACAACATGGCATCACAACATGACTCTACAACTCAAGTACTTTATTTAAAGGCTCAGAGAGCCATACATATCATACACACAAGTATGGGTCACACGACCCAGCATTCAAGTCATACAAACATAAAAGCCAACAGCGGAAGTAACTTGTCTGAGTACAGACAACTAGGAAATAAAAGAGGCTTGGGTAAGCCTGACTATACTACACAGTCCTTCGTGAGCTCGGGATCACCACCTGGGCTTCAGCCTACTTGTCGACATCGACGTCTATGAAGAACCCATCAGAAGGAGTTGCAGCGTCTTCTATAAAACGTAAATTAAGCAACATGAGTACAAAGGTACTCAGCAAGACTTACATCAGATCCTACATACATGCACATTATCAAGAAGGGTTGGTGGGGTTATTGCAGCAAGCCAGCTTTGACTCTTGGCTAAGCTATCTTACGAGACTCCAACTTGAAATGGTTTTGCGCACTCGAGTCCACTACTCACCACTTCAATACACCACCGAGGATCCACCTTCGTCATCCTACGGAAGAGCCATCCTCGGCACTCACACTTATCTTGAGGCTTTTAGTAGTTTCCATTTACTTGTCTATGAACTGTATAGGCAACCAAGTAGTCCTTTACCGCGGATGCGGCTATTCGAATAGATGATGTTAACCCTGCAGGGGTGTACTTCTTCATACATGTTTCCACCACTTAGCGTCTGCACACGACATGTGCTCGGCAGACTTCAAGTGAAAGCCGACGTGGGTGTAGAACACGACCTACCTAAACACCTAAGTCTCTAGTCCAGGTTTATCGCCTATCCAGGTTCCATCCGCAGGGAGTCGGGACGAGGTTTCCACATACGGCCCCGAACAATGTGTACAGGGTTCCGAGACACCTAATGGGTGCCCGGTATACCCGGCCACATACCTACCGCATCACAGCCCACCCCGCGGGTCAGCGCTGCCCACGGCCTCCAGTAAGCTACAAACACTAGAAACTACTTGCAACTCCGGGTCATATTTCAGGGCCCAATGCATGGTAGTAGCTGAATCTTAAATCACACATACAGATCTTAGTGCTTAAGGACGGCTTCAATGAAACAACCCACCATGTACTCCTACATGGCCTCTCATTGATACCTTTACCAAATTATGTTCAACACATCACTCTCATTACTAACATGATCATTTCACTCTAGCCCATCACCCAGATGAACCAGACCTGACACGACTCTAAACATAGCAGGCATAGCAAGGTAGGAACAACACATACACATGGCTCAATCAACTCCTACACATGCTAGTGGGTTTCTTCTAGTTACTGTGGCAATGACAGGTCATGCAGAGGAAATGGGTTCAACTACCGTAGCACACAGCAGTTTGAATCGCGCTGTCTTAATGCAGTAAAAGAGAGCAGAGGTGAGAACATGGGATTGTATCGGTATGATCAAATGGTTTGTTACTTGCCTTGCGGGTTCGTGTACTGGTATTGCTCTTCATTAGGGTATTCGCGATACTCCTCGGGGGAAGAACCTGCCACAGAGAGCACCGATACACAATCATCACCAAACAATATGCAACAATATGATGCATGCATGATACATGGCTAAATGAGTGTATTGGGCTAATGCAACTAAGACCAGATGGGTTTGAACCATTTTGAATCAAAAATTCAAGTTTCAAGCTCATGCATGGCCCTTAAAAGTGCTTTAATCTTGTTCTGCACTAAACATCAGGTTAGCTTGTTTAAACATGCATGAAACAAGTACAGATGGATAGATTGGATTTTTCTGATCATTTTTCATATATAACACTTTGCATTTGGAGCTACAGTTTAATTTCTATGATTTTTTGAAGTTTGTGGTATTTTCTGGAATTTCCTGTATAAGAATAATTCCAGGAATTAAATTACTGCGTCAGCATTGCGTCAGGGTGATGTCAGTGGTCAACGGGGATGGTCCAGGTCAAACCTGACCAGTGGGTCCCAGGTGTCAGTGTCATTAGGCTAACTATTTTTAGTTAGTACTAATCCTAGTTAATTAACAGGGCTGGGCCCCGCCTGTCATTAACCCAGGGGGTCAACCTGGGCCCACCCGAGGTCAAACGGGGTCAGCGGGGTCAAACTCGCCGGCCTTTAGCCGCCGGCGAGGGCAAACGCAGCAGTGCGGTGCGGGTTTTGTGCTCCGGCGACCAAAAGGGCGATGGAGCGCACCTACGTGATACTGGAGGCGAGCCGCATCCGTTGGTGGTGGTGGTTGGGCTCGGAGTCGCCGGAAACGACGCCGGCAACGAGTTTGGCGGCGGCCGGAGCTCGGACGAGCTCGGACTCGTCGCTAGGGGGCACGGCGAGGTGCGTGGAGTAGTGCGGTGAGCTCCTGGGGGTGCGGTAGGGTTAATGGACAAGGTGGCGTGGTCCTGGCATGGCCGGAGCCTCGTCGGCGATGAGCTCCGTGGCGGCGCATGCGGGTGAGCTACATGCAGTCGCTACGGGGCTCGAGAGAGAGAACGGAGAGGATGGAGAGGTAGCCAGGCTCATGGTGGTTGCGACAGAGTTGACAGCAAGGTCGAAGACGGGCTGATGCGATGGTGATGGCGAAGGGGATCTCTGGCGGTGGCGGAGTCAGGCGAGGTTGATGCAGTGGCTTCGGGGCACGCGAGCGCTCGGGGCTCGACCTGCTCGACGGAGAGGATGATGGCGGAGCTCGTGGACACGGTCGGGTGGCGCAGAGACGGCGGTGGGCGCGGCTACGGCGGGGGGACGGCGGCGGCTGCTTCGGCCATTGCGGAGGGGAGCGAGGGAGAGGCGATGGGGGCGAGTGGGCGTGTCCAGGGGGTCGGGGGTGCGACGTGGAGGTCGTCCAGCCCGTCCAGCGGCGAAGCGGCAAGCAGGTGGCGCCATGGCGAGCTCGCGCTCGTCAGCGTCACCTCCCTGCCTGCCTGGCGGGGACAAAGCCGCTGGCTGGCACGGGTCAGCACAGTGCTGGGCCACCAGGTGGGCCGGGGCGTGGGTTTGGCCAGGTAAGGGGTTTTTCCATTTATTTCTGATTTATTTTATTTCTGTAAGTTTGTTGCATTACTAAAAATATCTAGGCATCTCCAAAAATCACCAAATTTCACATGGCCAATGTTTGGAATATATCCAACATGGAACATTTTAGTTTGGGATTATTTGAGCATTTGAAATATTTTATATAATTTAAATGCCCAAACTCAAATAACTAATGATTTAATCCAGTGACCTTAGGATGACCTAGAAATTTGTGCATCACTTTTGGCACTGGTTTAGGACCAAGGCAGAGGTGATGAACATTTTAGAAGGGCATTTCAGGTTCATTGAAAATATTTTTAGTAAACCCTAGTTGGTTTTAGGGGGTGCTGGGGGTTCTGTCATCCCCATTTCAAGTTTCTGATGAAAAAAATAAACATGATGCAACACTCTAATGCGTGAACTAGCTAGGGTGTGACAAACATCCCCGATGTTCATCCCACCGCTGCCGGCAAGTCAGATGGCTCCGACAAGCAGTACTACAAGATTCGCCGTACCAAGGGCCATGACCTCCAGAATTGCCGCCAGGTGGAGCTGCTGATGGAGAAGCAAAGGGCTTAGTATGAGAGACAAGACAAGGAGAAGGGCCAAGGTGGTGCTGAAGGATCCGGCAAGAAGCACGGCGGCTGAGTAGGTCGCGGCGATAAGGAGAAGCAACAAGAGAGGCCCACCCGGGGCCGCGACAAGAAAGAGGAGGATGACGATCATGATGATGATGCCGAATCCATCGAGCATGAGTTTCAGAAGGTGGCAGAAGTCATGTGTGTGGACGGAGGTGCCCCATTGCATTCTTCTCACCACCAACTGAAACAATGGGCGCGTGAGATTAATGCAACGGAACCAATGTTCGACGACCAGAAGCCGCTGAGGTGATCCCACACGCCTTTCATTTTCGACGCCGAGGATCACCCTGATCGCACAAATGCGGTCGGGTGTTTGTTGTTGTTAGTATCACCAACAATACACAACCTCAAGGTGACAAAGATGTTAGTTGACAGTGGGGCCAGCCTAAACTGGATCTCACCCAACGTGATCAAGAGGTTGTAGATCCCTGATGAAGATCTTGAGGAAACGGGTACGTTCCAAGGGATCGATTTGGCGAGGAGCTAGCCCAAGGGAAAGGTCACGCTACCGGTCACGTTTGGTGGCGACCTCAACTACAGGAAGAAGAGAATTGTTTTCGATGTTGCCGAGATCCCATTGCATACAACGGGATCCATGGTCGCCCGGCGCTGGCCAAGTTCATGGCAGCATCGCACTACGCATATAACAAGCTGAAGATGCCCGGCCCGATGAGCATCATCACCGTTGGCTGCGATAAGAAGGACACGCTGATCTGCGCTGATCAGCTCTATCGAGAGGCAGTTGCAGCGTCTACCGCCAAGGCACCTGCTCCTCCCGCCAAGAAGAAGACCAGCAAGGCCTCAGCCACCGGTAAGACTCCTAGCTCCGGCAAGGGTTCCTGCACTCACTCCGGCAAACGTGCCTCTTCGGAGTGTTGTGTTCCTGCTGAGGACGTGCCAGAGAGCTCTACCGGCAAGATCAATAAGTCTAAGGCAGCCCCACCGGAAAACAACAAGGTGACCGTCGAGGAGGATGGCACGGGCAGAGCTTTTAACATAAGCTCCACCCTTGATAGAAAATAGGAAAGTGCACTCATCGCCTTCCTGCAGGCGAATGTCGACATGTTTGCATGGCAAGCATCGACATCCCCGGCGTTCCCAAGGAGGTGATTGAGCACCATCTTGCTGTCTGCCCCCATGCACATCCCGTCAAGCAGAAGGTCAGAAAGAAAGCTTTGGAGCGACAAGAGTTTATCATCAAAGAGATTAGGAAGTTGGAGGCGGCAGGCTTGGTCAAGGGAGTACTCCACCCGACGTGGTTGGCCAACCCAGTGGTAGTTCGTAAGGAGAATGGGAAGTGGAGGCTATGTATCGACTATACTGATATCAATGAAGCCGGTCCGAAGGATCCTTTCCCATTGCCACATATCGACCAGATAGTGGACTCAACTGTTGGGTGTTTCCTGCTATCGTTCCTTGACGCTTACTCAGGATATCATCAGATCTTCATGACAAAGGAAGATGAAGAGAAGACCATGTTCATCACCCCATGTGGTACATACTATTTTGTAGGGATGCCTTTAGGGTTGAAGAGCGCTGGTTCGACGTTTGCCTGAGCAGTCCGAATTGGTTTTGAGCCCCAACTCCACAGAAATATGGAAGCCTACATGGATGATATAGTGGTCAAATCCAAAGACAAGGCTACGCTCGTGCAGGACCTGGAAGAAACCTTTGCGAATTTGCGCAAGATCAACCTCAAGCTCAACCCGGAGAAATGTGTGTTCGGCATCCCTTCCGACAAACTTCTAGGGTTCTTTGTGTCTCAACGCGGAATCGAAGCGAATCCCGACAAGATCAAAGCCATTGAGCAGATTGAGGCGCCCAGACGAGACAAGGACGTCTGTAGGCTTGCCGGCCGCGTTGCCGCCCTAAGTAGGTTTATCTCTAAGTCTGCTGAGCACACCCTCCCCTTTTTCAAAATTTTGAAAAGGCGGGTCCAATGAAATGGACTCCGGAGGTAGAGGCAGCGCTGCAAGATTTAAAGAGGTACCTCTCCTCTACGCCAATACTAGTCGCACCCAGACCACAAGAGTTGTTGCTGCTATATTTGGCAGCAACAAATCACATGGTCAGTGCTACACTAGCGGCGGAGAGAGAAGTTGAGGAAGAGGCAACGGCGACAGCTAGGCCATCGAATGAGGAACCAGGACCGGCAGGGCCCAATGCCGGCAAGGCCGAAAACCCGGCAGAGCCCGGTCCCGACAAGACAGAGTCTGTGTGAATAAGTGAAGTAAAGCAGAAGTAGAAGGTGGTGTAGTACCCAGTCTACATTGTCAGCTCCCTCTTGTAGGGGGCTAGGTCAAGGTATTCTGGCATGCAGAAGTTGCTTTTCGGCCTCCTTATGGCCTCGAGAAAGTTGTGACACTATTTCCAAGCACACGAGATCACCATCGTCACTCGCCTCCTGTTGCAACAAATCTTGAACAACCCAGATGCAACTGGGAGGATTGTAGAGTGGGCGCTGGAGCTATTGAGCTTTGGAATCAAATTTGGAAGTACTTCGATGATCAAGAGCAGGGCTTTGGCAGAGTTCATAGCGGAATGGACATCCACGCCTGACGAAGAAGTTCAAGAGACCAACCTTCCTGGCAAAGAGGCAAGTAGTCATTCGATTATGTACTTTGATGGGGCTTTCTCATTACAAGGTGCTAGTGTTGGCGTGCTGCTTGTCTTGCCCACCGGTGAGCGCCTCAAGTACGTAGTCCAGATGCACTTTCCTAGGGAGAGGTCGACAGACAACACCGCAGAGTACGAGGGGCTACTTGCCGGTCTTAGGATCGCGGTGGACCTTGGAATTAGGAAGCATATTGTCAGAAGAGATTCACAACTTGTCGTCAAGCAAGTCAACAAGGATTATCAGAGCCCACTGATGGAGGCTTATGTGGATGAACTGAGGAAGTTGGAAGAATGCTTTGACGGTCTGCAAGAAGAGCATATTCCTCAAGCAGAGAACAGCATTGCCAATGACTTGTCAAAGCAGGTTGCCCTCAAGCTACCTGTGGAACCAGGTACCTTTGTGCTTCAATTAACTCAGCCATCCGTCGAATCATCAGCAGAGAAGAACAAGTGAAGGAAGGGAGGCCCAGGCAAATACTTTCCCGCAGAGCTCCCAGGAGCCGGCGGCAAGGAAGTTGCCGGGTACCACAAGCTTGCAGGGGAGCAGCAGCCTCTGGCAGAGTCCCAAACTCTTGTCGTAGAGACAACTGCCCTCACGGCAGAATACATGCCTTTAGTCCTTGCCGTTGAGCCTCGGGCTCCAGCATGGGCACAACATACAGTCCGTTTCCTCCAAGCAGTGGAGCTCCCTGAGGAGCAGGAAGAAGCAGAGAAAGTAGCCCGTCGGTCTAGCATGTACCAGTTTGTAGATGATGTCCTTTACAGAAGGAGGCTGAACGGCGTGAAATTGAAGTGTATTCCTCGGGAGGACGGACTGGAGCTATTGGCAGAGATACACGGAGGCATATGTGGCTCCCACATAGGGTCAAGAGCCCTTGCCGACAAAGCATTCCAGCAAGGTTTCTTCTGGCCCACTGCCCTCCAGGATGCGACGGCACTAGTAACCAACTGGTAAGCGTGCCAGTTTCATTCAAAGAAGCTTCATCAACTAGCTCAAGCACTTCAAACAATCCCTCTCTCCTGGCCATTTTCAGTCTGGGGGCTCGACATACTGGGCCCCTTTCCCCGTGCCATCGGGGGCTTTGAGTACTTGTATGTTGTGATTGACAAGTTCACAAAGTGGCCGGAAGTGGAGCCAGTGAGAAAGGTGACATCATCATCGGCCGTCAAGTTCTTTAGAGGACTCGTTTGCCGTTTTGGTGTGCCAAACTGAGTCATCACCAACATCGGCACACAGTTCACGAGCCGCACCTTCATGCAGTATATCCAAGACCTTGCCAGCAAAGTTTTCTTTGCTTCTGTTTCTCATCCAAGCAATGGCCAGGCGGAAAGGGCAAATGCTGAAGTGTTGCGAGGCCTCAAAACAAGAACTTTCAACAAGCTGCGCAAGTGCGGGAGGTGCTGGATTGATGAATTGCTAGCAGTTCTTTGGTCAATCAGTACGACACGAAATCGAGCCACTGGCCAGACACACTTTTCCCTAGTATACGGGGCAGAAGCAGTTCTCCCAGCAGAACTCATATACAGGTCACCTCGAGTGCTTGCTTATGATGAGCTCGAGCAAGAGAAGTTGCGCCAAGATGATGCAACGCTCCTTGAGGAAGATCGTCTTCGAGCTGTTGTGCGAGCCGCTCGCTATCAGCAAGCCTTGCGCCACTATCATAGCCACAAGGTTCACACCCGAAGCCTTGAGGAAGGTGACCTTGTTCTTCGGCGTGTTCAGTCCGCCAAGAGTTCAAACAAGTTGACGGCAAAGTGGAAGGCCCCTATCGGGTAATACGAGTCACCAGGCCCAGTGCAGTGCCCCTGGAGACCGAAGATGGCATTCCGATGAGAAACTCCTGGAATATCGAACATCCTCGCAAGTTTTACCCATAGGGCGTGGTTGTCGGGAGCTCCGGCAACCCCCTTTTTGTACTAGCCTTGCCGGCAAGGCATGTAACCCTATGTACAGAGCCAGGCGCAGACCCTGTGCGCAGCCAGATAGTTTTTAGCATGTACAGTTTCCTGCTAGTTTCCATGTCTATATATATATGTATGCATGCCATGCTTGCCCAGGATATTGTGCTACCTTAGATCCTAATAGGTACAGGGGAACCATCAAGGCTCCGTGCCCCTGTCCTCTCCTCCTTTCAACCGCAGTAACAATGCTCCGGCAAGAAATTGAGAAGACTGCTCAGCACGTCGTCCCCGACAACCCAACCAGATAAAGTTCATCTCCTGCCCATTCATGTTCATAACTTGTGACTTGTGCATTAGAAAACCTCGCTACTTTGTTTATACTTAGGTGCTCCCATCCCCGACTCAAACGCTGCTTCCGTCGGGGTGGTTGCAGTAACCTTTGGTAAAACAAGATTGGCAGGGAGCTGGACCCTGCGTTTGTAACTCGGCAGATGTGATTCTTCGGCAGACACAGAGGGCACCGGCAAGCTAGCTTGCCGGGGAGACTCATTTGTTTTTATTAAAGGGGTGTTTCGCCTCTGCACGAACGTTTACATGCATGAGTTCCTGGCAAAAGCTCATCTTTTTCATTGATATGCTGATACAAGTACAGATGTTATAGAACTTAAGCATGGGCTTAGAAGATTACATTTTCTAGAAAGTTAAGGTTCGGCAAGTGCCTATAAATTGAGAAAAAAGATATGTGCCCTGTAATCCCCGTTCTTGCCCCTTTCCTCACATGCACGGCACGCGAAGAAAGGTGACGGACATGGGGAACAGGGTGATGGAGAGCTTGGCGGGGAAGCCCGTCGACCACCGACGCCAGAGCCAACAAGAAGCGGAGCAGATGATGGTGCTGCCGCTGATGGTTAGCTGGAGTCGGAGTCATCGTCCTCCCGCCCGTTGTCATCATCGTCGCTGGTGCTCTCCTCCTCACCACTATAGTTTGAGGAGGAGCTTTCGTTGACAGTGGAACTCTCCACGTAGCACCCTAAGCGGATTCCTTAGTTCCCGTAGACCTTGACGGAGAGTAGGCCATTATGTGTTAACTTAAAATGGAGAACGTGCCCCTCTGACAAGCTATGGGCACATGCAGAAGTTTTCCACCCGTGGCGGAGGTACATGACATGATGGCGCGGGAAGCCAACATTGACCCACGTGCTGCCATTTCCGCAACCTCTCATGTGTAGCCTAAAAGCCTGTGGCGGATCCTGCTCCATCACCCGTGCGAACGGGGTAGGGAGATGGAGATGGCCGCTCACGCGCTTGTACAGGCGGATGAAGAACTCGAGGGGCTCGTCTCCGACATGGCCATCCATTGGAGGAGGGGCCGCCAGCGGAAGCGCAGCCTACGCGCCGCCCCGTCCTCCTCTTCCCCGAGCACCATAGCGGCCTCGGCCTCATCCTCTTCCTCTCCCCCTCGCAGTGGGCTCCACCGCCGGAAGCGCCGAGGGAGGAGGAGCACGCTATAGACAAGAAGCCCTCGTCGCCCTCGTCGAAGCGCCGATGCGCCCTCTCACCATGGCGAATAAAAGAAAGATGTCAAGCAGAAGTAGGAGAGGAGGACGAGTGTGGAGAAACACCATCCCTCTCCCTTTTTATAGAAGAGAAAGGCCGGAGCCTGGCCACCCATCCCAATGGGCGGACGCCCCGCACAACCAATACGGCCTCCTGAAGGACGGGGAATCAGAATCGGCCCGCTGCCCCAATCAGCGACGCCTGGTTTCCCACCTCGACGTTAATGCCCATGTCCATCCCCTGCCCTTCCCAAGGCATGCGGTACATGTGGCGAGCGAGTAAGAGGCATGGGAACAGGTGGGCGACCATTTTCCATCCCGTGATCATGGGGTGTGGCGCCATGCAGGCTGCGACCCGAGTCCACTTAGTAAATGAGGAGCGCCCCCGCGAATCCCTCTTTTTAATAATAAGGGAAGCACAGGCCGCCTCTTTACTGTCAACTACGGGATGACGCAAGCATGCTGAGGCCATCCCACGGACGACCCCCATGTCACGCGCTCGACGTGGATCATGGGGAAGCGCAACTACCGAAGAGATCATGGATGATTAAGTTCCTGCCACGCGTGCCCGCGCACTGCTTTGGCCTGGCCCAACTACGCCTTGCGCTCACATGTGGCCTAGGCACGGGGCTCCTGCCGGTGTACAAAAGTAAAGGCTCTTTTGTACACCTTACTTGTGCACGGGCTGTTGTAGCCATGCCTGTGGCCAGGCCCGGCAGGACAACAGAAGATAAAACACAAAATACTACCAAGACAGATACTCGAAGAACAAGGAGCAAAGGGCGAGCTGGACCTCCCCCGGTGTCGTGGTGGGCGCACGGCAGATGCCAAGGTGTCACACCCTGATTTTCATGGCACAACACTTAAGTCAATAATCATGCTAAAATGTGGTTTGACAAAAACTTTTGAGTGTTTTGTCCTTGCTTTGATTGAATGTTTGACTGCTGTTTGCAAGTGCTCTAAAAATCAAATAAATCCTCCAACTCCTATACTTCATCTCCTTGCTCCAAACTCTTGAACCAATGATCATGCCATGTGTATAGGACATAAAAGTATTTTTCCTACAAAAATAATTTGGCCAAATAGTATTTTCAAAAATTAGTTTTTCAAAAACCCCTGAATTGAGGTTTGCACTGCAAGTACTTAATTAAGGGCAGTAAAAATCTTTATAAAAATATATTTGACTCCTATTAGATATAGGATACCCAGAAACCACAAAAATATAATTTTAAAAGTTATTTTCCTATTTTATTTAAACGCTTTTTATTAAGGCCAGAAATGGTCTTTAATAGGGAAAAATTATTTTATTGCGCCAAAAATATTTGACAAAATTTAGGGAAACTCATAGGACATATATTGTCCATATATAAGAGTTTTAACACATGGTCATGTTCAAAACATTGGTCAAATCCCTCAAAAACCCTTTCTGGATATTTCAAGCTTTTGAAATATTTACAAAGGAAATTTTCTCCAAAAATTCCAAGAAAATTCTATCATGTCACATATGACATATTTGGTGATCTTGCCAAGTCTCATGTCTTGGAGAACAAGATAACATCATCAAATCCCCTCAAAACCACTTCTGTCCATTTTGAAGTTTGAGCAACTTTACATTGCCAAACATGTCCAAATGTTCTCAAAACTTGTGAACTTGCTCAAATGGTCTAATAATTCATCTATACCAAATGGCACAAGTTGGAGAACAAGTTAACTTGATCAAAGTACCCCAAAACTATTTCTGTCCAGAACCAAATTTGAACAACTTTGCACTGCCAACCTCTTCTCCTTGACCCCAACTTTTGTGAGCATGTTAACATGATCAAATGATGACACTACACCAAGTGGTGCATCAAGGAGAACATATTTTCATGACTAAATCTTGGGAAACCCATTTCTGTTCATTTCTAGGGTTTACCAAAGTTGCATTGTCAACTTGCTCCAAATGAGCTCCAAATTTGTGGAAGGCCCTAATAGTGTGTGGCATTTCACCATATGGAGCCTCATGACAAATGGAAGTCATCTTATTGCCCAAACCTTTATCAAACACCTTCTGACATTTTGCAAAAACCACTATTTGGACCCCTTCCACTATTCTTGGTGAGCTCAAATTTTTACCACAGTCCCTTCTAGTCATATTCTACCTCCAGTAAGCTTTACTAGCCCGAACTCAATTGTTGGGGGGACGAAAACCCCTCTCTCCCTCTCTGGACAGCCACTTTCTCTCTCTTTCTCACCTCCCTCCTCATTCCAGTGGCCCTCCATGGCATCCGATGCTTCCTTACCTTTCTTTACTACCCCCAAGCAATACTGGACATGCAAGGGCACGCCCCCAAGCTTAAAGATTGGCCTGGACAGCCATATGGGCGCTCTGGAGCGCGCTACAGTGCGCTCCCGCACTGTAGCCGTCCCCTGCCAACCGCCTCCGTCCACCTCGGTCCTCCCCGGCGTGTCTCACGAGGCCGCCTCGGCGTCTGGGACACGGCAAGCTGCCGGCCCCCTCCTAAACCTCTCTCCTCTCCCCTCCACGACCTCACCCGAGCGCGTCCGTGGACGTTGCCCACGGTGCTCCGTGGCCACACCTATTTAATCCAGCCCCCGAGCTCTCTCTAGCCTCCTTTCGCCCTCTCTCACTCCCAGCAACCTCCCGGACAAGCTCTATATTCCCCTCGTGCTCTCCTTGCCTCTCCATCGCCGCCATGGTCGCCGTCGGCCTCCACTCGGCTCCGGCAAACCAGGGCCTCCCCGCCCCTCCTTTGGCCACCAGTAGAACTGCAGATGACCGACGGAGCTCTCCCGCTCATCTTCTCCTGCTCTGGTGCCCCGTGCCACCGCAACCATCTTCTCCTGAAGCCTCATCCGCCGGCGTCAGGGTCGCCGTCGCCCTGGACCTTTCCAGCCTGCATGGCGCCCATGGATGGGTGCGGCTCAGCCTCCCGAGTCCGTAGGTATGCCGAGCGTCGCCGGGGACGGCCGGAGTCGCCCGGAAGAGCGCCGGGGCCGTCCGGCCTCGCTCCCTCTGTCTCCCGTCGCGCCGCGCGGGAGGTTGAGGACGATCCTACAGGCGGGCCCCGCTCGTCGGTGGCTCGGCCACCGAGCCACGCTGGCAAGTGGAGACGGGCCAGCCCTTTTGCGCTTCCCTTCGACGGAAGCGTCACCAGGGAATACGCCTTCGGCGTGGCCTCCTGTCGGGTGTCCGCGAGGAGTTGGGCCAGGCCCAGTGCACTGCCCGCTATGCCTCGCCCAGTGCGCGCCGCCGCTGCCCAGATCCAGCCCGTTTGGGTAAGTATCTTTCCCCCTTTTTCTTTTCTGTGCAGTTTCTAAAATCCATAAACAAATCATATCAACTCCAAATTTGATGATTCAAATTTCTAGTGACTCTATGAATGATGATCTACCTGTTGGTGCAAGATGCACATTTTTCCAGAGACTTTTTCTTCACAAATAATTATCACATCCTATTTTTCCATTTCTGTGATGAACTTTAGAAAATCACAGAGGGCTCATATTTGATCCAAATGCCATGATTCAAACTCCTATATGCATCTAAGTTCATAACTTAGTTTATGAACATTTTTATTAATACTTTCTGTACCACATAAATTATTGAGCCATTTCTTCATATTTGTCAACTTTGCAAATTCATAGGAAATTCCTTTGAACTCCAAATCCAGTGAAACCAACTCCTAGATGCTTCTAAAATCATCCTTTGTTAAATGGGTGCCTTTGCTCATTTTTCAAAAATATATTTCTGTACACTTCTTGCAAATCCATAAACCCCTTGATTCCACCATATCAAAATGTTCAGAGGTATCCATTCATCAAATCCAAATGAAACCACTTTGGTCATCCCTCATATGACCAGAGGTATCCCAGAAAAGTCCAACTCACATTTTTAGAGCACTTTTATTTCCTGCCTTGTTGTGTTGCTTATTGTGTTTGTTTCCGACGTTAGTTGACGAAGTACTTGGATAAGGACCAGAAGACTTGAAGACTCTGAGGAACAGGCAAGCAGCCCTTTGACCATGTCTATGAAACCTTTTATGCATGCCATATAGCTCTTTATTATTGTTGCATCGGAATCATGATGAGATGGTGAACCACGTGGGTTGGTTGCCTCGGTTACTTCCTCATTGATACTTGCATTGTGCATGGCCCTACCTTCTTATGAGGGTTATGCCGGTGGGAGTAGATAGGCTGCTAAAGTAGATGCTACGCAAAATGGATGGGTATATGCATGGTGAAGGAGACAAAGTGATTTCAAAAGACTTTTCGAAACCCCCGTCGGGTGCCACTTATGCCCGAGGGAGATGATGAGATGGGTGACCACTTGATGACGAAGTGGTGTGCCAAGGAAAGTGTGTGTTGTTTTAAAAACGGATTGGTCGGAGTTGCGACCGTTATCCCAACCTTACATGCGCAACCACTCTACCCTTATATGGGAAAGGGCATTGTTGAGTACCTAGACCGATACTAGGTTGGGGCCCGCATTACTAGTGACGGGGGAGAGTTGGTGCTCTCTCTCAGGACAGGGTCGTGCCAGGTAGGGCGGCCATGTCTGTCTTTACAGCGCCGAGCACACCGTTGGTACCCCGTGCTTGTGGTATGTGATGAATATAGGAGCGAGGCTCCACAACCTTATGATGTGAAATGTTGGGCACGGGGATTACTACCAATCGAGTGGACTCCATGTTAGTGTCGTCTAGGGAAAGGTAGTGATCGGGTGCTTACCCCGGGTACTTGAGGTACCGCGGGTCATGGATGACACGGAAGTTCCCCGGATCTAGTGGGTAAAGTGTGCAACCTCTGCAGAGTGTAAAACTATTCGAATAGCCGTGTCCACGGTCAAGGACAGTTGGGTAACCGCTCTTGGGCTACGTCCACTTGTTTTCAAACCAGGTGTGTGTGATGATGGAAATGACTTGGGTCAAGTCAAGGGACTTGGCATGATTGAGATGGGTTGGTGCCCACTCTGTTTATGTTAAGATGGGTCGGTGCCCACTCTATTTATGTTGATATCTGTAACCTGTCTTCATGGTTACTTGAAATTCTTTTGATGCATGCCTTACAAAGGTGTTGAACATGTCATTGCACTCAAAACTAGCTTTCTGCAAAATTTACCTATATCATGCATTGTTGTATCTTGAACCAAACATGGGTTGCTTGCGAGTACATTCAAAGTACTCATTGGCTTGCCACTGGTTATTTTATTGGCCAGGCATGAAAGAACATGATATGATGAAGAATACTTCGGTGACGAGCATGCGAGCTAGGACGCTTCCCAGTCAGAAAGCCTGTAGGGTTAAGGCAGATGGCATGGGTCCAAGTTATCGACGAAGATTTCCGCTGCGATGTTATACTCAAGACTCGACCATAATGGTCCTACTTGTGTAATACGGTATGTATGGATGTAAGACTCTTGTTATTCAGCTTCTGTGTGTTCAGTGAGCATTGATCTCTGGGATCACTGTACACGTGCATTCGGTGATCACGACTTATGAGTCGAGGTCCCCACAGAGCTGGTATCAGAGCCATCCTGACTGTAGGAAGCCTTAGTTAGCATGGTCGTTAGTTAGGATAAAACTATCTCCAAAACTACTACTAGTTTTCAAAACTATCCGTACTTCTCTTCCCTTCTCAGTTTTTCGAAAACTAAGGTATACTTTCCGTATTAAACTCTTCCCCTTCAAACCTTTGGTCGCTAGAACCCTTATACCCCTGACCATTGGATTCCTTGTAATCCTCGTGGATAATCAAGAAGGAAGATGCCTTGCCAGACATTCACCTACATCTCCTGAACTCAAGATTGGCGACATCACAACAAGACGATACTAACAGAAGATACATCCTCGAGGAATGAGGACCTGAAGACCCAGGAGATGGTGACACCCTGGACACTGCCCCAAGATGATGCAACCTTAGCCTACGATGATTAGGGCGTAGAATATGCAAGGTCATGATATACATCGCTAATAGAGTAACCATGTCACTACCGTTGTTGTATCGGCAACCACCGATGGATGAGAACCTAGCCATTTGGTCCGCCTCACCATAGTGAGCAGGAAAACGGTTCTCCTCATCCCCCGCTCTTGGTGTCGAAGTTTTCATAAACGTAACCGACATGATGGACCTATATTATGCATTGTTAATGTCATTGCATAAATGATTATTTACCTAGTACCATCGATGGCTTAGAAGACAAAAAGGGATCGTCGTGATTAAGAAGACAATAGAAGACCAAGTCAATGCCAGTTATGAGGAGCCACCTTCACCCCATCACTTCAATAGGCAAGAAGTTGTTGAAGACTCTTCGGGCTCAACCCGGATTGTTTCATCGAACAACTACAAGAGACGTAGCAACACCTAAGGAATACTCAGAAGACTGCATGAGGCACAAGGCACGACTACTGAGTCCGAGAACCCCTAGGGTAGGATGAGTCGTGTACCCCCTATGCGCAGTCAAGTCCGTATGATGGTTCGAATAGAACCATGATTGTGTGTTGCTTGTTTTTATTTTGTTGTGTTTTGGTATCAGTCGCCCTTTTCGCCCTAGGCAACAAGTACGCGACTATATCACCTGCCTTATTTTGTTGTTTGTGTTTGGCCCTTTTGGCACTTGTTTGTTCGCACTTGCACTATAGAACCCCCTTTAGGCATCCCCCTCCTCTATGCTACTTTTCCCTCTCATCTCTCTCCTCAACTGAAGACAAGCAAGACAATATGCACCAAGGATTCCACCTCGGCGACCAACAAGCACTGAAGACTTTTGCTACAACCTCCTCGACCAAGTACAACCCCGTATGTTTACACCTCAAGACTAGAACCCTATCCCTAGACCTACAGGACTTCACGAGATACCCCAGCTCGAAACCTTAACCCTGAGCTTAACCTACGGAATTGCAAGAGAGCCGGTTAAGCCTCCGTAACCTTGCTTATCACTGGGTTCATTAGGGAACTAGTGGACATAGTGAATGAGCACACTATCATCCTAAGATAGCACCAAAACTGACGATGCCATAGGGAGACCAATTCAAGGATATAGGGATAGAGGACAAAGGACTTGATGAGTTTATATCAATGACTTGAGGAACTATATGAGACTACTTGGTGGAATCATGAGTATAGATTAGCATAGTTTTCATTACCCCTGAGTAAATTGGATTTATAGGACAATTATGATCGCAAGCTGAAATCCTTGGAAGTATTTGGATTTGTCTTAGGCAGGGGATATTGATAGGTGATAGTTGATACTACGACAATGACTTGGGGGAACATGTAGGAATTCTCGTTGGACAAGAGATTTGGATTTAGGTAGCAGATTCTAGTTGAATATAGATGCTGAGTATGTCTACATGGTTCGGAGTAAATTGGATTTAGGCTGATGATCTTGATCGTGATACCATGTTTCTCGGTGGACGATAAACTAGGAGATTGGACTAATTGTCGGAGTTTACTTAGGCACCTTTGTGAGCTTGACCTTGGAGTATTATTAGAACGCAATAATGGGAATTGGTGGACTAACTATAGTAAGGCAGCCCTTTCAAGAATTGGGGATTATAAGGACATTAGGAGATCATGTGGAACACCAGCATTGGCATTGGATTTGTAGAATTAATGGATCATGTAGTGATTGATGGAAGTTAACGGGTTGTTGGAGTTAATTCATATAAAGGAAACAAGATTTTGGAGTGGCATATGACGTGTTTCCTTAATACAGAGATGCGCTAGCATGGACCTTGGAGGAACAGGCTGAGCACTTGGATTGTGATGTTTAATTCAAACTTAGCAGCATGTATGTTCTACCCATGGATTTTTAGGGGTAGCCACACACATGAGTTTGGGGATCGTTGACATATATGATTTTGTTAGACCTCCTCTTGGGAGTCACGAGGGTATGAACAACATGAGTGATGATTGGAGTTGACCTATACGAATGATGCTATCAGTGATATGATGTGATTTGTTTAAAGGACTAGATAGACTATTGGCATCTCAGAAACCGTGCTTAAAGGTAGGATGATAAATGTCCATTCGCACACTAGAATCCTTGAAACCCTTATGCCCTACCAAGCTACAGCATGGTCGGATCATGACCATGGGTCTTGACTCTAGATCAAGAACACCTTAGACCTTGACCGATGCTCAACCATGACCCTCACCAATGCCTCAGCCCACTCTACGTACCCCAAATACTTCATAGGGTATTTGGGCAAGTAAATCATCATCCTTACTTTAGGACATGTGTGTCCACATGAGGACGGGAGAAGAGTTGATCAGCTGGTTAGGGAACATTTGAAGACCGCCATGCCAAGGAGGAAGAACTACACCAACCACCATCGTCAAGAAGTAAACCTCCACGTCAAAGACCAGGTGTATCTGCAAGCCACTCCTCTCTAAGGAACCAAGCATTTCCAAGTCAAAGGAAAGCTCGCCCAAAGATTCATCGGCCTTCTTCGAGACCACTCCAAGATGTAACAACCCCCCTCTGAGATCACTACGAGACGAAGAGAAGACAATTACCAGCTGGAGTTGCCACCTGAGCTACCTGATGTGCACAACGCTTTC
Source organism: Triticum dicoccoides (assembly GCF_002162155.2). Lineage (NCBI taxonomy): Eukaryota > Viridiplantae > Streptophyta > Magnoliopsida > Poales > Poaceae > Triticum > Triticum dicoccoides. Next base: position 237,167,921 of record NC_041385.1, on the reverse strand, counting down.
CATGCATCCCAACCCCGGAAGTGTTTCCAACTTCCTAGCTAGCCCGAGCACTAATAAAGACATTAACCACCGAGCCATCGACCCCTAGCCCAATCTAACCTACCGCGAGCTACCCACTAACAACCTGGATCAAGAAGAGCGTCATACACGAAGCCACACCATCAAGTACTTCAAGTTCAAGGGAGCACCACTCAGAAGCAGAAGCAACATGAGGACTTGAAGACTACCCCAGATCCAAGTTTCTGTATCCCTTTCCGCGCCTAGTCTGGGAATCTCGGGGACGAGATTCTTGTAAGGGGGGTAGGTCTGTCACACCCTGATTTTCATGGCACAACACTTAAGTCAATAATCATGCTAAAATGTGGTTTGACAAAAACTTTTGAGTGTTTTGTCCTTGCTTTGATTGAATGTTTGACTGCTGTTTGCAAGTGCTCTAAAAATCAAATAAATCCTCCAACTCCTATACTTCATCTCCTTGCTCCAACCTCTTGAACCAATGATCATGCCATGTGTATAGGACATAAAAGTATTTTTCCTACAAAAATAATTTGGCCAAATAGTATTTTCAAAAATTAGTTTTTCAAAAACCCCTGAATTGAGGTTTGCACTGCAAGTACTTAATTAAGGGCAGTAAAAATCTTTCTAAAAATATATTTGACTCCTATTAGATATAGGATACCCAGAAACCACAAAAATATAATTTTAAAAGTTATTTTCCTATTTTATTTAAAAGCTTTTTCTTAAGGCCAGAAATGGTCTTCAATAGGGAAAAATTATTTTATTGCTCCAAAAATATTTGACAAAATTTAGGGAAACTCATAGGACATATATTGTCCATATATAAGAGTTTCAACACATGGTCATGTTCAAAACATTGGTCAAATCCCTCAAAAACCCTTTCTGGATATTTCAAGCTTTTGAAATATTTACAAAGGAAATTTTCTCCAAAAATTCCAAGAAAATTCTATCATGTCACATATGACATATCTGGTGATCTTGCCAAGTCTCATGTCTTGGAGAACAAGATAACATCATCAAATCCCCTCAAAACCACTTCTGTCCATTTTGAAGTTTGAGCAACTTTACATTGGCAAACATGTCCAAATGTTCTCAAAACTTGTGAACTTGCTCAAATGGTCTAATAATTCATCTATACAAAATGGCACAAGTTGGAGAACAAGTTAACTTGATCAAAGTACCCCAAAACTCTTTCTGTCCAGAACCAAATTTGAACAACTTTGCACCGCCAACCTTTTCTCCTTGACCCCAACTTTTGTGAGCATGTTAACATGATAAAATGATGACACTACACCAAGTGGTGCATCAAGGAGAACATATTTTCATGACTAAATCTTGGGAAACCCATTTCTGTTCATTTCTAGGGTTTACCAAAGTTGCATTGTCAACTTGCTCCAAATGAGCTCCAAATTGGTGGAAGGCCCTAATAGTGTGTGCCATTTCACCATATGGAGCCTCATGACAAATGGAAGTCATCTTATTGCCCAAAACTTTATCAAACACCTTCTGACATTTTGCAAAAACCACTATTTGGACCCCTTCCACTATTCTTGGTGAGCTCAAATTTTTACCACAACCCCTTCTAGTCATATTCTACCTCCAGTAAGCTTTACTAGCCCGAACTCAATTGTTGGGGGGGACGAAAACCCTCTCTCCCTCTCTGGACAGCCACTTTCTCTCTCTTTCTCACCTCCCTCCTCATTCCAGTGGCCCTCCATGGCATCCGATGCTTCCTTACCTTTCTTTACTACCCCCAAGCACTACTGGACATGCAAGGGCGCGCCCCCAAGCTTAAAGAATGGCCTGGACAGCCATATGGGCGCTCTGGAGCGTGCTACAGTGCGCTCCCGCACTGTAGCCGCCCCCTGCCAACCGCCTCCGTCCACCTCGGGCCTCCCCGGCGTGTCTCACGAGGCCGCCTCGGCGTCTGGGACACGGCAAGCTGCCGGCCCCCTCCTAAACCTCTCTCTTCTCCCCTCCACAACCTCACCCGAGCGCGTCCGTGGATGTTTCCCACGGTGCTCCGCGGCCACACCTATTTAATCCAGCCCCCGAGCTCTCTCTAGCCTCCTTTCGCCCTCTCTCACTCCCAGCAACCTCCCGGACAAGCTCTCTATTCCCCTCGTGCTCTCCTTGCCTCTCCATCGCCGCCATGGTCGCCGTCGGCCTCCACTCGGCTCCGGCAAACCAGGGCCTCCCCGCCCCTCCTTTGGCCACCAGTAGAACTGCAGATGACCGGCGGAGCTCTCCCGCTCATCCACCGGGGCCGTCCGGCCTCGCTCCCTCTGTCTCCCGTCGCACCGCGTGGGAGGTTGAGGATGATCCTACAGGCAGGCCCCGCTCGTCAGTGGCTCGGCCACCGAGCCACGCTGGCAAGTGGAGACGGGCCAGCCCTTTTGCGCTTCCCTTCGACGGAAGCGTCACCAGGGAATACGCCTTCGGCGTGGCCTCCCGTGGGGTGTCCGCGAGGAGTTGAGCCAGGCCCAGTGCACTGCCCGCTATGCCTCGCCCAGTGCGCGGCGCCGCCGCCCAGATCCAGCCCGTTTGGGTAAATATCTTTCCCCCTTTTTCTTTTCTGTGCAGTTTCTAAAATCCATAAACAAATCATATCAACTCCAAATTTGATGATTCAAATTTCTAGTGACTCTATGAATGATGATCTACCTGTTGGTGCAACATGCACATTTTTCCAGAGACTTTTTCTTCACAAATAATTATCACATCCTATTTTTCCATTTCTATGATGAACTTTAGAAAATCACAGAGGGCTCATATTTGATCCAAATGCCATGATTCAAACTCCTATATGCATCTAAGTTCATAACTTAGTTTATGAACATTTTTATTAATACTTTCTGTACCACATAAATTATTGAGCCATTTCTTCATATTTGTCAACTTTGCAAATTCATAGGAAATTCCTTTGAACTCCAAATCCAGTGAAACCAACTCCTAGATGCTTCTAAAATCATCCTTTGTTAAATGGGTGCCTTTGCTCATTTGTCAAAAATATATTTCTGTACACTTCTTGCAAATCCATAAACCCCTTGATTCCACCATATCAAAATGTTCAGAGGTATCCATTCATCAAATCCAAATGAAACCACTTTGGTCATCCCTCATATGACCAGAGGTATCCCAGAAAAGTCCAACTCACATTTTTAGAGCACTTTTATTTCCTGCCTTGTTGTGTTGCTTATTGTGTTTGTTTCCGACGTTAGTTGACGAAGTAGACGGAGTACTTGGAGAAGGACCAGAAGACTTGAAGACTCTGAGGAACAGGCAAGCAGCCCTTTGACCATGTCTATGAAACCTTTTATGCATGCCATATAGCTCTTTATTATTGTTGCATCGGAATCATGATGAGATGGTGAACCACGTGGGTTGGTTGCCTCGGTTACTTCCTCGTTGATACTTGCATTGTGCATGGCCCTACCTTCTTATGAGGGTTATGCCGGTGGGAGTAGATAGGATGCTAAAGTAGATGCTACGCAAAATGGATGGGTATATGCATGGTGAAGGAGACAAAGTGATTTCAAAAGACTTTTCGAAACCCCCGTCGGGTGCCACTTATGCCCGAGGGAGATGATGAGATGGGTGACCACTTGATGACGAAGTGGTGTGCCAAGGAAAGTGTGTGTTGTTTTAAAAACGGATTGGTCGGAGTTGCGACCGTTATCCCAACCTTACATGCGCAACCACTCTACCCTTATATGGGAAAGGGCATTGTTGAGTACCTAGACCGATACTAGCTTGGGGCCCGCATTACTAGTGACGGGGGAGAGTTGGTGCTCTCTCTCAGGACGGGGTCGTGCCAGGTAGGGCGGCCATGTCTGTCTTTATAGCGCCGGGCACACCGTTGGTACCCCGTGCTTGTGGTATGTGATGAATATAGGAGCGAGGCTCCACAACCTTATGATGTGAAATGTTGGGCACGGGGATTACTACCAATCGAGTGGACTCCATGTTAGTGTCGTCTAGGAAAAGGTAGTGATCGGGTGCTTACCCCGGGTACTTGAGGTACCGCGGGTCGTGGATGACACGGAAGTTCCCCGGATCTAGTGGGTAAAGTGTGCAACCTCTGTAGAGTGTAAAACTATTCGAATAGCCGTGTCCACGGTCAAGGACAGTTGGGTAACCGCTCTTGGGCTACGTCCACTTGTTTTCAAACCAGGTGTGTGTGATGATGGAAATGACTTGGGTCAAGTCAAGGGACTTGGCATGATTGAGATGGGTTGGTGCCCACTCTGTTTATGTTAAGATGGGTCGGTGCCCACTCTATTTATGTTGATATCTGTAACCTGTCTTCATGGTTACTTGAAATTCTTTTGATGCATGCCTTACAAAGGTGTTGAACATGTCATTGCACTCAAAACTAGCTTTCTGCAAAATTTACCTATATCATGCATTGTTGTATCTTGAACCAAACATGGGTTGCTTGCGAGTACATTCAAAGTACTCATTGGCTTGCCACTGGTTATTTTATTGGCCAGGCATGAAAGAACATGATATGATGAAGAATACTTCGGTGACGAGCATGCGAGCTAGGACGCTTCCCAGTCAGAATGCCTGTAGGGTTAAGGCAGATGGCATGGGTCCAAGTTATCGACGAAGATTTCCGCTGCGATGTTATACTCAAGACTCGACCATAATGGTCCTACTTGTGTAATACGGTATGTATGGATGTAAGACTCTTGTTATTCAGCTTCTGTGTGTTCAGTGAGCATTGATCTCTGGGATCACTGTACACGTGCATTCGGTGATCACGACTTATGAGTCGGGGTCCCCACACAAGGGATGGCTAAAGAGAGGAGGAGGTTCGAGGGTGTTGGTGGGCTTCGGAGGCGAGGTTGATATGCGCGAGCGCGGGACGCCGGACATACCCAGGTTCGGGACTCTCTGGAGAGATAACACCCCTAGTCCTGCCGAGTTTAGTTGGATGGTTGATAGTACAATGTTGCTCCTTGAGCTGTTTGGAGGAGGAAGGAGGCTGGCCAAGGCTCCGGCTGCTCCTTCTCCTTGGTGTTGCTATGTGGTGGCTAGTCCTATCTTTCTTGCTCTATCTCGTGTGGCTTTGCATGCCATGTGTGTCGTAGGTCTTTGTTGGATATCTCGTGTCTTGCCTATAAGCATGGACTCCTGGGGGTTTTATAGAGCAACCCTCCCAGGGTTACAATGGTAATATGCCGAGCCGGTGGGTCCGCATTGTGGGCGTCCGGGGTGCCGGGCTGGGTCCCGCTTGGGGGCTTGTGGTTCGTCGGGTTCCCCTAGGTGCGGGCCCCGCGTGCCTAGGGGGACTATGCGCCGTCTTGTCAATCGTCATGGCGTGGCCGGGTCGAGTCGCGCATAGTGTTCTCCGTCAGGCCTCCGCTTGCTGTCCTCAGCAGTAAGGGTGGGAACACTGTTGCCGTGCCTGCCCTGGTTAGCGGGTAGGTAAGGGGCATTGTTGCCACGCTCTGGCTAACCACGGGTATGGGTGAGGGCACTGTAGTCTTGGTCATCAGTGATTGAGGTCTCGTCCCATCGTACGGCCTGGATGGGACGGGAGCTGACCCTTGGCTGGGTTGTCGTGGATGCCACGGGTGGGTTGGCTTACTAGGGAAGCCAAGGCTGCGCCGGGTTGAGTTACCTTGTGCCAGCCGCTGCGGCCGGGTTGATGTACCTTGCCGAGTCGAGGGTCTTGGCCAGGTTGCGCGCCTTGCCGGGTCGAGCGACCCGGCCTGGCGCACGCCGGTTTGCGGGGCGATGTGGGCCCTGCTGTTTTTGAAACAGATCCGGGTTTTGTTGCCTGCCCGGGGTTCATCCCCCCGACAGTAGTCCCGGGAGCTGTGAAGGTCCGCTGTCTTCGGATGAGTGGGCCTTCACAGCTTCCCCCTTGAGCAAGGCGGAATCTGCGAACGCCTGGTCCGGCAACACCCACTGTGTGCCGGTTTTTTCGGAAACCGGATCGCGGGATCCTGGCCGTGGCGGGAACCGAGGAGTCCGTCGAATCTTGAGGCGATCCCTCGGGCTTCGCGCCAGCTCCACGTGGTGCCCGGGAGCCGGAGGAGCCTGACAAGCCACGCGCGTGACGGGACCGGACGACGGGCCGGGGGACCACCACCGTGCGCCCTCGGCCACGCGTGCGGATTTATTGCAGCGTCTGGGGGCCGGTTGCACTTCCCCGCGCAGTTAGTGCGTGTGTATGTGCACACTTATTGCGGGGTAGTGGAACAGACGATCCCACTTCCCCACGATTGAATCCGGGGCTTATAAATTGAGGGGGGCAAGGGGGCGGCGGGCATTATTCTCGCTCGCGCCCTCCAGTCCCCCTGCTCTCGCCCTGCTCCTTGCCACTGACGCACAGCTGCGCCCGCAGCCCCGAGCAGAGCTCGTCTCCGTCGTCCTTCTTCCTTCCGCTCCCATTCATGGCGCTGCCGTCGGGCTCTTGGATGGGCTCCAACGTCACCAACAACGACATCATGCAGCTTCGAGCTTCGCGGCGCTTGCCGTGGGAGACATACGTTGGCGTCTGCCTGTCGCGCGGCGAGCAAAGGCCCCGGCCCGAGGGGCAGGAGCGCGTCGTCTTCCTTACCCACTTCGAGCGCGGGCTCGGGCTGCCGGCGAGCACCTTCTTCCGCGCCTTTCTGGAGTTCTCTGGGCTTCAACCGTACCATCTCGGCACCGGCGCCATCATCCAACTCTCCGGCCTCGTGACCCTGTGCGAGGGGTACCTGGTGGTCGAGCGGACGATCGACCTCCGGGCACACTTCTTCTCTTTGAAGCAGCAGGGCCCGTCGGCCGGGGAGTTCGCCGACTACGGCAACGCCGTCATCTCCAAGCGGTGAGGGGCAGATTTTCCCAAGATTCCGCTCAAGGATTCTGCCAAGAGGTGGCAGAATTCCTTCTTCTACGTCCGCAATCTTGGCGCGGACCACATCAATCTTCCTCCTTTCGCCATGGCACCGCCGTGGGCGAAGACGAACTGGGGCTACTCGCCCCGGCGCCCGTCGCAGGAGATCGTCAACCTCTGCGAGCGGGTGACGGTGATGAGGACACAGGAGGGGCTCACCGGCACGGATCTTCTCGCCGCGTTTTTCACTCGCCGGGTCCTCCCGCTTCAAAGGCGCTCCTGCCTCATCGGCGAGATGATCGGCCTGCAGGACCCCAACCAAATGGGGTCGACACGGCTGTCTGGCGAGCAGGCCGCGCGCGCCGTCAACGCCATCTCCATGGCCAATCTTGGAGAGGATTGGCGTTTTGGCAAGGTGTCGTATAGCCAGGTGAACCCGGCGCCGCAGGTGAGCATCTAGTCTCCTTACTTTGCCGCCGCCCATCTTCTTGTTTGTCCCGACGCGTCACTGGAGGTTCTTCTGAATGCGAGCCGGCATCCTTACGCCCGGGCTCCACTGCAGGTGGCGCTGGTGGCACCGGAGGAGCCCGCGGCCCAAGGCGGCGAGGAGGTGGCCGAGTCTAACACCGGCGCTGTGCACCGAGCTAGTAAGCTTCGAGTCTTTCTCTTCTTCATTTTGCCTTGGTTTGTTGCTCGTGTCGCGGTGAAGGCGACGCTGACGCCGGTTGCTTGGTGTAGCGGCGTTGGGCGGGGGAGGCGGTGACGCGGGCGGAGCCGGGTCCTCGCACGGGGCGGCGCCGAGCCGCCCGCACGGCAAGGACAGCGTCGCGCCGCGGCCCCATGGATCGAAGCGTGCTACAGACCCGGCCGATCCCGGAAGGCCGGCCAAGAAGAAGCGCGCGAAGCCGACCCTGGTCCCGGTCTTGGCGGGGTAAGTTCTGTTCACCGCTTGCGCCTGGATTTCTTGTCTCTTTTGCTTACTTCGACTTCTTCTTCAGGTCGCCGATCGCGCTGGCGAGGGAGGCGGCGGAGGCCGCGGCCATCGAGGGGACCGTGTTCCGCAGGAGCCGGTCCGACCCCGCCGGTCTGGCCGGGGAGGAGGGATGAGGCGACTCGAACCTCGGCCTGGACCCAGACGACGCCGAGGCCTTGGCCTGGCATGATAGGAACCGGGTCGAGGCGGAGCTGGAGGCGGCGTCGGTCCGGGCTTGGACCGACGCTGCGGTGGCGTGGGCGTGAGGCGGCGCGGAGACGGCCTGGTGAGAGATGCCGGAGGGCAAGGTGGTGGAGGCGACGGTTTTTGAACCGTCGTCGGTGAGGGAGCGCGGCCGTGGGGGGCGGCCCGAGGTGGTGCTCCTCGATCAGGAGGTCGTGGAAGTGGGGGGCGATACCCCGCCGTGAGCCGACATTGTCGAGCGCGTGGGGCCTGATGGTGGTGGATGCGGCGACCTGGAGGGGGCGCCGCAGGCGGCTGCGCTGGAGGCGCCGTCGGTTATGGAGGAGGCACCACAGGCGGCGGTGCCTGAGGTGGCGACGCAAGGCGCCCTGGTGTCCGGGTCGCCGTCGGCGCCGGAAGGGGCGTCGGAGGAGGTATTGGCCGCGTCGCAAGCGGCCAGCGGGGGGTGCGCCTTGGTGCCCCGGCAGGGCGGGCGCCGAGCTGCCGTGCCACAGCCCACGCGGAGCGGGGGCGCGGTCGTCTTCGGACCCCAGACCCAGGAGGAGGCGGTGCTAGACACCGTCAGCCGCCGTCTGCGAGGCTGGACCGAGCGCTTTGAGGACTTCGCCCAGGCCGAGATGGAGCGGACGTGCAACCTGGAGCGCGCCGTCCTGGTAAGTCCTTCTTCTTCTTGTTTTCTTGTTATTTTATCTCTGTGGGGGCGTGCCAACGCACCCACTGGGTGTAGCCCCCGAGATTCGGGCCAACTGTGTAACAGTTGGGCCAAATCTTAGGCCTTGTGTTGACTTTGGTCTTCTTTTCAGCACCTTGACGCCTTCCGGTTGCCGCCTACAACCGGCTCCTGGGAAAGCATCGGGAGCTCAAGGAGCAGCTTGCTGCCAAGGAGGAGGAGCTTCGCGCCGCCGCACGTACTTTGCTAAGTTCTTCTCTTCTAGTGGGGGCGCGCTAGCGCACCCACTGGGTGTAGCCCCCGAGATTCGAGCCAACTGTGGAACAGTTGGGCCAAATCTTAGGCCTTGTCTTATTTTTTCTTCCTGCTGAGTTCTTCTTTGTAGCCGAGGTGTTGTCATGGCGGACCCGGCAGTTCCGGGCCGGTGATCACTATGACCGGCTCGTTGCTGATTCCGGCCGTCTCGGCGTCGAGGCGGCGCAGGCGAGGGCGGAGGCGGCCGCGGCCCGGCGGTCTCTTGACGAGGCCAATCGGCTGCATGAGCAGCTGGCGAGTCACAAGAGCCGCCTAGAGGCCGAGGTGGAGCTCCTTAAGGCGGAGGCCGCCAAGGCGGTGGAGGCGCAGCAGGCCCTGGTCGAGGCGGACCAGCAACGCGGCCAGCTAGCCAACGACAAGGGCTGGCTCCTGGCTGAGGTGGAGCGTCTGCGGGAGTAGGCCACTACGGCGGAGGAGGCTCGCCAGGCCGAGGCTCTCCACCGTGAGGCGGCCGAAAAGGCGACCAAAGACAAGGACGCCGAGCTGAAACCGGCTGAGGGAGTCCTGGACTAGGGGGTGTCCGGATAGCCGGACTATCATCATCGGCCGGACTCCAGGACTATGAAGATACAAGATTGAAGACTTCGTCTTGTGTCTAGATGGGACTTTCCTTGGCGTGGAACGCAAGCTTGGCGATACGGATATGTAGATCTCCTACCATTGTAACCGACTCTGTGTAACCCTAGCCCTCTCCGGTGTCTATATAAACCGGAGGGTTTTAGTCCGAAGGACGAAAAACCATTACAACAATCATACCATAGGCTAGCTTCTAGGGTTTAGCCTCCTTGATCTCATGGTAGATCCACTCTTGTACTACCCATATCATCAATATCAATCAAGCAGGAGTAGGGTTTTACCTCCATCGAGAGGGCCCGAACTTGGGTAAAAACATCGTGTCCCTTGTCTCCTGTTACCATCCGCCTAGACGAACAGTTCGGGACCCCCTACCCGAGATCCGCCGGTTTTGACACCGACGTTGGTGCTTTCCTTGAGAGTTCCTCTGTGTCGTCACCGATAGGCTTGATGGCTTCTTCAATCAACAACAACGCAGTCCAGGGTGAGAATTTTCTCCCCGGACAGATCTTCGTGTTCGGCGGCTTTGCACTGCGGGCCATTTCACTTGGCCATCTGGAGCAGATCGAAAGCTACGCCCCTGGCCATCAGGTCAGATTTGGAAGCCTAAACTTCACGGCTGACATCCGCGGAGACTTGATCTTCGATGGATTCGAGCCACAGCCGAGCATGCCGCACTGTCACGATGGGCATGATTTAGCTCTGCCGCCGGACAGTACCATGGAGGGCGCACACGAATCCGCTCCGACCCATAGTTCGGAGCCGACGCGCAGATCGAGGACAGGTGGATGGACACCGCCTCTGGAGCTGCAACTTCTACGGCGATGGAGCCGAATACCGACCTTGTCCTTGGCAAAGCTCATGACTCCGAGGTGCCGGACTCCTTGTCAGACTTTGAACCTCCTGCGCCCCTGCCAATCGAATCCGATTGGGCGCCGATCATGGAGTTCACCACTGCAGACATCTTTCAGCACTCGCCCTTTGGCGACATCCTGAACTCGCTAAAGTATCTCTCGTTATCAGGAGAGCCCTGGCCGGACTGCGGTCAGGATGGTTGGGATGCAGACAACGAAGAAATTCAAAGCCCACCCACCACCCACTTTGTAGCCACTGTCGACGATCTAACCGACATGCTAGACTACGACTCCGAAGACATCCACGGTATGGACGACGATGCCGGAGACGATCAAGAACCAGCGCCTACAGGGCACTGGAAGACCACCTCGTCATACGACATATACATGGTGGACACCCCAAAGGATGGGGACGGCGAAGAAGCAGCGAGGCAGATTCCTCTAAGAAACAGCCCAAGCGCCAATGTCAGCGGCGCCGCTCTAAATCCCGCCACAGCAAGAATGGAGATTCCAGCACCGGAGATAATAACACCCCAGAGAGTGCCGAAGACAACCCCCTCCAGCAAGATTCAGCATAGGAGGACGGAGAAGCCAGCCCCCAAGAGAGAGCGGCAGACGAGGAGGATGAAAATTACATGCCTCCCTCCAGAGACGAGGCAAGCCTCAACGACGACGAATTCGTCATGCCCGAGGATCCCGTCGAACAAGAGCGTTTTAAACGCAGGCTAATGGCCACGGCGAATAGCCTAAAGAAAAAGCAGCAATAGCTTCGAGCTGATCAAGACCTGCTGGCGGACAGATGGACCGAGGTCCTCGCGGCCGAAGAGTATGAACTCGAACGCCCCTCCAAAAGCTACCCAAAACGCAAGTTGCTCCCCCGACTAGAGGAGGAAGCATACAAACCTTCATCACCAGCGCACAATATGGCAGACCGACCACCTTGTGGCCGCGACAGAGAGGCATCCAGGCCCTCCGCCAGAACCGTACCCGGCACCGCACGAAAAGCGTGAAGCCACGGGGGAATGCGCCGGACTTGCGGGATATATTGGAGGATAAGGCAAGACAATCAAGATCTATCTATGGATCACGTGGGCGCCCCACGACCCACGACGACTACCGTCGCGCCGGATACAGCAACTCCGGCCGGGCAGAACACAGCAGACAAAGCTCTCTTGAGCTACGTCGTGATATTGCTCAATATAGAGGCGCCGCACACCCACTATGCTTCACAGATGAAGTAATGGATCATCAAATCCCTGAAGGGTTTAAACCTGTGAACATTGAATCCTATGATGGCACAACAGACCCCGCGGTTTGGATCGAAGATTATCTCCTTCATATCCATATGGCCCGCGGTGACGATCTCCACGCCATCAAGTATCTCCCACTCAAGCTTAAAGGACCAGCTTGGCATTGGCTAAACAGCTTGCGAGCAGAATCAATTGGGTATTGGGAGGACCTAGAAGCCGCATTCCTCGATAACTTCCAGGGCACATATGTGTGACCACCAGACGCTGATGACCTAAGCCACATAATTCAGCAGCCAGATGAATCGGCCCGGCACCTAGGACAGGAAAAGCCGAAATCCGTGACGAGTGGCTAGCCCGGCACCTAGGACAGGAAAAGCCGAAATCCATGGCAGCCCTCACATCACTCATGACCCGCTTCTATGCGGGGGAGGACAGCTGGCTAGCCCGCAGTAACAATCTCAGCAAAAATTCTGGCAGTCCGGACAACAAGGACCGCAATGGCAGGTCGCGTCGTAACAAAAACAAACGCCGCGTTAACGGCGATAACACTGAGGATACGGCAGTCAATGCCGGATTCAGAGGCTCTAAACCCGGTCAGCGGAAAAAGACATTCAAAAGAACTACTCCGGGTCCGTCCAATTTGGACCGAATACTCGACCGCTCTTGCCAGATACATGGTACCCCCGAAAAGCCAGCTAACCACACCAACACGGATTGTTGGGTATTCAAGCAGGCAGGCAAGTTAATTGTCGAAAACAATGACAAGGGGCTGCATAGCGATGACGAGGAGGAGACCCAGCCGCTGAACAGTAGAGGAAAGAAGGGTTTCCCCCCACAAGTGCGGACGGTAAACATGATATACGCAACCCACATACCCAAGAGGGAGCGGAAGCGCGCACTTAGGGACGTATATGCGATGGAGCCAGTCGCCCCGAAGTTCAATCCATGGTCCTCTTGCCCGATCACTTTCGATCGAAGGGACCACCCCACCAGTATCCGCCATGGCGGATTCGCCACCTTGGTTTTAGACCCAATCGTCGAGGGATTTCACCTCACTAGAGTCCTGATGGACGGCGGCAGCAGCCTGAACCTGCTTTATCAGGGTACAGTGCGCAAGATGGGCATAGACCCCTCAAGGATTAAACCCACAAAGACGACCTTCAAAGGTGTCATACCAGGTGTTGAGGCCAATTGTACAGGCTCAGTCACACTGGAAGTGGTCTTCGGATCCCCGGATAATTTCCGAAGCGAGGAGTTAATCTTCGACATAGTTCCGTTCCGCAGTGGCTATCACGCTCTGCTCGGACAAACCGCGTTTGCAAAGTTCAACGCGGTGCCGCATTATGCATACCTTAAGCTCAAGATGCCAGGTCCTCGTAGAGTCATCACGGTCAACGGAAACACTGAATGCTCCCTCCGAACGGAGGAACACACAGCAGCTCTCGCGGCAGAAGTACAGAGCAGCCTCTTAAGGCAATTTTCCAGTCCGGCCGATAAACGACCGGACATGGCTAAACACGCCCGGAGTGACATACATCAAGACCACGTGGCATGTTCCGAGCACGCGTAGCAATGCGGCCTCAACCCCAGCCCTTGCATGATTACGCTCTGGAGATACCATGGGCATAGGGGAGGGGCACGACCACGATAGGCCCAGAGTGCGGCTCAACCACACCAGGGGCTCCCAAGTGTGTCACCTTTTTTTCCTTTTTTTCACAAGACTCCGTTCACCAGAGGCCCTGTCCGGCAGTAGATCTGCCGAACTCACGATGCAACAGCCAGGGAGGGACAATGGCTACGACGAACACTCAGGTGGTCTCCATGATGAGCATTAAATCTGTTTAATACACCATTCCGCAGCCTACCCCTGGAGGGGGACATGTCTAATAGTCCAAACCCTTGCTTACCGCACTATTTGTATCATTCTGCACTCATAGCTGAATTCCTTGAATAAACAATGCATCACCTTTTGCTTACAATTCCATTCCTTTTCTTTACATATATGTTCATCTATGACATCTTGCATCCGTACACTTTGGTACGGCCGAATACACCAGGGGCTTATGTTCCCCGCATTATGGTGTGATAAGTCCGAACACTTTCACAACTGCGGCACCCCGAACTTATAGCATTATATGCATCGGCTCTGAATCATGTCTTGGGTCAATAGTTGGGTTTGCCCGGCTCCCATGTTTTGGTACCTTACGTTCCGTTCTATCGGCTAAGGTAGCACTGGGAGAACCACTGCGATTGCGCCCCGGTTGAGCTGGGCGAGCGCCTCAGTGGAGAAAGCTAAAACTGACCGTCATGATAAGGCGAGAGCTGGTCGCTGTTCGAGAGGTCTTTTCGAGTCCCTAAAGACTTATGCCGCTTAGAGCGAGGAACCGGCTTCGTCCGGCCCAGGCGTGGATAGCGCCCCCAACTCGGTCTTCCGAACAGTAGGGGCTTCACCGAAATATAAAATTATAGAATTCTATGGCTAAGTGAGAGTGTTCAAGCGTTATAAGTCCGGTTGCCTTGTTCGTTGTGTTGAGCGCCTCCCTAGATGGACCCAAAAAATGGGAACAAGAGCGCTCAAGTTTATCCCGAACACCCTAGCACTCGTGGCATGGGGGCTGAAGCCGACGACTTGCCATCTCTCAGATTTGATAAACGGCCGCACAGAAGGTAATATTTTAAATTAATAAGCATTGCTTAGTGCATATGAACAAAGTTTTCAGCGCACAGGATAACACATTGCGAGTCTACTCAAAAATTACATCTTTGGGGCACTCATCCGCAATCTTGCAGGCACCCTTCAGGACACTCTTATAGTACATTTCGGGCGTACGATACTCCTTGCCCGCCGGCGGCGCGTCTGTTAGAAGCCTCTGAGCATCCAGCCTGCCCCAGTGCACCTTTGCGCGGGCAAGGGCCCGACGGGCACCTTCAATGCAGGCGGAGCACTTGATGACTTCCACCCACGGGCACGCATCCACCAGCCGCTGCACGAGGCCGAAGTAGCTCCCAGGCATGGCCTCTTCAGGCCACAGCCGGACTATGAGGCCCTTCATGGCCTGCTCGGCTACCTTGTGGAGCTCGACCAGCTGCTTCAGCTGGTCGCTAAGGGGCACCGGATGTCCGGCCTCAGCATACTGAGACCAGAAGACCTTCTCCATCGAGCTCCCCTCCTCGGCCCGGTAGAATGCGGCGGCATCGGACACGCTGCGAGGCAGATCTGCAAACGCTCCTGGAGAGCTCCGAATTCGGGTAAGTAACAGGTAATTCACATTCACATGCTTGCTTTGCATGAAAAATTCCTTACCCGCCGCTATTTTCTTCACCGCCTCAATCTCCTGAAGGGCCTTATGGGCCTCGGCCTTAGCGGCTTTGGCACTCTCAAGAGCCGAGGCAAGCTCGGACTCTCGAGTCTTCGAGTCGCGCTCCAAACTCTCATGCTTTTCCATGAGAGCCTGGAGCTCTTGCCGCACCTCCGCCACCCGCGCCTCCTGCTTCTCTCGCTCCGCTCGTTCCGCGGCCGCATTAAGTTCGGCCACGGACACGGCCTCCTTCAGGGTCGCCACCTCGTCCGTGGCCCCTGCAGTGCCCACATTATCCTTGTTATTTCTATTGCAACCAAAATCCTTTTCTGTAAGGTACAAATTTAATATGGTGTTACTCACCTTCTTTGTCCTCGAGCTGCTTCTTGGCGAGGCCGAGCTCGTTCTCGGACCGCTCGAGGTCCTGCTTCAAAGCACCAACCTCCGCAGTCAATGCGGTAGAGGTTAGCAGCGCAGCCTGCAATCCCATATTGACATAATTTTTAGAACTCCTGCGTATATCTTTTTAGATCCTCCGTCCGGCTTTTCTTTCCGAACAACGAACCGAGCATCAGGGGCTACTGTCTATGCGGTATTACATTACATATTTTAAAAAAAAAACACCTTACCTCAAAGCCTGTTAGAAGGCTGCTGCAGGCTTCAGTCAGCCCGCTCTTGGCGAGCTAAACCTTCTGAATCACCGCACTCATGATAGTGCGGTGTTCTTCCTTGATGGAAGCGCCGTTGAGCGCCTCCAACAAGTTATCCGGTGCCTCTGGTTGGATGGAGGCCACCTGTGTCACGGTCTTGCCCTTCTTACGAAGGGGCCGCCTGTCGGACTCCGGAACCACTGCGGGTTCCGGTGCGGAGTCCGGCACGAAGTCTGGGAGGTTGCTGAGGGAGTCCTGGACTAGGGGGTGTCCGGACAGCCGGACTATCATTGTCTGCCGGACTATCAATATCCGCCGGACACCCAGACTACGAAGATACAAGATTGAAGACTCCGTCTCGTGTCCGGATGGTACTTCCCTTGGCGTGGAAGGCAAGCTTGGCGATACGGATATGTAGATCTCCTACCATTGTAACCGACTCTGTGTAACCCTAGCCCTCTCCGGTGTCTATATAAACCGGAGGGCTTTAGTCCGTAGGACGAAGATACATCTCAACAATCATACCATAGGCTAGCTTCTAGGGTTTAGCCTCCTTGATCTCGTGGTAGATCTACTCTTGTACTACCCATGTCGTCAATATTAATCAAGCAGGACGTAGGGTTTTACCTCCATCGAGAGGGCCCGAACCTGGGTAAAAACATTGTGTCCCTCGTCTCTTGTTACCATCCGCCTAGACGCACAGTTCGGGACCCCCTACCCGAGATCCGCCGGTTTTGACACCGACATTGGTGCTTTCATTGAGAGTTCCTCTGTGTCGTCACCGATAGGCTTGATGGCATCTTCAACCAGCAACGCTGTCCAGGGTGAGACTTTTCTCCCCGGACAGATCTTCGTATTCGGTGGCTTTGCACTGCTGGCCAATTCACTTGGCCATATGGAGCAGATCGAAAGCTATGCCCCTGGCCGTCAGGTCAGATTTGGAAGCTTCAACTTCACGGCCGATGATCGCAGAGACTTGATCTTCGACGGACTCGAGCCACAGCCAAGCGCACCGCACTGTGACGATGGGCACGATCTAGCTCTGCCGCCGGACAGTGCCTTGGTGGCCGCACTCGGATCCGCTTCGGCCATTAGCCCGGAGCCGATCGCCCAGATCGAGGGTCGGTGGATAGACGCCGCCCCGGGGGCTTCAACATCCACGGCGATGGAGCCGAACACTGACCTTGTCCCCTGCGAGACTCGTGATTCCGAGGAGCCGGACTCCTCGCCAGACTCCGAACCTCCCGCGCCCCTACCAATCGGTCCGGATTGGGCGCCGGTTATGGAATTCACCGCCGCGGACATATTCCAACACTCACCTTTCGGCGATATCTTAAAATCATTAAAGCATCTCTCGTTATCGGGAGAGTCCTGGCCGGACTATGGCCAGGATGGTTGGAGTACGGACGACGAAGAAATTCAGAGCCCACCCACCACCCACTTTGTAGCCACTGTCGAGGATTTAGCCGACATGCTAGACTACGACTCCGAAGACATCGACGCTATGGACGACGATGCTGGAGACGAACAGGAACCAGCGCCTACAGGGCACTGGAAGGCCACCTCGTCATATGACGTATACATGGTGGATACCCCAAAAGAAGGGGATGGCGAAGAAGCAGCGGAGGCAGACTCTTTAAAGAAGCAGCCCAAACGCCGGCGTCAGCGGCGCCGCTCTAAATCCCGCCACAGCAAGAATGGAGATTCCGTCACAGGAGACAATAACACTCCAGAGAGCGCCGAAGACAATCCCCTCCAGCGAGACTCAGCGCAGGAGGATGCAGAAGCAAGCCCCCACGAGAGGGCGGCAGACGAAGGGGTTGAGGATGATAACTATATGCCTCCCTCCGAAGACGAAGCAAGCCTCAACGATGACGAATTCGTCGTACCTGAGGATCCCGTCGAACAAGAGCGCTTCAAGCGTAGGCTCATCGCCACGGCAAACAGCCTAAAGAAAAAGCAGCAGCAGCTTCAAGCTGATCAGGACCTGCTGGACGATCGATGGACCAAGGTCCTCGCGGCCGAAGAGTATAAACTCGAACGTCCCTCCAAAAGTTACCCAAGACGCAAGCTGCTCCCCCGATTAGAGGAGGAAGCATACATACCTTCATCACCAGTGCACGACATGGCTGACCGACCACCCCGTGGTCGTGACAGAGAGGCATCCAGGCCCCCAGCCAAGACCGTACCCCGGCATCGCTCCAAGAGTACGAAGCCAAGAGGGAACGCGCCGGACTTGCAAGACATATTGGAGGACAAAGCAAGACAATCTAGATCCATCTATGGATCACGTGGGCGCCCTACGACCCACGACGAACACCGTCGTGCCGGATACAATAACCCCGGCCGGGCCGAACACGGCAGACAGCGCTCTCTCGAGCTGCGTCACGATATCGCTCAATATAGGGGCGCCGCGCACCCGTTATGCTTCACTGATGAAGTAATGGATCATCAGATCCCCGAAGGGTTTAAACCCGTAAACATTGAATCTTACGATGGCACAACAAACACCGCGGTGTGGATCGAAGACTACCTTCTCCACATCCATATGGCCCACGGCGACGATCTCCACGCCATCAAATATCTCCCACTCAAGCTTAAAGGACCAGCTCGGCATTGGCTTAACAGCTTGCCCGCAGAGTCAATTGGGTGTTGGGAAGACCTGGAGGCCGCGTTCCTTGATAACTTCCAAGGCACATATGTGCGACCACCAGACGCCGATGACCTAAGCCACATTATTCAGTAGCCAGACGAATCGGCCAGACAATTCTGGACATGGTTCTTGACGAAGAAAAATCAAATCGTCGACTGTCCGGATGCGGAGGCCCTTGCAGCCTTCAAACATAACATCCGGGACGAATGGCTAGCCCGGCACCTAGGGCAGGAAAAGCCGAAATCCATGGCAGCCCTCACATCGTTAATGACCCGCTTTTTTGTGGGAGAGGACAGCTGGCTAGCCCGCAGCAACAATCTCCGCAAAAATTCTGGCAGTCCGGACACTAAGGACAACAACGGCAGGTCACGTCGAATCAAAAATAAGAGCTGCATTAACGGTGACGATAAGGAGGATACAGCAGTCAATGCCGGATTCCGAGGCCCTAAACCCGGTCAGCGGAAGAAGCCATTTAAAAGAACCACTCCGGGTCCGTCCAATCTGGACCGAATACTCGACCGCTCATGCTAGATACATGGCACCTCTGAAAAGCCAGCTAATCACACCAATAGAGATTGTTGGGTGTTCAAGCAGGCCGGCAAGTTAATTGCCGAAAACAATGACAAGGGGTTAAATAGCGACGACGAGGAAGAGACCCGGCCGCCGAACAATAAAGGACAGAAGGGTTTTCCCCCACAAGTGCGGACGGTGAATATGATATACGCGACCCATATACCCAAGAGGGAGAGGAAGCGCGCACTACGGGACGTCTATGCGATGGAGCCAGTCACCCCAAAGTTCAACCCATGGTCCTCTTGCCCGATCACCTTCGATCGAAGAGACCATCCGACCAGCATACGCCATGGCGGATTCGCCGCATTGGTTTTAGACCCAATCGTCGATGGATTCCACCTCACGAGAGTCCTGATGGACGGCGGCAGCAACCTGAACCTGCTTTATCAGGATACAGTGCGCAAAATGGGCATAGACCCATCAAGGATTAAACCTACAAAGACAACCTTTAAAGGTGTCATCCCAGGAGTGGAAGCCAACTGTACAGGCTCAGTCACACTGGAAGTGGTCTTCAGATCCCCGGATAATTTCCGAAGCGAAGAGTTAATCTTCGACATAGTCCCGTTTCGCAGTGGCTATCACGCTCTGCTCAGACAAACCGTGTTCGCAAAATTCAACGCGGTGCCGCATTATGCATACCTAAAGCTCAAGATGCCAGGCCCTCGTGGAGTCATCACGGTCAATGGGAATACGGAACGCTCCCTCCGAACGGAGGAACATACAGCGGCTCTCGCGGCAGAAGTACAGAGTAGCCTTCTAAGGCAATTCTCAAGTCCGCCAGCTAAAAAGCCGGATACATCAAAGCGCGCCCGGAGCAATGCCAACCAAGACCACCTGGCGCGATCAGAGCACGCGTAGCAATGCGGCCCCAACCCTCGCCCGCGCATGATCGCAAGAATAACACTCCGCGTACATCATTACGCTTTGGAGATACCATGGGCGCAGGGGAAGGGGCACGATCACAAGAGACCAAGAGTGCGGCTCGACCACACCAGGGGCTCATTCGAGCGCCCCCCTTGTCTTTATTTTATCTTTTCTTCTTTTATGTATACAGGACTCCGTTAACCAGAAGCCCTGTTCGATGGCGAACTTGCCGAACTCATGATGCAAACAGTCAGGGACTAAAGGAGGCCGCAGCGAATATTCAGGTGGTCTCAATTACGAGCATTAAATTCAATTACATACACCAAGTCCGCAGCTCATCCCTAGAGGGGGACATGTTTATTTAGTCCAAATCCCTTGCTTATCGCACTATTTGCATCAGTCCACTCTACTAGCAGATTTTCTTTCATAAATAATGCAGCACCTTTTTATTGCAATTGCGTTATCTTTTATATATGTTCATTATATGACATCTTGCACCCGTATACTTTGGTACGGCCGAATACGCCAGGGGCTTCTGTTCCCCAGATTATGGTGTGATTAAGTCCGAACACTTTCACAAGTGCGGCACCCCGAACTTATAGCATTATATGAATCAGCTCCGAATCATGTCTTGGGTCAATAGTTGGGTTTGCCCGGCTCCCATGTTTCGGTGCCTTACGTTCCGTTCCGTCGGCTAAGGTAGCACTGGGAGAACCACTGCGATTGCACCCCGGTTGAGCCGGGTTAACGCCTCAGTGGAGAAAGCTAAAACTGACTGGCATGATAAGGCGAGAGACTGGTCGCTGTTCGAGAGGTTCTTTCGGGTCCTTAAAGACTCATGTCGCTTCAAGCGAAGTTCCGGATGATGTCCGACGAAGGCGTGGATAGCGCCCCGGATTCGGTCTTCCGAATACCAGGGGCTTCGCCGAAATTTAAAATTATAGAATTCTATGGCTAAGTGAGAGTGTTCAAGCATTATAAGTCCGGTTTCCTTGTTCGTCGTGTTGAGCGCCTCCCTAGATGGACCCAAAAATGGGAACAAGAGTGCTCAAGTTTATCACCGAACACCCCAGCACTTGTGGCTTGGGGGCTGAAGCCAACGACTTGCCATCTCTCAGATTTAACAAACGGCCGCACAGAAGGTAATATTTTAAATTAAACAAGCGTTGCTCATGGCGCATATGAACGAAGTTTTCAGCGCACAGGATAAATACACAGCGAGTTCACTCAAAGATTACATCTCGGGAGCACTCATCTGCAATATCGCAGGCTCCCTTCAGGACAACTTTATAATAACGCCCCGGCGTGCGATGCTCCTTGCCCGGCGGCGGCGGATCCGTGAGAAGCCTCTCCGCATCCAGTTTGCCCCATTGCACCTTTATGCGGGCAAGGGCCCGACGAGCGCCTTCAATACAGGCGGAGCGCTTGACTACATCCAGCCTTGGGCATGCATCC
Source organism: Triticum dicoccoides (assembly GCF_002162155.2). Taxonomy (NCBI): domain Eukaryota; kingdom Viridiplantae; phylum Streptophyta; class Magnoliopsida; order Poales; family Poaceae; genus Triticum; species Triticum dicoccoides. The sequence continues at coordinate 237,146,738 of NC_041385.1, read as the reverse complement.
ACCAGCCGCCGCACGAGGCCAAAGTAGCTTCCAGGCATGGCCTGTCCAGGCCATAGCCGGACTATGAGGCCCTTCATGGCCTCCTCAGCTACCTTGTGGAGTTCGACCAGCTGCTTCAGCTGGTCGCTTGGGGGCACCGGATGGCCGGCCTCAGCATACTGAGACCAGAAGACCTTCTCCGTCGAGCTCCCCTCCTCGCCACGATAGAATGCGGCGGCATCAGACGCACTACGCGGCAGATCTGCAAACGCCCCTGGAGATCTCCGAATTCGGGTAAGTATCCGGTAATTTACATTAACATGCCTGCTCTGCATGAAAATGGCCTTACCCGCCGCTATCTTCTTTATGTCCTCAACCTCCTGAAGGGCCTTCTGGGCCTCGGCCTTGGCGGACTTGGCACTTTCGAGAGCCGAGGCAAGCTCGGACTCTCGAGTCTTGGAGTCACGCTCCAAACTCTCATGCTTTTCCATGAGAGCCTGGAGCTCTTGCCGAACTTCCGCCACCAGTGCCTCTTGCTTTTCTCGCTCAGCCCGCTCCGTGGCCGCATTGCGTTCGGCCGCGGACACGGCATCCTTCAGGGCTGCCACCTCATTAGTGGCCCCTGCAATACACATATTATCCTTGTTAATTTAATTTGCAACCAAAATCCTTTTCTGTAAGGTACTTATTTTAAGTGGTGTTACTCACCTTCTTTTTCCTCGAGCTACCTCTTGCAATGGCCGAGCTCGTGCTCGGACCGCTCGAGGTCCTTCTTCAGCACCTCGACCTCTGCCGTTAATGCGACAGAGGTCAGCAGCGCAGCCTGCAAACCCATATTGACATATTTTTAGCAACCCTGCGTATATCTTGTTAGATCCTTAGTCCGGCTTTTCTTTCCGAACACCGAACTAAGCATTAGGGGCTACTGTCTATGCGGTATTACATTACATAATTTTAACTTCTTACCTCAAAGCCTGTTAGAAGGCTGCTGCAGGCTTCGGTCAGCCCGCTCTTGGCGAACTGGACCTTCTCAATTACCGCACTCATGAGAGTGCGGTGTTCTTCCTCGATGGAAGCGCCTTTAAGCGCCTCCAGCAGGTTATCCGGCGCCTCCGGTTGGACGGAGGTCGCCGGCGTCACAGTCCTGCCCTTCTTTCGAAGGGGCCGCTTGCCGGACTCTGGAACCACTACGGGTTCCGATGTAGAGTCCGGCGCAAAGTCCGGGAGGTCGCCTGACGGCGCCTCCGGAGCCTCCTCCTGATGGGTCCCCTTTTGGGATCCCACCTCGGCGTCCTCGTCGGCGCGGGGGGTAGAGGCGGTCGGGACGGAATTTACGTCCGACGAAGCCAACGACCCGCTCATTGAGTCGGGGAGGTCGTCATCGACCGGACTACGGACAGAATGCGGCGTTAGAAGGATACTACATGACAGGAAAGGTACGGCATATAAACGATCCGAATACTTACGATCCGGCCGGACGCCTGGCCCTTGGAGGCCACTCATCCTCGCCAATGCTGATGTTGGCGAAACTGTCCGGGGGGATAGTTCTCCCCCTCTTGGACCCTTCGGCTGCCCCGATTGGGGAGGCCTTCCTCTTCTTCTCTCCCTCCTTCGGGAGAGAGTACTCCTCCTCGTCGTCTTCAGGGGAGGAGTCCTCGTCGTCGTCAGACGCCTGATTACGGGAACTCTTTCGAGTCCCCGCGGCCACCTTCTTGGCCTTCTTCTCCGGCACCACGTGCGGTGCCGGAACCAGCAGCCCCGCTAAGCGGGCGTCCACTGGGTCCTCTGGCATGGGAGCCGGGCTGATGAGCAGCTTGGCCTTCTCCATCCATTCCTGTCAAAGGAAGAGGCAGATTAAAACCTCACTAGAATCAATCTAACTACCATAAGTGTCCTGTAATGGGGTTGAATCACTTACCTCATCAGTCGGAGACTGCGAGCTGAATCCGAGGTCTTCGGTCACGGATGCGGGGGCTTCGCGCCCTTGAACAGCACCCTCCAGGCGCCTTCGTGTGTTGTATCGAAGAGCCCGTTTAGTGTCTGGTGCTGTTCCGGATTGAACTCCCACAAATTGAATGCCCGTTCTTGGCATGGGAGAATCCGCCGGAGGAGCATGACTTGGACCACGTCGACGAGCCGGAGCCTATTGCTCACCATCTTCTTGATGTAGGCCCGGAGTCCCGTCACCTCCACCGGACTGCCCCACTGCAAGCCCTTCTCTTTCCAGGAGGTGAGCTACGTGGGGATTCCAGATCTAAACTCGGGGGCCGCCGCCCATGTTGGCTTGCGCGGCTCGGTGATGTAGAACCACCCCGATTGCCACCCCTTGACGGAGTCCACGAAGGTCCCTTCTAGCCAAGGGACGTTGGGCAGTTTGCCCAACATAGCGCCGCCGCATTCCGCTTGCGTGCCCTTCACAACCTTCGGCTTGACGTTGAAGGTCTTGAGCCACAGGCCGAAGTGGGGCTGGATGCAGAGAAAGGCCTCGCACACGATGATAAACGCCGAGATGTTGAGGATGAAGTTCGGCGCCAGATCGTGGAAATCCAGGCCGTAGTAAAACATGAGCCCCCGGACAAATGGATGGAGCGGAAAGCCCAGTCCGCGGAGGAAGTGGGGGAGGAAGACGACCCTCTCATGAGGCCCTGGGGTAGGGATGAGCTGCCCCTCATCGGGCAGCTGATGCGCAATATCGCTGGAAAGGTATCCGGCGTCGCGCAGCTTGGTGATGTCCTCCTCCTTAGCGGTGGAGGCTAACCATTTACCTCCCGCTCCGGACATATTCGGAGAAGGTCGAGGAGAGATGCGCGAGCTCGGGCGTTGGAGCTTGGGTTCGCAGGGGAGGATGAGCAAAGGAGGAAGAAGGCATAGGTGAGAAGGTAAATCCTTATCCCTTATATTTAGGCGGACAAAACTATGCGTCCCTCACCGGCCTGGTAAAACTCGCTTATCTCCCAAGCGCCACCATCAATGGCGCGGTTGGGTTACCCACGCACGTATTGATGAGAATCCCGGAATAAGGGGAACACGATCTCTGCTTCGACAGGACGTGCCAAGGAAACCGCTTCGCTAAACGTGCTGAGGTGGTACAGTAATTCAAACAAAGGCTTGGTTGCAGTGTGATGGCACGCCGCATGATACGTCAGCAGATTGAACTAAGTGTATATTTTATTCTCTCTACAGTGGAATGTGGAATTTATTTTGCAGAGCCGGACACTATCCTGGTGTTCATTATCTTCTCCGGATTATTCAAGGGAGGAACTCGCCTTGCAATGCCGAACATTATGCACGCCGGACTTATCGTCATTGAAGACTGGTTCAGGGGCTACTGAGGGAGTCCTGGACTAGGGGGTGTCCGGACAGCCGGACTATCATTGTCTGCCAGACTATCAATATCCGCCGGACACCCAGACTACGAAGATACAAGATTGAAGACTCCGGCTCGTGTCCGGATGGTACTTTCCTTGGCGTGGAAGGCAAGCCTTGCGATACGGATATGTAGATCTCCTACCATTGTAACCGACTCTGTGTAACCCTAGCCCTGTCCGGTGTCTATATAAACCGGAGGGCTTTAGTCCGTAGGACGAAGATACATCTCAACAATCATACCATAGGCTAGCTTCTAGGGTTTAGCCTCCTTGATCTCGTGGTAGATCTACTCTTGTACTACCCATATCATCAATATTAATCAAGCAGGACGTAGGGTTTTACCTCTATCTAGAGGGCCCGAACCTGGGTAAAAACATTGTGTCCCTCGTCTCTTGTTACCATACGCCTAGACGCACAGTTCGGGACCCCCTACCCGAGATCCGCCGGTTTTGACACCGACAGTTGCCCTGTGGCACCTCTGGAGCCTCCCCATCCTGGGGGGTCTCCTCCTGGGATCCCACCTCGGCGTCCTCAGCATCACGAGGGGTGGAGACGGTCGGAATGGAATCCACATCCGACGGAGCCAAGGACCAGCTCGAAGAAGCGGGAAAATCATCCTCGGCTGGACTACAGGTTGTATGCGGCATTAGAAGGACACTATGTGGCACAAAAGAGAAATTATAAATCATCCAGGAACCCGGATACTTACGATCTTGCCGGGGGCTTGGCCCTTGAGGGCCACCCCTCATCGCCGTCGCCGGCATTGGCGGAGCTGTCCGGAGGAAGGGTCCTTCTCCTCTTGGACCCTTCGGCCTCCCCCGTTGGGGAAGCCTTCCTCTTCCGCTCTCCCCCTCCTGGGGAGAGTCCTCTTTCTCCTCCTCATCTTCGGGGGAGGAGTCCGCCTCGGAGCCATCGGACAATGAGTCCGATACCACCTGGCGCCGGGAACTCCTTCGGGTTCCCGTGGCCTTCTTCTTGGCCTTCTTCTCCGGCACCACGTAAAGGGCCAGAACCAGCGGCCCCGTCAAACGGGCGTCCGCTGGGTCTTCGAGAAGGGGAGCCGGATAGTCGACCTATCCGGACGTCCTCTGCCAGTCCTGTTAAAGGCATTGGGAGTTTTAGATCCCACATAGAGTCAAACTATGAAAGAAATAAGTGTCCCGTAAAGGATAACCAAGCTTACCTCACCGGCCGGGCGCTTGGTGCTGAATCCGCGATCTTCGGTTGCGGACGCGGGGGCTTCTCCGCCCTTGAACAACACCCTCCAGGCAGCTTTGTACATCGTGTCAAAGAGCCCGCTCAGGGTCCGGTGTTGTGCCGGATCGAACTCCCACAAATTGAAGGCCTGCTGCTGGCAGGGGAGAATCCGACGGACGAGCATGACCTCGATCACGTTGACAAGCTTAAGCTTCTTGTTCACCAGGGTCTGGAGACAGGATTGGAGTCCTGTCAGCTCCTCCGAACTACCCCATAGCAATCCCTTCTCTTTCCAGGAGGTGAGCTTCATGGGGATACCAGATCTGAACTCGGGGGCCGCTGCCCATTTAGGGTCACGCGGCTCGGTGATGTAGAACCACCCCGATCGCCACCCTTTGACGGACTCCACGAAGGCACCCTCGAGCCAGATGACGTTGGGCATTTTGCCCACCATTGCGCCTCCACACTCCGCTTGGACGCCCTTCACCAACTTCGGCTTGACATTGAAGGTTTTTAGCCACAAGCCGAAGTGGGGCTGGATGCAGAGGAAGGCCTCGCACACGACGATAAACGCCGAGATGTTGAGGATGAAGTTTGGCGCCAGATCATGGAAGTCCAGGCCGTAGTAGTACATGAGCCCCCGGACGAAGGGATGAAGTGGGAAGCCCAGTCCGCGGAGGAAGTGGGGAAGGAATACGACCCTCTCATGAGGTCTGGGGGTGGGGATGAGCTGCCCCTCGTCGGGCAGCCGATGCTCGATGTCGCTTGGGAGGTATCCGGCGCCGCGCAGCTTCTCGATGTGCCCCTCTGTAATGGAGGAGGCCATCCACTTGCCTCCCGCTCCGGACATGGCTGGAGAAGGTTGAGACGAGATGTGCGGACTTGGGCGCTAGAGCTCGAGTGCGCGGAGATGGATAAGCAAAGGAGGAAGAAGGCGTAGGTAAAAAAGGTGGATCGTTATCCCCTTATATATGGGCGGACGAAGACTATGCGTCCCCACCGGCCTGGTAAAACTCACTTATCTCCCAAGCTCCACCATCAATGGCGCGGTTGGGTTACCCACGTCCGTATTGATGGAATCCCGGAATAAGGGGAACACGATCTCTGCTTCGACAAGACTTGCCAAGGAAACCGCTTCGCTAAACGCGCTGAGGTGGTATAATAAAAAATGATTCAAGTAAAGGCTTGGTGGTGGTATGACGTCATGCCACAAAATACGTCAGCAGATTGAACTTGTGTACATATTATTCTCTCTACGGTGGAATGTGGAATTTATTTTGCAGAGCCGGACACTATCCTGGTGTTCACAATCTTCTATGAATTATTCGGAGGAGGAACCCGCCTTGCAATGCCGAACAATATGCGTGCCGGACTCATCGTCATTGAAGCCTGGTTCAGGGGCTACTGAGAGAGTCCTGGACTAGGGGGTGTCCGGATAGCCGGACTATCATCATCGGTCGGACTCCAAGACTATGAAGATACAAGATTGAAGACTTGGTCCCGTGTCCGGATGGGACTTTCCTTGGCCTGGAAGGCAAGCTTGGCGATACGGATATGTAGATCTCCTACCATTGTAACCGACTCTGTGTAACCCTAGCCCTCTCCGGTGTCTATATAAACCAGAGGGTTTTAGTCCGTAGGACGAACAACCATTACAACAATCATACCATAGGCTAGCTTCTAGGGTTTAGCCTCCTTCATCTCGTGGTAGATCCACTCTTGTACTACCCATATCATCAATATCAATCAAGCAGGAGTAGGGTTTTACCTCCATCGAGAGGGCCCAAACCTGGGTAAAAACATCGTGTCCCTTGTCTCCTGTTACCATCCGCCTAGACGCACAGTTTGTGACCCCCTACCCGAGATCCTCCGGTTTTGACACCGACAGCAGCCCTCGCTAAGGCGGCCGACCTGGAGAGGGCGCTCGGGGAGCGGGACCGTGTCTTGGAGCGGAAGCGACATGGTACGTTGCTCAAGGCGCAGCACCTGGAAGAGTCCTTCTCCAGTAAGTGCTGCTTCTTCGTTGTTTGCCGGGTCAGGACCCGACCCTTTCTTCCTTGTTGCTCTTCTGACTTGCTTCGTCTTTGGCTGCAGGGGCCTTTCCGGAGACGCAGCGGCTGGCGAAGGAAGTCGTCCGCTACCAGCGCGACCCGACCGGCGTTGTTGGGTCCGGGACGGATCCGCTGACGGCTTGGACCTTCCTGGAGATCGTTGCCGCTGCTGAGGCCCGGCTGCGGGCCTTGGGAACACAGATGGAGCGGTTGTCCCAAACCGGTACCACGATGACATCGGCCTTGTGACCGGGTTCTGTCCATCCGCGCAGCTTCTCGCGTCTGGCGCGCTGGTTGGAGATGGGCCCAGATCGCCTTAGTGACTGGCGCGTTTTCGCCGCCCGGGCCGGTGCTGAGATGGCGCTCCAGATCGCGCTGTCTTGGCATCCGGATCTTCAGCTGGATGCGCTGATGGGTCAGCGCGCTGGCTCGGAGCAGTTGCTGCAGGAGCAGGCCGGCGGTTCGCCTCTCGGGCCAGCTATATCGCCGAGTTCTCCTTCCATGACGAGTTCCATCCGGAACGGACAGAAGATGGCGTAGTCGTGGCTGGCGACGACTACGGCTTGCTTCTTCGCGACCCGGAGGGAAGCTCGGAGGAGACGAGCGTCTACGGCGACGCGGAGGTCGAAGAGGACACCGGTGCTTCACTGGACCTAGAGGCCGGCCGGGGAGAGCAGTCGACGTCGCGACGCGGCGCTGGGAATGCCTGAGAATCTTTTGTAGAGAATTCTGTTAAGTAGCAGGTCCACCCACCCACTGGGGGTTTTTAGGGTGTAATGAACTCGGGCCATGGGCCTTTGCTTGAAACATTTATGTGTAAATGTTGTGAGTGTTTATTTGCTTTTTGCCTTCTGCTTTTTTCGAACTTA
>NC_041385.1:237025160-237138959 GCF_002162155.2 Triticum dicoccoides | reverse complement strand
TCCGTGACAAGGGGTTCGGCTCTTCGAGAGACAGCTGCAGGAGTTGGGTCCTTAAAAATGTTGAGCGCGAACGAAACACCCACTGGGCCGGCTGGCGGCAATCCGACTTGGCCGGTTGGTGAGCAGTCGGTCGTGCGGCTAACTTAGTTGACGAGCGTCGGGCCGGGTTGGTCGACCTGGCGGCTTTGACTTAGTGTATGAGTCATAGGGGAGCTTTAGCCCGTTGTGCTTGCCCGCCGTCAGCCAGAGCTGGATCTGCGGTTTTAGGGCGAAGTGGGGGGGTGCAGCATCCTAGCTTATCAGGAATCACTAAGTGAAGCGGCGGGGTGATGATCAAGCCGGCCAGCCCCTGAGCCCCCGGGTCGAGCTTGTCGAGCCGGCAGCCGGGTACGGTAGTAAGGTGGTGTGAAATATGGACGCAAATAAATTGGTCGGCAAAAGGCAGCCCCCGAGTCTCGTTCGGGGACCCCATAGTTTCATATGCTTACAAAAGGCGTTGATACATACATTCATTCGGCTAACTATAAAACGGACGGAGGAGCTCCGTGTTCCACAACTGGGTCGTTTCTTCGCCGGCGGTGTCCCTCTTGCACTTCTTCAATTTGCGTGCGTCGATGAGGTAGCAGGCACTGCGATTGCGCAAAGCCCTGCTCACGATAAACGGGCTTTCCCATGGAGAGGACAGCTTGTGCTGGCCTGCCTGCTCTTGGATGAGTCAGAGGACGAGGTCGCCTTCGCGGAATGCAAGAGGCTTGATCTTCTTGTTGTGGTAGTGCCTCCGGCCTTGCTGGTAGATATCCGAGCGGCTAAGTGCCAGAAGGCGCGCCTCTTCGAGTAGGTCGACGCCATCTTCGTGTGCTTCTCTTGCTTCTTCTTTGGTGTACATCGTGATGCGCGGCAAGTCGAACTCGACGTCGGTCGGGATGATGGCTTCGGATCTGTAGACGAGGAAGAATGGGGTGAACCCGGTCAACCGGTTTGGTGTCATGCGCAGACTCCAGAGAACCGCGGGCAACTCGTCGAGCCAACTGCCGGGTGAGCGGATAAGTGGCTCGACGAGTCGCGGCTTGATGCCGGACAGGATGACTCCATTGGCCCGCTCGACCTACCCGTTGGACTGCGGATGTGCCACGGAGGCCAGGTCGAGGAGGATGCCGAAGATGGAGCAGTATTGCTCGAGCACGCCTTTGGCGAAGTTGGTGCCGTTGTCGGTGATGATGTTGTTCGGCATGCCGTAGCGCACCGCTTTGTCCTTGATGAACCGGACGGTTGTTGGCCCATCCAGTTTCTTGATTGGTCTTGCCTCGATCCATTTGGTGAACTTGTCCACTGCCACCAGTAAGTAAGTCATGCCGCCTCGAGCGGTTTTGAAGGGTCCCACCATGTCGAGTCCCCAGACCGCAAAGGGCCAGGTGATCGGTATGGTGCGGAGGGCTGACGCCGGCTGGTGGCTGCATTTGCTGAAGCGCTGGCATCCTTCGCACTTGAGGACGAGCGACTCGGCGTCTTCGAGGGCCGTTGTCCAGTAGAAACCGTGGCGGAACGCCTTGGCCATGAGGGACCGAGATGCGGCGTGGTGCCTGCACTCGCCCTGGTGAATGTCGAGAAGGATGTCGATGCTGCGGTCCTGCTCGACGCAGCGCTGGAACACGCCGGTAGAGCTGTGTTTGACGAGCTCGTTGTTGATGATGGTGTAGGCCGACACCCGGCGCTGAACTTGCCGAGCCTCGGTCTCGTCCATGGGGAGAACCCCGTTCTCCAGCCATTCTGATATCGGTAGGGCCCAAGATGGGACCGTGATGGTGGTGAAGATGGCCACCTGGGTGGGTTCCGAGTCGGCGGCTCCTAGGCCGGGCTGAGCAGCCCCCGGGTTGGTGGCGGTGACGGCCGGGTCCGGGGTGATGGTGGCCGGGTTGAGGTGAGCAGCCCCCGGGATGGGTTGAGCAGCCCTCGGGCCGGGTTCAGCAGTCCCCGGGCTGGGATGAGCAGTCCTCGGGCCGGCTTGCGGCGTAGCCGGGTCTTCTGGGACATGGATGGACTCGGAGTCCGGCGACGGCTTGACAGATGGCTTGCGCAGGTGCTCGAGTGAGACGCCGGACAGGATGGCTTGACGTGACGAGGCGATCTTGGCGAGCGTGTCGGCTGCCTCGTTCTCCACGCGGGGGACATGGAGGAACTCGCAGCCATCGAAGGATCCGGACAGCTTCTAGATGAGGAAGCGATAGCTTGCCATGTTGGAGTCGCGGGCGTCCCACTCGCCGGAGCACTGCTATACCACCAAGTCCGAATCGCCGTAGCACAGGATGCGCCGGATGCTTAGTTCCTTGGCGAGCCGGAGGCCGTGCACAAGGGCTGCGTATTCGGCGACGTTGTTGGAGGCGGCGAAGTGGATCTGGAGTGCATAGCGGAGTTGGTCACCCTTCGGGGATGACAGTACGATGCCGGCCCCTAAGCCGAGTCGCATCTTGGACCCGTCGAAGTGCATGCGCCAATGCGTCGAGTCGGGAGGCGGCGGCAGGTACTGGGTCTCGGTCTAGTCGACAAGGAAATCGGCCAGGGCCTGAGACTTGATCGTGGTGCGGGCCTCGTAGAGGATGGTGTGGACGGCTAGCTGGATCGCCCACTTGGCGACCCGGCCGGAGGCGTCCCAGCACCCGATAATTTCTCCGATGGGCGCTGTGCTGATGACGGCGATGACATGCTCTTGAAAGTACTGCTTCAGCTTCTTGGCGGTGAGGTACACGCCGTAACACATCTTCTGGTAGTGCGGGTAGTTCTGCTTGGAGGTGGAGAGCACTTCGCTCAGGTAGTAGACCGGGTGCTGGACGGCCTGGATCTTGCCCTTCTCTGGCCGCTCGACCACCAGCACCGTGCTGACCTCCCGCGAGGTCGCGGCTATGTAGAGCAACAGCGGCTCCTTGTCGGTTGGCGCGGCTAGGACGGGTGCGGTGGAGAGCATGCGCTTGAGGTCTTGGAAAGCTTCGTCCGCATTGCCGTTCCATTCGAACGGGCTTGTTTTCTTCATTAGCTGGTACAGGGGCAGTGCCTTCTCGCCCAGCCGGCTTAGAAACCGGCTGACCGAGGCCAAGCAGCCTGTGAACTTCTGGACATCGTGCAGCCGGGCTGGCTTGCGCATGCGCTCGATAGCCTTAATCTTCTCCAGGTTCGCCTCGATGCCGCATTCCGAGACGAGGAAATCGAGCAGCTTTCCGGCTGGGACGCCGAATACGCACTTTTCCGGGTTGAGCTTGACCTTGTATTCGCGGAGGTTGGCGAATGTTTCCTTCAGATCGTCGAGGAGCGTGAGGTGCTGCTTGGTCTTCACCATGATATCGTCCACGTACACGTGGATGTTCTTGTCGAGTTGCGGTAGCAGGCACTTCTGCATGCAGCATTGGAAGGTGGCACCGGCGTTGTTCAACCCGAACGACATGGTGATGTAGCAGTACGCTCCGAAGGGCGTGATGAAGGACGTCTTCAGGGCGTCGGCCGGGTCCAGCTTGATCTGGTGATAGCCGGAGTAGGCATCTAGGAAGGACAGCAGCTCGCACCCGGCGGTCCAGTCGATGACTTGGTCGATCCGCGGGAAGGCGAACGGATCCTTGGGACAGGCCTTGTTGTCGCTGGTGTAGTCGATACACATGCGCCAGGTCTTGTTCTTCTTCAAGACGAGGACTGGGTTGGCCAGCCACTCGGGGTGAAACACCTCCATTATGAAGCCGGCCGCCAAGAGCTTGGCGAACTCTTCACCAATGGTTCTTCTCTTCTCTTCGGAAAATCAACGGAGGTGTTGACGGACAAGCTTGGCATCCTTGCGGACATGGAGTTTGTGCTCGGCGTACTTCCTCGGGATACCCGGAATGTCTTTGGGGGTCCATGCGAAGATATCCCGATTCTCACGAAGGAAGTCGATGAGCTTGCCTTCCTATTTGCTGTCGAGGCGGGCGCCTACGACAATGTACTTGCTGCAGCTGGGGTCTTCTGGGTTCAGCTTCACTTTCTTGGTTTCATTGGAGGGCTTAAAGGCGGCCTCATCAGCCGGGTCCAGGGTCGGGATCAACGCGTCAGAGGTCTCGCCGGCCAGGGCGACGATTCGGTCGAGCTGGCGCCCCTCCTCGGCAATGACCAGCGACTCGGCCAGCTTGGCGCCGTCTCAGGCGCACTCCAGAGACTTGCGGTAGTCGCCAGTGACGGTGATGAGGCCCTTGGGAACCGGCATCTTCATCTTCAGGAACGCGTGTAGTGGGGAACCGCCATCAACTTGGCGAGCGCGGGTCGGCCCAGCAGCGCATGGTACGCCCTGGACAGGTCCACCACCTCGAACCAGATCGGTTCGCGTCGGAAGTAGCAGCTGTCGCCGAACAGGACATCGAGCCAAACCCGGCCAATGGGCGAACAGGAGAGGCCGGGTACAATGCCATGGAAGACGGTCCGGGTCGGCTCCAGGTCTTCGGTCTTGAGGCCAAGCTTGGTCATCGTGTCGCGGTAGAGGATGTTGATGCTGCTGCTGCCATCGATGAGGACTCGGGAGAACTTGCAGGTGCGCCGCGTGATGATTGTAGGGTTGAGTACGAGGGCGTATCCACCCGGACTCGGCATGACTGTCGGGTGATCCTCCCGGGTCCAGGTGATCGGGCGCTCCGACCAATGCATGAAATCCGTCTTGGCCGGGACGACGGTGTTCACCTCCTGCCGGAGGAGGCGTTCGCTGCGCTTGTCGTCGCCGAGGCTGGTGAAGACGATGTAGGCCGCGTTCTGGTCTGGGTAGGCGTCGTTCCGCATCGCGCCGCTGGCGGGGGGTGGTGGCGGAGGCGAGGCGGCTGTCCCACGCCCGGAGCCGGAGCCGGAGCCGGGTGAGGCGGGACGTCGCCCCTCATGATGCGCTTGGTGATGGCGCACTGTTGAAGCGTGTGCATGGAGGGTCTTGCGCCGCTGTGATGCTTGCATGGGGCGTCGAGCATATCTTCAAAGCTCATGGAGGGTAGCCATGCCATCTTACCGGTCTGCCGGCGCTTCGCCACCGGGTCCGCCGCGGGCTCGGCGGCCGCGACGAGCCGGTTGTCGTGACGTTGCGCCGGCTTCTCGGCCTTGCGATTGTTGTTCTGGTGGTGCTGGTGTCGGCTGCCTTTGCCGGCCGGCTTTTGTGGAGGGACCGGTTTCGCCTTGCCGGCCTCGTCCAGTGCCACTTGGATCTTCATGGCGGAGTCGGCGTTGGCGTACTTGTCCGCCGTCACCATGAGCGTGGCCATGGTGGCCGGCTCGGAGCGTAGAAGTTTGTTCTTGAGAAGGGTGTTGTCTCGGCACCCGCTGACAAACTATTGGATCGCCTGGACTTCATGGACGCCCTCATAGCTGTTTCGGAGCTCGGTCCAGCGTGCAAGGTACTTGCGACCGGTCTCCGTCGGCCCCTGCACGCACATGGTGAGCTGACTGGGGCAACCGGGTCGCTTGTACGTCCCCGTGAAGTTGCAGACAAATGCTTCCTCGAAATCGACCCATGCATTGATGCTGCCCATCGGCAGGCTGTTCAACCATGTGCAAGCCGATCCTTGGAGCATGAGCGGTGTGTAGTGCACGGCGAGACGACGATTGCCACCGGTGATGCCAATGCTCGTGGTGTAGTCGGTGAGCCAGTCTTCTGTCTTCATGGTCCCACTGTACTTGGGGGTGTCGCGGGGAAGCATGAACCCCTTGGGGACGGGCTCCTCCCGGATGCGTGGGCCGAAGCACGCCGGCCCGATCACGCCGCTCTCCTCCACCTCCATGGAGCGAGCAAGATGATCGACGGGGTGGCGCGCGTTGGTGTCGTCGATGGCGCGCAGGCTGAGTCGACTGGCGGCCAGGCCCCTAGGGGCCGGGTCGACTGGAGCCGGACGCCGGCCAGGCTGGCCGGGTCCGCGCTGGGTCTTGCTACCTCTTGAGCACTGTGTTGGATTTCCCCGAAGAGGAGAGGATGATGCAGCAAAGTAGCGTAAGTATTTCCCTCAGTTTTTGAGAACCAAGGTATCAATCCAGTAGGAGACCACGCACAAGTCCCTCGTACCTACACAAAACGATAGCTACTCGCAACCAACGCGATTAGGGGTTGTCAATCCCTTCACGGTCACTTACGAGAGTGAGATCTAATAGAGATGATAAATAATATTTTTGGTATTTTTGATAGATAGATGCAAAGTGAAAAGTAAAAGGCAAAGTAAAAGCAAAGCAAGTAAATAAAGTAATGGAGATTGATATGATGAGAATAGACCCGGGGGCCATAGGTTTCACTAGTGGCTTCTCTCAAGAGCATAAATATTCTACGGTGGGTGAACAAATTACTGTTGAGCAATTGACAGAACTGAGCATAGTTATGAGTATATCTAGGCAATGATCATGTATATAGGCATCACGTCCAAGACAAGTAGATCGAAACGATTCTGCATCTACTACTATTACTCCACTCATCGACTGCTATCCAGCATGCATCTAGAGTATAAAGTTAAAAACAGAGTAACGCCTTAAGCAAGATGACATGATGTAGAGGGATAAATTCATGCAATATGATAAAAACCCCATCTTGTTATCCTCGATGGCAACAATACAATACGTGCCTTGCAGCCCTTTCTGTCACTGGGTAAGGACACCGCAAGATTGAACCCAAAGCTAGCACTTCTCCCATTGCAAGAACTACCAATCTAGTTGGCCAAACCAAAAAGGATAATTCGAAGAGACTTGCAAAGATAACTCAATCATACATAAAAGAATTTGGAGAAGAATCAAATATTTTCCATAGATAATACTGGATCATAAACCTACAATTCATCAGTCTCAAGAAACACACCGCAAAAAGAAGATTACATCGAATAGATCTCCACGAGAGAGGGGGAGAACATTGTATTGAGATCCGAAAAGAGAGAAGAAGCCATCTAGCTACTAGCTATGGACCCGAAGGTCTGAAGTAAACTACTCACACTTCATCGGAGGGGCTATGGTGTTGATGTAGAAGCCCTCCAGGGTGGATGCCCCCTCCGGCAGAGCTCCGGAACAGGCCCCAAGATGGGATCTCATGGATACAGAAGGTTGCGGCGGTGGAATTAGGTTTTTGGCTCCTGTTCTGATCGTTTGGGGATACGTAGGTATATATAGGAGGAAGGAGTACGTCGGTGGAGCAACAGGGGGCCACGAGATAGGGGGGCACGCACAGGGGGGGCGCGCCCTCCACCCTCGTGACCGCCTCTGGCACTTCTTGGAGTAGGGTCCAAGTCTCCTGGATCACGTTCGGTGAGGAAATCACGTTCCCGAAGGTTTCATTCCGTTTGGACTCCGTTTGATATTCCGTTTCTTCGAAACCCTGAAATAGGCAAAAAAACAACAATTCTAGGCTGGGCCTCCGGTTAATAGGTTAGTCCCAAAAATAATATAAAAGTGGAAAATAAAGCCCAATATAGTCCAAAACAGTAGATAAAGTAGCATGGAGCAATCGAAAATTATAGATACGTTGGAGACGTATCAGGCCCCCAAGCTTAATTCCTGCTCGTCCTCGAGTAGGTAAATGATAAAAAAGAATTTTTGATGCGGAGTGATACTTTGGCATAATTTCAATATAAATCTTCTTAATTGTAATATGAATATTCAGATCCGAAAGATTCAAGACAAAAGTTCATATTGACACAAAAATAATAATACTTCCAGCATACTAATCAAAGCAATCATGTCTTCTCAAAATAGCATGGCAAAAGAAAGTTCATCCCTACAAAATCATATAGTTAGGCTATGCTTCATTTTCGTCACACAAAAATGTTCCCAACTTCTATACCCCCAATGACAAGCCAAGCAATTGTTTCATACTCAAATAATCTCAATATTTTTCAACCTTCACACAATACATGAGCGCGAGCCATGGATATAGCACTATGGGTGGAATAGAATATGATGATGGGGATTGTGTGGAGAAGACAAAAAAGGAGAAAGTCTCACATTGACGAGGATAATCAACGGGCTATGGAGATGCCCATCGATTGATGTCAGCATGAGGAGTAGGGATTGCCACGCAACGGATGCACTAGAGCTATGAATGCTCAACAAAAGAAAACTAGTGGGTGTGCATCCAACTCGCTTGCTCATGAAGACCTAGGGCATTTGAGGAAGCCCATCGTAGGAATATACAAGCCAAGTTCTATAATGAAAAATTCCCACTAGTATAAAAAGACAACTTATGAGACTCACTACATGAGGAACAAGGTGCTACTTTTGAAGCACAATATGTGAGACTCACTACATGAGGAACAAGGTGCTACTTTGAAGCACAAGTTTGGAAAAACAGATAGTAGCATTGCCCCTTTTTTTCTTTTTTTTGGGGCCTTTCTCTTTTTTTGGCCTTTTTTTTCTTTTGGCCTTTCTTTTTTTTTCTTTTGGCCTCTCTTTTTTTTGGGCAATGCTCTAACAATGATTATCATCACACTTCTATTGATTACAACATAAGGATTACAACTTGAAACTTAGAACAAGATATGACTCTATATGAATGCCTCCGGCGGTGTACCGGGATGGTGCAATGAATTAAGAGTGACATGTATGAAAAATAATGGATGGTGGCCTTGCCACAAATACGATATCAACTACATGATCATGCAATGGCAATATGACAAAAGTAATGTATGTCATGAATATGATGATGGAAGTTGCATGGCAATATATCTCGGAATGGCTATGGAAATGCCATAATAGGTAGGTATGGTGGCTGTTTTGAGGAAGATATAAGGAGGTTTATGTGTGATAGAGCATATCATATCATGGGGTTTGGATGCACCGGCGAAGTTTGCACCAACTCTCAAGGTGAGAAAGGGCAATGCACGGTACCGAAGAGGCTAGCAAAGGCGGAAAAGTGAGAGTGCGTATAATCCATGGACTCAACATTAGTCAAAAGAACTCATATACTTATTGCAAAAATTTAGAAGCCATCAAAAATTCAAGCACTATGCGCATGCTCCTAGGGGGATAGATTGGTAGGGAAAGACCATCGCTCGTCCCCGACCGCCACTCATAAGGATGCACAAGCCAGGTACACTTCATGTTTCAAATTTGTTACACAACTTTAACCATACGTGCATGCTATGGGACTTGCAAACTTCAACACAAGCATTTCTCAAATTCACAATCACCCAACTAGCATGACTTTGATATTATCACCTCCATATCTCAAAACAATTATCAAGCATCAAACTTATCTTAGTATTCAATTTACTCAAAAGAAAGTTTCACGTATATTGAACACTAAGTATATTAACAATAAGCAAACTACCATGCTATTAATGACTCAAAAAAATCTAAGTGAAGCATGAGAGATCAATAGTTTATTTAAAAAAATCCACCACCATGCTCTTAAATGATATAAGTGAAGCACTAGAGCAAAAATTATCACGCTTAAAAGATATAAGTGAAGCACTATGAGCAAAACTATCAAGCTCAAAAGATATAAGTGAAGCACTATGAGCAAAACTATCAAGCTCAAAAGATATTAGTGAAGCACATAGAGTATTCTATCAAATTCCAATTCATGTATGGCTCTATCAAAAGGTGTGTACAACAAGGATGATTGTGGTAAACTACGAAGCAAAGACGCAAATAATACAAGACGCTCCAAGCAAAACACATATCATGTGGTGAATAAAAATATAGCTCCAAGTAAATTACCGATGGAAGTGCACAAAAGAGGGGATGCCTTCCGGGGCATCCCCAAGCTTTGACTTTTTGGTGTCCTTGGATTATCTTGGGGGTGCCATGGGCATCCCCAAGCTTAGGCTCTTGCCACTCCTTGTTCCATAATCCATCAAAAGAATTCACCCAAAACTTGAAAACTTCACAACACAAAACTCAACAGAAATCTCGTGAGCTCCGTTAGAGAAAGAAAACAAAAGACTACTTGAAGGTACTGTAATGAACTCATTCTTTATTTATATTGGTGTTAAACCTACTATATTCCAACTTCTCTATGGATTATAAACTATTTTACTAGCCATAGATTCATTAAAATAAGCAAACAACACACGTGAAACAGAATCTGTCAAAAACAGAACAGTCTGTAGCAATATGTAACTAACGCAAACTTCTGGAACTCTAAAAATTCTACCAAAATAGGAAGTCCTGGAATTTTGTTTATTGAACAGAAGGAAAAAGAATCAACGCAAAAACACGTTCCTGTGATTTAAAAAATTATATTCGTGCGTGCAAAGTTTCTGTTTTTCAGCAGAATCAAATCAACTATCATCGTAGGTTATTTTGTGTTTTTTGTTTTTGCTTCTGTTTAGGAATAAATAATCCATCTAGACTCTGTTTGGATGTGGTTTTATCTTTTAATTAGTGTTTGTGCCAAGTAGCGCTATCGTTTAAAGCCCCTAGCAGTCATAAAAGCAAGGATAGATCTAGGTGGTGTCGTAATAATAAGATAGATCTTGAAAGCTCATCTCATATTCTATACATTCGGTAGCAAGTTTCCTTTGAGGCAAGCAAAAATAATCATAAGGGCTAAATTTAGCGGGACAAAAATCCCCAAGATCAATCACGGGAGGAACGGGTTCCTCCCTTGGCCCTTCATAGTGCACAACTATTTCATCACTGAAAGCATTCTTTTGGAAAAATCTTGTGAGCCTATACTCGAGAGAGTATCATAGCTCATTATTTCTAAGGCCAAAATCATTATTAAGCTCGTTAAGGCAATCAACCAAGACATTGATAGGGACCTTTTTCTAAGGTTTTCATTGAAAGCGACATAGTCCGAAGATTGAAAACGTCTAATTTCCTCTTGATCATAGAGGATTGCTTCTATGGGTGGACGATCGGCGTCCACCCTATAGTGCGCAAATATTTCTTTGGCTTCTCTTATGATAAATCTAAATTCATGAGACAAAAAGATAGTAACGGCGCGCTTAACAGAAGAGTTCTCAATATTAGAGAATTCTAAGAAAATTATCTGTATGCAAGGATGCATATGCATAAATTGTCTTTCAAGTTCAACTACAAGCATAGCTATAGCATCCGCAAGACTACTAGTTCTATGAAAAATAGAACAACCCATGGAAGGTAAAGCACCGGCACAAGTAAATAAATCCTGAATAACACCTTTGCCAATGATGTTACCACTACCGATTCAAAACTTTTTAGTATGCAAGATAGGAGGTTCATCGGCCGGAGCCTCGGGATTTTCTGTGTTATCATTATTGTCCATATCGACAATAATCTCCCCAATTTCACACATAGCAGCAATAGAACCAAGGAGGAAGAAAGCAAACAAAAAGGGAAAGGAGGAGAAGATTGGGAAAGAGAGGGCAAATAAAACGGCAAGGGTGAAGTGGGGGAGAGGAAAACGAGAGGCAAATGGCAAATAATGTAATGCAAGAGATAGGGATTGCGATGGGTACTTGGTATAGTTGACTTTCTTGCGTGAGCCTCCCTGGCAACGGCGCCAGAAATTCTTCTTGCTACCTCTTGAGCACTATGTTGGATTTCCCCGAAGAGGAGAGGACGATGCAGCAAAGTAGCGTAAGTATTTCCCTCAGTTTTTGAGAACCAAGGTATCAATCCAGTAGGAGACCACGCACAAGTCCCTCGTACCTACACAAAACGATAGCTACTCGCAACCAACGCGATTAGGGGTTGTCAATCCCTTCACGGTCACTTACGAGAGTGAGATCTAATAGAGATGATAAATAATATTTTTGGTATTTTTGATAGATAGATGCAAAGTGAAAAGTAAAAGGCAAAGTAAAAGCAAAGCAAGTAAATAAAGTAATGGAGATTGATATGATGAGAATAGACCCGGGGGCCATAGGTTTCACTAGTGGCTTCTCTCAAGAGCATAAATATTCTACGGTGGGTGAACAAATTACTGTTGAGAAATTGACAGAACTGAGCATAGTTATGAGTATATCTAGGCAATGATCATGTATATAGGCATCACGTCCAAGACAAGTAGATCGAAATGATTCTGCATCTACTACTATTACTCCACTCATCGACTGCTATCCAGCATGCATCTAGAGTATAAAGTTAAAAACAGAGTAACGCCTTAAGCAAGATGACATGATGTAGAGGGATAAATTCATGCAATATGATAAAAAAAACCATCTTGTTATCCTCGATGGCAACAATACAATACGTGCCTTGCAACCCTTTCTGTCACTGGGTAAGGACACTGCAAAATTGAACCCAAAGCTAGCACTTCTCCCATTGCAAGAACTACCAATCTAGTTGGCTAAACCAAAAAGGACAATTCGAAGAGACTTGCAAAGATAACTCAATCATACATACAAGAATTCCGAGAAGAATCAAATATTTTCCATAGATAATACTGGATCATAAACCTACAATTCATCAGTCTCAACAAACACACCGCAAAAAGAAGATTACATCGAATAGATCTCCACGAGAGAGGGGGAGAACATTGTATTGAGATCCAAAAAGAGAGAATAAGCCATCTAGCTACTAGCTATGGACCCGAAGGTCTGAAGTAAACTACTCACACTTCATCGGAGGGGCTATGGTGTTGATGTAGAAGCCCTCTAGGGTGGATGCCCCCTCCGGCGGAGCTCCGGAACAGGCCCCAAGATGGGATCTCGTGGATACAGAAGGTTGCGGCGGTGGAATTAGGTTTTTGGCTCCTGTTCTGATCGTTTGGGGATACGTAGGTATATATAGGAGAAAGGAGTACATTGGTGGAGCAACAGGGGGCCCACGAGGTAGGGGGCGCGCCCTCCACCCTCGTGACCGCCTCTGGCACTTCTTGGAGTAAGGTCCAAGTCTCCTGGATCACGTTCGGTGAGGAAATCACGTTCCCGAAGGTTTCATTCTGTTTGGACTCCGTTTGATATTCCGTTTCTTCGAAACACTGAAATAGGCAAAAAAACAGCAATTCTGGGCTAGGCCTCCGGTTAATAGGTTAGTCCCAAAAATAATATAAAAGTAGAAAATAAAGCCCAATATAGTCCAAAACAGTAGATAAAGTAGCATGGAGCAATCAAAAATTATAGATATGTTGGAGACGTATCAGGTCTCTGGGGCGGGCTCATTACCCAGAGTGTCGGCGGCAGTGCCGGCCGGGTTACGCCGGGTGCGGCCTTGGCCGGAGTGCGCGTCGCCGGGCGGTGAAGAGGCCATGTGCAAGAGTTCGCCGGGTCCGCCAAGGCGGGCGGAGCCAGACCTCGCCGGCTTGGCGAGCTGGTTGAGGCGATCCTGCTGGGTGTTGGCGGCGTGGAGGAGCTCGCGCATCCGCCCGATGCGCTCCCTCAGCTCCTCGCCCGCGAGTTGGTCGAGGCCGACCGCAGTTGCCTCCGCAGCGCGCATGTTCTTAACTGGGGTTTCATAGACGGTCCGGCCGGCGCCGAAGGCCGAGCCGATCGCTCCTCCCCGGGCGCGAGTATCAGCGGTCCGGCTTGGCTCGGCCGCGGCGGGCGTGAATCCGTGGGCGGCGTCGTGCTCCATCTGAGTAGCTTCCAGACGGCATCTGGCGGCGGCCAGCGTCTCGGACAGGTCCAGCATCTGTTGGCGCCTGTCCTCGAGCTGAGTTCGGGCTTCAGCAACGTTGGTGGCGTCGACGTTGGTGCCGATTGTGATGCGGAGGCTCTGCATCGCGGCACGCGGCGGGTCGGTCGGCTCCGTTCGAGCCGTGGCGGCCGCGGCTTCGGCGGCTCTTCTCGCCTTGCTCGACGAGGAAGAGGGCACCATCGCCGGTGACGAAGACCTCCACGTGGGCGTCCATCGCCCCGGCAGTGAATCCGCCGCTGAGAGAAAGCGGGGAGTCGGAGTAGCTGAGCACCCCGCTGGGGTACTTGTCGGCCGCGGGCGCGTCGGAGATGCGCAGCGTGGTGAAGGAGGCGGCGAGCGCGCCGATGACGTCATCCGCTAGAGCGACGGACTCGTCGGAGTAGGAGTGGGGCCCCGTCCGAAGCATGCTTCCGACCAGTTCCTCGAATGGACCCACAGTGGGCGCCAACTGTCGTGGTGGGCGCACGGCAGATGCCAAGGGATGGCTAAAGAGAGGAGGAGGTTCGAGGGTGCTGGTGGGCTTCGGAGGCGCGGTTGATATGCGCGGGCGCGGGACGCTGGACATACCCAGGTTCGGGGCTCTCCGGAGAGATAACACCCCTAGTCCTGCCGAGTTTAGTTGGATGGTTGATAGTACAATGTTGCTCCTGGAGCTGTTTGGAGGAGGAAGGAGGCTGGCCAAGGCTCCGGCTGCTCCTTCTCCTTGGTGTTGCTATGTGGTGGCTAGTCCTATCTTGCTTGCTCTATCTCGTGTGGCTTTGCATGCCGTGTGTGTCTTAGGTCTCTGTTGGATATCTTGTGTCTTGCCTGTAGGCATGGACTCCTGGGGGTTTTATAGACCAACCCTCCCAGGGTTACAATGGTAATATGCCGAGTCGATGGGTCCGCATTGTCAGTGTCCGGGGTGCCGGGCTGGGTCCCGCTTGGGGGCTTGTGGTTCGCCAGGTTCCCCTAGGTGCGGGCCCCGCATGCCTAGGGGGACTGTGCACCGTCTTGTCAATCGTCATGGCGTGGCCAGGTCGAGTCGCGCACAGTGTTCTCCGTCAGGCCTCCGCTTGCTGTCGTCAGCGATAAGGGTGGGAACACTGTTGTTGTGCCTGCCCTGGTCAGCAGGTAGGTAAGGGGCACTGTTGCCACGCTCTGGCTGACCACGGGTATGGGCGCGGGCACTGTAGTCTTGGTCATCAGTGATTGAGGTCTCGTCCCATCGTACGGCCTGGATGGGACGGGAGCTGACCCGTGGCTGGGTTGTCGTGGACGCCACGGGTGGGTTGGCTTACTGGGGAAGCCAAGGCTGTGCCGGGTTGAGTTGCCTTGCGCCAGCCGCCGCGGTCGAGTTGACGTACCTTGCCGAGTCGAGTGTCTTGGCCGGGTTGCGTGCCTTGCCGGGTCGAGCGACCCGGCCTGGCGCACGCTGGTTTGCGGGGCGATGTGGGCCCCGCTGTTTTTGAAACAGATCCGGGTTCCGTTGCCTGCCCGGGGTTCATCCCCCCGACACCCGGCAACACCATTGCCGGGGCGACCTGTGCAGCACCAGGAAGCCCAACACCCTTGGTGCAGAGAGTTCAGACACCATTGACAATGTTAAGACCAAGATCTGAGAACGCATGCTTGGTAGCATGCAGATCCTCATAAAGATTGACTGCCCACGAGTCCACGTGGGACCAGAAGAGGAAGACCCCCGGCAAGACCCTTGCCGGGGATGACTCCAAGGCCCCCGGCAAGCCTTGTCGGGGATGATCGCTGGGTCGCGGCCAGACCCGCACCCGGCAAGGGTTCACCACCTCACCACCACTCCAGTGCGACAATCGGTGTGCCAACTAAGCAGACGCATGCATGGCGGCATGCAGATCTTCGTGGAGGCTTTACCATTGCGCCAATACAGCAGCTAGTTAGCCAGCGTGGCACTGCATGCCTCGTCAGCCTGGATGCGTGTCGAAGCAAGGAGGAGAGGCGACAGACGGGATGGCTTATGTTGTCGTCCCCGATAAAGAAAGAGGGCATGTAGGCAACGCATTAAATGCGTTTATCCTACGGTGCAGAGCGATAAGCTCGTACACTGTAGCTTGCCACCACCTGTGTGCCACTGTGGCAACCCCTTTACGTATAAAAGGAGGCCCAAGGCATACAGAGAGGGGATTCGGACTTTTAGACCGTGCTCGCATCGTAGCTAGTTCAAAAGCTCAAGAACACATATATCCAGACAAGCAGGACTAGGGTATTACGCATCTTTGCATCCTGAACCTGGGTAAAATCCCATGTGTGCTAACTTCTAGACCTACTCTTCGTGCAGCTAATCCCCCGCCAAACATAGAAGGGATCCTTATGATCCCGTAGGTCTTCGTTTCCCCGATAGAGAATGAGAGGGGGAGGAGCTCGGGCGCAACGCGTAGGAGTAGTGGACGATGCCAAGAACAGTGGGTGCACACGGCCAAGCCTACAGGGCATGGGGTGGGACAGGACGCTCACGTGGGCGCACTGTACCGACCGAACTCGTTGGGTCCATGTCCCCCGTGTAGTTTCCCAGCGTCGGAGAGGTGCAGAGGAGTGCTAAGTGGAAGTATAGGAGCGCGCTGAGTCTCTGGGCATGCTGTGGTGGTGCGAGGAGGGCGAACGGGCAGCGGCGGGAGGGTCCCAGCATCCAGAGCGATCCGAACGCATGTCGAACACCACGTACACGGGTGGTCACCGCGTGCAGTGGCACACATGGTATGCCAGGGTCTGCTAGACCGTGTCTAGGGTGTTTTCCCTTTGACGCGGTGCTGCAGAGTGCCCTTAGCTCAACACCTAGGCCAATGGACAAGACTTGAGCAAGCGGAAAATTTTCTCGATAAAAACTTGTGAAGAGACTAGAGAGAAAATTACTGGGACTTAAATAGTGAAACTTGGTGGTTAAGCACCTACTTGGAATGTAGTCATGTTGTAAAAATTTCAGCCCAAAATGGATCAAGTTAAAATGCACTTGCTTCACAAAGTCACATTTCTGTCCATAAGCAAAAATATTTTCTTGAGCTGAAGTTCTCCAAATGACCATGGCATATTTTTGCAGTAAAGTACACATCAATAACATGTATATCCTATATACCTTTGTTCGCTTTGCCATCCTTTCTTATCCGCCAAGTATTTGGGGAAGTTCCGCTTCGAGTGACCATTTTCTTTGCAGTAGAAGCACTCGGTTTCAGGCTTGGGTCTAGCTTTGGGCTTCTTCATGGGAGTGACAAATTGCTTGCCATTCTTCTTGAAGTTCCCTTTCTTTCCCTTACACTTTTTCTTGAAACTAGTGGTGTTGTTAACCATCAACACTTGATGCTCTTTCTTGATTTCTACCTTCATCGTTTTCAGCATCGCGAAGAGCTCGGGCATCTTTTTCGTCATCCCTTGCATATTATATTTCATCACAAAGTTCTTGTAGCTTGGTGATAGTGACTAGAGAACTCTGTAAATCACTATCTTATCTGGAATATTAAATCCCACTTGATTCAAGCGATTGTAGTGCCCAAACATTCTGAGCACATGCTCACTGGATGAGCTATTCTCCTCCATCTTGTAGGCAAAGTACTTGTCAGAGGTCTCATACCTCTCAACACGGGCATAAGTCTGGAATACCAATTTCAGTTCTTGGAACATCTCATATGTTCCATGGCATTCAAAATGTCATTGGAGCCCCGATTCTAAGCCGTAAAGCATGGTGCACTAAACTATTAATTAGTCATCATATTGAGCTTGCCAAACATTCATAACGTTTGCATCTGCTCCTGCAATAGGTCTATCACCTAACGGTGCATCAAGGACATAATTCTTCTGTGCAGCAATGAGGATAATCCTCAGATCACGGACCCAGTCGGCATCGTTGCTACTATCATCTTTCAACTCAGTTTTCTCTAGGAACATATCAAAAATATAGGGGAGCTATATCTCGAGCTATTGATCTACAACATAGGTATGCAAATACTATCAGGACTAAGTTCATGATAAATTAAGTTCAATTAATCAAATTACTTAAGAACTCCCACTTAGATAGACATCCCTCAAGTCATCTAAATGATACGTGATCCAAATCAACTAAACCATGTCCGATCATCACGTGAGATGGAGTAGTCATCGATGGTGAACATCACTATGTTGATCATATCTACTATATGATTCACGTTCGACCTTTCGGTCTCCATTGTTCCAAGGCCATGTCTGTACATGCTAGGCTCATCAAGTTTAACCCGAGTATTCCGCATGTCCAAAACTGTCTTGCACCCGTTGTATGTGAACATAGAGTCTATAACACCCGATCATCACGTGGTGTCTCAACACGATGAATTGTAACAATGGTGCATACTTAGGGAGAACACTTATACCTTGAAATTTTAGTTAAGGGATCATCTTATAATGCTACCGTCATACTAAGAAAAATAAGATGCATAAAATATAAACATCACATGCAATGAAAATATGTGACATGATATGGCCATCATCATCTTGTGCTTTTGATCTCCGTCTCCAAAGCATCGTCATGATCTCCATCGTCACCGGCTCGGCACCTTGATCTCCATCGTAGCATCATGGTCGTCTCGCCAACTATTGCTTCTACAACTATCGCTAATGCATAGTGATAAAGTAAAGCAATTACATGGCATTTGCATTTCATACAATAAAGGGACAACCATAAGGCTCCTGCTGGTTGTCAGATATCTTACAAAACATGATTATCTCATACAATAACGTTTATCACATCATGTCTTGACCATATCACATACGACATGCCCTACAAAAACAAGTTAGATGTCATCTACTTAGTTGTTGCAATTTTTACGTGGCTACTACGGGCTTCTAGCAAGAACCGTTCTTACCTACGCATCAAAACCACAACAATGTTTCTTACAGTTTGCTATTTTAACCTTCTTCAAGGACCATCTGTAGTTAAATTCCATTCAACTAAAGTAGGAGAAACAGACACCCGCCAGCCACCTTTCTGCAAAACTAGTTGCATGTCTGTCGGTGGAACCGGTCTCATATGCATGGACATGTAAGGTTGGTCCACGCCACTTCATCCCACAATACCGCTGAATCAAAATAAGGCGTTGGTGGTAAGTAGTATGACTATCACCGCCCACAACTCTGTATTCTACTTGTGCATATCATCCACGCATAGACCTGGCTCATGATGCCATTGTTGGGAAACGTTGCATGGAAAACAAAAAAAATTCTATGCACACGCAATGATCTATCCATGAATATGCATAGCAACGAGGGGGAGAGTGTGTCTACGTACCCTCGTAGACCATAAGCGGGAGCGTTTCACAACGTGGTTGATATAGTCAAACTCTCTTCATGCTCCACCGATCGAGTACCGAACGTACGACACCTCCGAGTTTTGCACACGTTCAGCTTGGTGACATCCCTCGCCTTCTTGATCTAGCAAGGTGTCGAGGTAGTAGATGAGTTCTGTCAGCACGATGGCGTGGTGACAGTGATGGTGAAGTGATCCTCGCAGGGCTTTGCCTAAGCACCGCGAGAATATGACCGGGGGTGTAAACTATGGAGGGGGCGCCACACAGGGCAAACAATTGATGTTGTGTGTTCTAGGCGCCCCCTTCCCCACATATATATAGGTGGGAGGGGAGGAGAGGCAGCCAGGGGGTGCCCCAAGTAGGATACGATTCCTACTTGTGGTTTCCCCAAGTGGAGCCCCCCCCCCTTCATTTTTCACTAGAGAAGAAAGGGAAGGGGGAATAGAGAAAGGAAGGGGGGCAGAACCGCCATTTTCCTTCTCCCAATTCAACCTCCTACCATGGGGGGGTGCGCCACCCCTTGTGGGCTGGTGTGCTCCCCTCTCATGGCCAATATGGCCCATGTATTCCCTCCGGGGTTTCCTGTAACCGCTCTAGTACTCCAATAAATACCCGATACACTCCGGAACACTTCTGGTGTCTGAATACTATTGTTCTATATATTAATCTTTACCTCTCGACCATTTCGAGACTCCTCGTCATGTCCGTATTTCATCCAGGACTCTGAACAACATTCGGTCACCAAATCACATAACTCATATAATACAATATCGTCATCAAACGTTAGGCATGCGGACCTTACGGGTTCGAGAACTATGTAGACATGACCGAGACACCTCTCCGGTCAATAAACAATAGCGGAACCTGGATGCTCATATTGGCTCCTACATATTCTACGAAGATCTTTATCGGTCAAACCGTTATGACAACATACATAATTCCCTTTGTTCATCGGTATGTTACTTGCCAGAGATCCGATCGTCAGTATCTTCATACCTAGTTTAATCTCGTTATCGGCAAGTCTCTTTACTCATTCCATAATACATCACCTAGTGACCAACTCCTTAGTCGTTTGCTTGCAAGCTTATGATGTGTTTTACAGAGAGGGCCCAGAGATACCTCTCTGATACTCTGAGTGACAAATCCTAATCTCGATCTATGCCAACTCAACAAACACCTTCAGAGATACCTGTAGAGCATCTTTATAATCACTCCGGTATCTGGGAGTTGCATAATCTCATAGTCGAAGGAATATGTATTTGACATGAAGAAAGCAATAGCAATAAAACTGAATGATCATTATGCTAAGCTAACGGATGGGTCTTGTCCATCACATCATTCTCCTAATGATGTGATCCCATTATCAAATGACAACTCATGTCCATGGTTAGGAAACATTAACCATCTTTGATCAATGAGCTAGTCTAGAAGAGGCTCACTAGGGACACGTTGTTTGTTTATGTATTCACACATGTATTAAGGTTTACTTTCAATACAATTCTAGCATGAATAATAAACCTTTATCATGAATAAGGAAATATAAAATAACAACTTTATTATTGCCTCTAGCGCATATTTCCTTCGGTGTCTCCTAGATTTCTTAGGTGTCGCTTGGGAGCCTCCTTCAAGATGTGGACTTGAACCAAGAAGTTTGTAAGAGCAAGGAGATCGCCTACTTCGTGAAGATCTATCCGAGTGAGGCAAGTCCTTTGTGTGCGATGGTCATGGTGGGATACACAAGGTTGCTTCTTCATGGACCCTTCATGGGTGGAGCCCTCTGTGGACTCGTGCAGCCATTACCCTTTATGGGTTGAAGTCTACATCAACGTGGATGTATGATATCACCACCTATCGAAACAATGCCAAAAATCTCCATGTCTCCATTGTGTTTGCAAACTCCAATCTCATCCCTTTACTTTCTTGCAACTTGCATGCTTACTCTTTCCGATGCATATACTCTTGTCATGCTTGCTTGAAATGTATTATAAATGCTTTAACTTGTGTTAAAACTCAACCTTAACTTTAAGAATTTAAAAACTGCCACTTTTGTTTGTGAAGGGTCTAATCACCACCCCCCCCCCTTCTAAACCTCTCTTCTCGATCCTCCCAGCCTCCTTATGCGGTGCAGCATGCCGACAGCTCGTGCGCTTCTGCCTGCGCAGCCCCACGCCTCACCATGCCTCACCGCCGGCTACTCCTCCTTGACCCTCTACTCCTCCGCCGATGGCGGGGCTGGGACATCCCTTTGTTCCAAATGAGTAGTGTGCGTTGGGTGCATCGGCCGGACACACGTGTCCGCCCGTCCGTGAGGAGACCTAAATCAACTAAAATACGAATATGTTTGAGATAAATACACTCATGGTCACTATAGTTGCGACTGAAGCACGATACGGCCATTGAACTTAGGAATACGCTCGATATGGTCACTGAATATGATGTGACATGAAAATACGGTCACTGTAGCACATACACTGTGGGTACAGCATTGTTGACCACGTGTTGACCAGTCGGTCAGGCCAGGTGGCGAACCGCGGAGGCGTCGCCATCGCTCTTTTGCATTTAGCCCCTTGGCCACAACGGAATCCACCCATTCACCCCTCCTCTAGTCATGTCGCCTCTTTGTATTCGATTAGAAACAGGGTAGTGGTTGCTGCATAGGCGACGCCGCCACCCCCGGCTATCGTCAACGGTGCAGGCGAGTTGAGACGTGGAGCTCGTCAGCGGTTGCACGGGCGCCGCCGCCGCGCGTGCTCTTCTCATCGGAGGCGTCGGGGATGGCCCATGTTCGTCGCGTAGAAGGGGCGCCACCCCTGTGAACAGTAAGTATCCGCCCCCAATGGAACCCGAGCCTATTTGTGCATTTTGATCGTCAAAAGACCTCCTTTTAGGGCCGCATTTCCATCGTAGATGTGTTCTAGTTGCAAGGTAGGACCGATTGTTCTAGGGTTTTGAGTCAGGAATTGGGGGTTAAGGGAATTGGGGCTTAGGGTTTTTGAGATGTTACCAAATTGAAGATATCATCGACTGTGATGCATATACTATTGTTGTTGTTCTGTCAGGTCGTCGAAGCAGCAATTTTTTAGTGCAGATCAACCATGGTGGATTTTTTGTTGGCCAAGGCAGTAACCGTTCTTATGTAGATGGACGTGCCATTTGGTATGATCATGTTGAAAGGGTCACCTAGTCTCCTATTATGATTGAAAATCTTGTGGAAGAACTAGGTTATGAGATGGCAGGGAGGGTTAAGGTTTTCTATTGTGTCCCCATCCTCACACTTAGTAGAAATGGTCTCAGGGCAATTACTGATGATGAACAGGCATCCAGAATGCTAATGTTTCTTGATATTGGTCACCACTTTTTTTGTCTCTTTTTGGATCATGATGATAGCTTCTCTGCAAACCTTAGTGAGGATGATGTTGTGAATCATCCAAGAGCAACTCTGCCAGCAATTTTCAATCCAACAAGAAGAGCTCATAGCAATGCAGAGAAAGCAGAGAATGATGAGGCAGAAGCAGAGCATGGAGAAGCTGAGGCAGAAGCAGAACATGGAGAAGTTCAACTAGAAGCAGAGGCAGGAAAAGGAGAGGAAGCAGCACCTATTTCTATTCAAGTTGTGTATCCTGATTGTGATGAGGAGGAGGATGTCAACCAGTATGAGTTTGTTAAGAGGGCATCAGTTGAGACAGAGGATGGTAATCAAAGATATGAAGAACAGGCAGAGCTAGAGGGTGATGCAGGTGGAAATATGAGAGTGAGGAGGAGTGCCAGGCAAAACTAGGTGAACTATGCAATGGAAGAAGAGGATGGAGCAAGTGATAGTGATGATGAAGATTATGAACCTGATATGCTTGTGGACAGTGACAATGAGATAGGACATGATGATGATGATTTATATGCAGATAACGTAGATGAGGATGAACCTGAGCAGAGAGATGAAAAGAAATCAAATGAGAAAGCAAAGCAAAAAGGGAAAGATAGAGTAGTGCCTACCAAACAACAGAAAGGGAAACAAGCATACCACTCTGATGAAGACATGTCAGAGAATGATGATTTGTGGGCTCCTGATTCAGATGATGAAGAGCTCAATTTGAAGTTCAAATCCTTCAGAGAAGAGGATCTTCATAAGCCAAAGTTTCATGTTGGGCAGGTGTTTGAGAGTGTAGAGCTGTTAAGGACTGCCATCAAAGAGTACTCTTGTCAGAATAGAGTTGATATCAAGTTGCCTGTGAATGACAGGAAGAGATTGAAAGCAAAGTGTGATGAAGACTGCACATGGTACTTGTGGGCATCATATGACAACAGGACAATGGCTTTCATGGTGAAAAGATATGTGAGTGAGCACACATGCAGCAAGAAGTGGAAGATTAGGGCTTTCACAGCTAAATTCCTAGCACATAAGTACCTAGAGATGTTCAGGGCTGATCAAGACATGAACCTTATGACTTTTCTAGGGTTGTTCAGAAAGAATGGCATATGACACCAGGCAAGATGAAGTTACAGAGAGCTAGAAGGATGGCAATGAAAATAGTATATGGTAATGAAGAAGGGCAGTACAAGCTTCTGTGGAATTATGCTAATGAAGTCAGGAGAAGCAACCCTGGCTCATCATTTTATGTCTCACTTGATGAGAATGCAAGGTTCAACAAGTTATATATGTGTATGGATGCTTGCAAGAGAGGATTCCTTTTGGGTTGTAGGCCAGTGATCTTCCTTGATGGCTGCCACATAAAAACAAGGTACAGAGGTCATCTACTTGCAGCTGTTGGTGTTGATCCAAATAATTGCATCTTTCCAATAGCAATTGCTGTTGTTGAAGTGGAGGACACCCCTAACTAGGTGTGGTTCCTTGACACACTAAGAAGGGATCTTGGCATTATCAACACTAAACCCTGGACTATCATGTCAGACAAGCAAAAGGTAACACTTGGTACTATTGATCTTCCTCTTGTACTTGCTTCATGCACTTGTTGTTGTTTGTCCATATAGTTAAAGCCTTTCATTCATGCAATGTGCAAGGTCTCATTAGTGCAGTTGAACAACTATTCCCTCAGTCAAAGCACAGATTTTGTGTGAGACACATGTGGCAGAACTTCCAGCAGCATTTCAAAGGGTATATTTTGAAGAACCAACTATGGAAGATAGCAAGGAGCAACACGGTTCAGTTATATGAGAAGGGGATGGAGGAAATGGAGCTACTTAATGCAGATGCTCACAAGTGGCTTCATGAGCTGGAACCCAACATTTGGGTGAAAGCCTTTCAGAGTGATTTGTCAAAATGTGATATACTACTGAACAACATATGTGAAGTTTTTAACATGTTAGCATGATCATTTTTTGATGGTTAGGTTATTTTTGATGCTTAGGTCATACTTAGGTTGTTGTAACACAAGTGACATTTGCAGGTATATTTTGGAGGCTAGGGAGCTGCCAATACTTACTATGGTTGACAGAATATACAGGCAGCTTATGAGCAGGCATTATAACAAGTAGATTGAATCAGACAAGTGGCCAGGCAATATATGCCCTAAAATCAGGAAACAAGTTGAGAAAGCATGTGAGTTTGCAAACACATGCTATCTTGATTTCTTAGGTGATGGTCTGTTCCTAGTAGGTGACATAGGGACAGTGTCGCGACCGGTTTTCCGGGTATTAAATTCTAGAAAATGGCTGTTGTGCTCACCAGCCCCAGTAACTGTTAGCTGATGAGGCACCAACTTGATACAGCAATTCCAAGCAAATACAACATATGTAGTACAAGACCATTATGGCCTGTGAGTACAACAAATGGTTCTAGTGCTTGATGGTGGAAGCGGTCTGAACTCATCGGCGTCTAGGGGACTCCATTTCCCACGGGAACAGCTGACCAGGTTATCTCCTATCTTCACGAGGCTGCTATCACCGTTGCTTAGGTTCTAGGGCTGTCATCGCGTCGCTCCTCTCCGTGCAAGAAATCTGGCCAAGACAATAGCCAGGGACAAGCCAGTGAGTACTTTGAATGTACTCGCAAACATTAAGAACACTGGGATAATATAAATGATAATCATGCGTTGAAATATTCTATGATCACATCGTCAGTCATAAAACAATAATCTTTGATGCATGCCAGCAGGTTATTTATATGCAACACAATTAAGCAATAATGGAATGGAAATAAAATGCCGCAGTCGGGCGTCTGTGCGACACCACATAAAGGGCTTATAAAGTAAATAAATAACAAGTAATGCCACAGTCGGGCGTCTCAGCGACACCACATAAAGGGCTTATAAAGTAAATAAATAACAAGCAATGCCACAATCGGGCGTCTCAGCGACACCTCATAAAGGGCTTATAAAGTAAATAAATAACAAGCAATGCCATAGTCGGGCGTCTCAGCGACACCACATAAAGGGCTTATAAAGTAAATAAATAACAAGCAATGCCACAGTCGGGCGTCTCAGCGACACCACATAAAGGGCTTATAAAGTAAATAAATAACAAGCGATGCCACAGTCGGGCGTCTGAGCGACACCACATAAAGGGCTTATAAGAAAAATAATCACTATGAATATCCAGGAGGTAGAACCGTCCCAGGGATACTCAATACTTCAAATAATATAATGGGGTTAGTCCATAATAATAATCATCATTATCATCACAAGTCACAAATCACGATCCAAGTTCTGGTTTAGTAGTTTCTCCTCCGAAGACTGACACTAAGACCGACACTTGACCCAACCCAGACTGTAGTCCTTAACCATGGACA
The DNA here is from genome assembly GCF_002162155.2 of Triticum dicoccoides. NCBI lineage: Eukaryota > Viridiplantae > Streptophyta > Magnoliopsida > Poales > Poaceae > Triticum > Triticum dicoccoides. Next base: position 237,113,417 of record NC_041385.1, on the reverse strand, counting down.
CGGCTATTCGAATAGGTTTAATATCTGCAGAGGGTGTATTCTTTAACCACGAGTAACGGATTCCTTTAGTCCATCAACACTAATTCCGTCTACTGTCTTTTAAATGAAAACACACCTGACTTGCACACACCAGCTTAACTTACCGGTGTCTGGAATCACCCATGACACTGTTAAGCAAAACTCTAAGTGGGGAGGCTACAACCTCGATTAGCATGGGATCACAAAATTTATACCGCGCGCAAAACTGGGGAAGCTACCCCCTCGGCTACAACCGAAACACCCATGCCCCCTGACCGGATGACTGGCTTTAATCCATGGCCATGGTACCCTCATCTCGGCCCCTCTGTACGATGTGTGCTAGAAAGGGGTTGACAAATTACTGAACCGGACCCTACCTGTGGCAGGGACAAGTGGTAGCACGAAACAAGTGTGGGGGTTACTGGAACAAGACTCGATCTACGGTCAACTCAGGAGGTTTATAATTTCCTGCATGACATGTATAACAAATATATTTCAAACAACACAATCAACACTCATTATACCTTACTATGCCATACCGGACACACCCGTCCTGACGGAGACCGGCGACAAGCTCACGCCTACCCAAGGTAGAGGCTTTCCCGGATTCCTTCCGGCATGCATGCAAGGCACATGAGGATGATCACCATCACAAGTGTATTCATTTCCAACAGCAAGGAAATCTCTTATATGCATTCATGCAAATGATCATATCACATGAAATAACAAGTTCTCCGAAATGAGGTGGTGTTATAAACGTGTCAACGAACACACCAAAAATATTATGCCGGGGTTCAGAATGCTTGCCTTCAAGGTGTGGAGAGGTGGGGGGTGCTCTCCAAAACTTTGGAAGCTTTCTGCCTCTCTCCAAAATCCTATTTTGAAAATATTGGAATTGACACACAATTTCAAAACAGCACAAAAAAGTTGTTTGAGAATTTTTCAAATAAATCTTAAAATAAACTAGACAGAATTTGAGAGATGTAGAAAAAAGAATCAATTCATTTGAAGTTATATTTTAAAAGTTATAGCCAGTCAAAGTTTAGTCAAATGTGTTATTTAAAATAAAACAGAAAAGAAAAACATTTCGAATAAATACGTACACGTCGAAAGCGTATTCTGGAAATACGCTTCCACTTATCCAGCGTGGACTGCACCTTAGTCACTCACAGTGGGCCCGCCTGGCCCACTGGTCAGGTTTGACTAGTCCACTTCCCTCCTCTTCCTCCACCTGAGAGGGAGGGGCGGGACTCCGGCGACGCTCGTCGGCGAACAGCGGCACCGCTCGATAAACGGAGGTCATCCACGGGCTCAGGGGGTCGAGGCAGTCATTCCGGTGGTTGTTTTCTTCTCTGGGGTGGACGGAGCTGCCGGCAGCGAGCTCCGCGGCGGACGGTGGTCGTCGGAAAAAGTGAGATTTCGCCCGCGGTGAGTCCCGATCAAGATTGAGTAGGGGGACGGACTCACGAGAGGGCGAGGGGGTTCCTGGTGGAGAGAGTGGAGAGGGGGAGGCCCTGGTTGCGCCGAACGGAGCCGGGAGGTGGCGGTGGCTAGACTGGCCGGAGTGGGGGAAGACGGCCTCTTTCTCTCCAATTGACGGCAACGGGGGCACCTGGAGTACGGTGTGAGGCTGTTGGTGTGCTCGGAGGGCTCGAGGGGCTTCCTTTTATAGCGCTCCCACGTTGGTTCGTGGCGGTAATGGATGAGCTCGTCGGCGACCGACGTTCTGTAGCTGCAGAGCATCATGGCGAGGCTGGGGATGGCGGCAGGAGCTAGCGGACGAGCAGGCACTTCTCCAAGGGCGAGCTGGCGAGCGGGGGTGGCTTGGGCGGTGCTGGCTAGCGCAGGAGCTGTCGGGCGGCAGTGGCAGCTAGCTGCTGGCCTGCCGGAGACGTGGCGAAGGCTGCGGGGCTCATGAGGTGCAGAATGGGACACGGTGTGCTAGCTGCGGTCGGTCATGGACCGGAGTGAGTGCGGGGCGAGACGCGGCGGTTCGGGCGCGGCACGTGCAAAACGCATGCTCCGCTCACGCTCTGGGCGTGCCCAGTGCACGCACGGAACGTGCTCGACGAAATGTGAAGGCATGATAGGGGACTCCAAACCGCAAGAGAGTTAGCAGGGTGGGGTTGTAGGTTAGGGCAAAACCATGGGACAAGCTGGTTTGGTCAGGGAATCAAGTTCACAAAGTAAACCAAACTTCATGCCAAAACTATCCATGCTCTCAAGGTGTTTGACAAAATGCCATGGGCACCTAGGCATTTCTTGGAGTGACCAATTTCTCCAGATCAGTGTCTCTTTGGATGGACAAGTGGGTGGTGAGGTTAGTTTGTCCAAAGCACAAACTTGCTAGTGCAAGTTTTGCAGAACTTCAATTCTGGACAGGGAGTAAATGGCATTATTACATGAACTAAAAATGTTCCAAAGAGTGCATGCTCCTGGACATAGGGGTTTTGTAGGGTTGACTACAAGCAGGTGAAAGCACAAGGTCACTAGAGCAAGAATGAATAGGGTTGCAGTAGAAAACACAAGGCTGGACCAGAAAGAAAAAGAGGTTGAAACACTCAATTTTTTCCAAAGAACACCACTAGGTTTTTGCATAAAGTTGGATGGCATGCTACCACTGACATCCCATAATTTTGGTGGAAGTTTTAAAGAAATATTTAAATAGGTTGTAGTGCAAAATTGCCCACTGGACCAGAGAAGAAAATTGGGTGTAGAGCTCAAAATATTTCATGAATAAAAGATATTTTTGCATGAAATTGATTTAGAAACATCACATGACATCTCCAAATTTTGGTTGGAATTTTAAGTAAATTTATCAAATGGTTGTAGTTCAAATATGGCCATATAACCTTGGAAACCCATTTTTCAAGAAAATAAAGATCAAGCAAATTAATTATGTAATTAGTTCTACTAATAAAAGAAAGGTTTTTCTTGAGAGGTTAAACAAGTCCAATAACATATTTGAAAAGTTTTCTCTTTGGGAAAACTCCATAATAGCAAGGGAGAAAAAAGTTCAAAAATCAAAAAGGGAGCCCAGAAAATAAAAGTTTTAATTTCCTGGCAAAATTTTAATTAGAAAAACAAGATTAAAATTTTGGGGTGTCACAACACTACCCCCCTTAAGAAAAAATCTCGTTCTCGAGATTTGCAAGCAGTGAATGAGTTCGAGCGGTTGTGAGTCTGCTGCCGTGGTGCTGGGTGAAATAAAATGATCCACGTCGTGATAAGATATACGATGCAGCAACTCAGGGAAAAGAAATCTCAGTCCAGGATTTTTCCGCTAGAGAACAATAGTACTATAAGAGAGTCAAACCGCAACAGAACTACTCACATTAATAGAAACTAAATAATTTACTCGCCACGCAAACTCGGGGTACCACGCATAAGTTACAACTTATAAATAAAAGTTGCAATAATAAATACAGCAGCGACGTCTATAACGAAAATGGTAACTGGATGGGGTCCCGAGAAAACGTCTCTGGTACTAGAATACACTCCTCTTCTATCGGGGAAGGTGGATTGACTAGTCGATGAATGTGTCTCTCCTGGTCGGGCCTCAGTGAACTGCCGATGGCGATCTGAGGATTTAAATCAGCAAGACTCTGGAGATAACCCATTACTTGCTGGGTCAAACATTCTTGAGCGATGACGTATTGGACAAGGTTGGCCAGTACGGGGTCTCTCTCAATTCGTCCACCAGGAAAAGATGTCACTTCTCCGGGTGCTGCACGGCTCGAAAAGTAATAATACCCTCGTTCGCTGGCATAGGGTACCGCGAATCGAAGGCGAGCGAGTGCTTCGCACGCAGCAGCTTCTATGGCCATATGTGGGGTTGGCATAGATTTCCCTACGAAGGAGACCTCCATTGGGTCTTGGTTTGAGTTCACGGGAGGGATGTGTACTGCTGCCCAATATCTCGAGGTGGAAGGGGTGATTCTCGATTTGAACAGCTCGTACTGGGGTGGCTGGGTAGCGCCCATGGTACTGCAAGTAAAATCCCACAATATTTTGACAAAACTACCCGGGGTTGTATCTGGGGTTCTCAGATAAATACTAGGGCTCGGCATGGCAAGAAAAGGTTCTGAGGGTGGTGCACAAGGTGAGGGGTGCTTGGCAAGGTCACGCGGTGGCATTTTTATAGCACCGGAGCTGGATCACTTTACCATGGTGAAAGGTAAAGAATTTTGTCAGTTCCGCTCCAAGGGTCAGAGTCAAAGCCACAGATACACACATCTCACTAAAGTGACGTATCACTATGGGGTTTGTCGGGGTGGTTTTGGTAGCGGTGCCTGGGATAGAAAAATCACACTGCATGCTAATATATCCATGCAAGGCTACTATTTAAAACAGAGGCACGACGACAGGCTGCGTTTATTCACAAGGTCACACGATTACAAAGCGAGGATACACTGGGACTCGGCACTACTCGAGTGATTTAGTCTACCTTGTTTATATCCAAGCGGGCGTTCCTTGTGGATGTCGAGGCTTCTCCACGGGTCTCACCGTCGGAATTAGCTGGAGAGGGTTGAGGGGTTGCAGGCTCGGGATAGCGATGATGACCATCGCGGGGATTGCTGGCCACAATCCCGTTGGAGTGTGCTCCCAAAAGACGACGAAGTACTTCTGGGGTCATCAAAGCACCTTGGTTGACGGATGGGGCTGACCTCAGGGTCTTGATCGGGTGTCCGAACATCATGACCGGGTTGTCGGCGTCGGGCTCGTTTTCTTCTCTCGCCGGGGCTCGACGAACCAGCTCTCCACGAGCAGCGATCAGATCAATGGTGATTTGATCGAACAGTTCCTTTAGTGCACCTACATAGCGCACTAGGTGCAGCAATGCAGGATCCGTCTTGTGATCTCCGTTGGCAACTTGGGGTGGTCTGCCATACCCTTCACGTCTGGGGTAGTAGTAGAATGAGCGACAGTTAACTCTAGGCGACAAGTGCCGGAGTTGAACTATAGCCTCTCGAGCAGCTAGTTGGATGGCTTGTGGCTCAAAGGAAGTTGTCCTTCCGGTGAACCTGTAGGGGCGTTCTGGCGACAGACTCCTACCGTAGATGTGCACAGTGGCCCAGAATTGACGGCTCTCGCCGCTCATGGATCCATGGTACACAACATATTCTGGGGGCTCTTCTAACGCATAGGTACACCGGGTGAGGTTTGCGAGTATGGTCACAAAACCTCCAAGGTTGGTTGCTGTGGTCTCATTGTGTACTACGGGGCTAGGCATTATGGCGCGGTTTGTGTTAGAGGCAGTGCTGTGTTGGGTTGGGGCTAGCGTGCCCTTTTTATAGAAAAAAGGGGACGGAGTCTTCCTTCGCATGCTTGCGAATGAGACATCTTGGGTGCTGGTCACTGGTGTGTGATCGACAGGCTAGGCTGATAGGTTGGGCACCGACTGCCAAAAGTGTCGGGGTCACTGTGTGTCTATCTTGCACGAGAAGCTTGGCTGTGGTTTTGGCTAGGGTCTAGTGGGTTGGTTTGCCTAAGTTTATTGACCTGGCTAAGATAGGATTAGCCAATGGTCAGCCTGGCTCTGATACCAAGTTTGTCGCGACCGATTTTCCGGGTATTAAATTCCAGAAAATGGCCATCGTGCTCACCAACCCCAGGATAACTATTAGCTGATGAGGCACCAACTTGATACAGCAATTCCAAGCAAATACAACATATGTAGTACAAGACCATTATGGCCTGTGAGTACAACAAATGGTTCTAGTGGTTGATGGCGGAAGCGGTCTGAACTCATCAGCGTCTAGGGGACTCCATTTCCCACAGGAACAGCTGACCAGGTTAACTCCTATCTTCACGAGGCTGCTATCACTATTGCTTAGGTTCCGGGGCTGTCATCGCGTCGCTCCTCTCCGTGCAAGAAATCTGGCCAACACAATAGCCAGGGACAAGCCAGTGAGTACTTTGAATGTACTCGCAAACATTAAGAACACTGGGATAATATAAATGATAATCATGCATTGAAATATTCTATGATCACATCGTCAGTCATAAAACAATAATCTCTGATGCATGTCAGCAGGTTATTTATATGCAACACAATTAAGAAATAATGGAATGGAAATAAAATGCCACAGTCGGGCGTCTGTGCGACACCACATAAAGGGCTTATAAAGTAAATAAATAACAAGCAACGCCACAGTCGGGCGTCTCAGCGACACCACATAAAGGGCTTATAAAGTAAATAAATAACAAGCAGTGCCACAGTCGGGCGTCTCAGCGACACCTCATAAAGGGCTTATAAAGTAAATAAATAACAAGCAATGCCATAGTCGGGCGTCTCAGCGACACCACATAAAGGGCTTATAAAGTAAATAAATAACAAGCAATGCCACAGTCGGGCGTCTCAGCGACACCACATAAAGGGCTTATAAAGTAAATAAATAACAAGCGGTGCCACAGTCGGGCGTCTGAGCGACACCACATAAAGGGCTTATAAGAAAAATAATCACTATGAATATCTAGGAGGTAGAACCGTCCCAGGGATACTCAATACTTCAAATAATATAAAGGGGTTAGTCCATAATAATAATCATCATTATCATCACAAGTCACAAATCACGATCCAAGTTCTGGTTTAGTAGTTTCTCCTCCGAAGACTGACACTAAGACCGACACTTGACCCAACTCAGACTGTAGTCCTTAACCATGGACACGGCTATTCGAATAGGTTTAATATCTGCAGAGGGTGTATTCTTTAACCACGAGTAACGGATTCCTTTAGTCCATCAAGACTAATTCCGTCTACTGTCTTTTAAATGAAAACACACCTGACTTGCACACACCAGCTTAACTTACCGGTGTCTGGAATCACCCACGACACTGTTAAGTAAAACTCTAAGTGGGGAGGCTACAACCTCGATTAGCATGGGATCACAAAATTTATACCGCGCGCAAAACTGGGGAAGCTACCCCCTCGGCTACAACCGAAACACCCATGCCCCCTGACCGGATGACTGGCTTTAATCCATGGCCATGGTACCCTCATCCCGGCCCCTCTGTACGGTGTGTGCTAGAAAGGGGTTGACAAATTACTGAACCGTACCCTACCTGTGGCAGGGACAAGTGGTAGCACGAAACAAGTGTGGGGGTTACTGGAACAAGACTCGATCTATGGTCGACTCAGGAGGTTTATAATTTCCTGCATGACATGTATAACAAATATATTTCAAACAACACAATCAACACTCATTATACCTTACTATGCCATACCGGACACACCCGTCCCGACGGAGACCGGCGACAAGCTCACGCCTACCCAAGGAAGTGGCTTTCCCGGATTCCTTCCGGCATGCATGCAAGGCACATGAGGATGATCACCATCACAAGTGTATTCATTTCCAACAGCAAGGAAATCTCTTATATGCATTCATGCAAATGATCATATCACATGAAATAACAAGTTCTCCGAAATGAGGTGGTGTTATCAACGTGCCAACGAACACACCAAAAATATTATGTCGGGGTTCATAATGCTTGGCTTCAAGGTGTGGAGAGGTGGGGGGTGCTCTCCAAAACTTTTGAAATCTTTCTGCCTCTCTCCAAAATCCTATTTTGAAAATATTGGAATTAACACACAATTTCAAAACAGCACAAAAAAGGTGTTTGAAATTTTTTCAAATAAATCTTAAAATAAACTACACAGAATTTGAGAGATGTAGAATAAAGAATCAATTCATTTAAAGTTATATTTTAAAAGTTATAGCCAGTCAAAGTTTAGTCAGATTTGTTATTTAAAATAAAACAGAAAAGAAAATCGTTTCGAATAAATACGTACACGTCGAAAGCGTATTCTGGAAATACGCTTCCACTTATCCAGTGTGGACTGCACCTTAGTCACTGACAGTGGGCCCGCCTGGCCCACTGGTCAGGTTTGACTAGTCCACTTCCCTCCTCTTCCTCCGCCCGAGAGGGAGGGGCGGGACTCCGGCGACGCTCGCCGGCGAACGGCGGCACCGCTCGATAAACGGAGGTCATCCATGGGCTCAGGGGGTCGAGGCGGTCATTCCGGTGGTTGTTTTGTTCTCTGGGGTGGACGGAGCTGCCGGCGGCAAGCTCCGCGGCGGACGGTGGTCGTCGGAAAAAGTGAGATTTCGCCCGCGGCGAGTCCCGATCAAGATTGAGTAGGGGGGCGGACTCACGAGAGGGCGAGGGGGTTCCTGGTGGAGAGAGTGGAGAGGGGGAGGCCCTGGTTGCGCCGAACGAAGCCGGGAGGTGGTAGTGGCTATACTGGCCGGAGTGGGGGAAGACGGCCTCTTTCTCTCCAATTGACGGCAACGGGGGCACCTGGAGTACCGTGTGAGGCTGTTTGTGTGCTCGGAGGGCTCGAGGGGCTTCATTTTATAGCGCTCCCACGTCGGTTCGCGGCAGCAATGGATGAGCTCATTGGCGACCGACGTTCTGTAGCTACAGGGCATCGTGGCGAGGGCTCGTGGGGTGCAGAAGGGGACACGGCGTGTTGGCTGCGGTCGGTCAAGGACCGAAGTGAGTGCGGGGCGAGACGCGGCGGTTCAGGCACGGCACGTGCAAAACGCGTGCTCCGCTCGCGCTCTGGGCGTGCCCAGTGCACGCACGGAACGTGCTCGACGAAATGTGAAGGCATGATAGGGGACTCCAAACTGCAAGAGAGTTAGTAGGGTGGGCTTCTAGGTTAGGGCAAAACCATGGGACAAGCTGGTTTGGTCAGGGAATCAAGTTCACAAAGTAAACCAAACTTCATGCCAAAATTGTCCATGCTCTCAAGGTGTTTGACAAAATGCCATGGGCACCTAGGCATTTCTTGGAGTGACCAATTTCTCCAGATCAGTGTCTCTTTGGATGGACAAGTGGGTGGTGAGGTTAGTTTGTCCAAAGCACAAACTTGCTAGTGCAAGTTTTGCAGAACTTCAATTCTGGATAGGGAGTAAATGGCATTATTACATGAACTAAAAATGTTCCAAAGAGTGCATGCTCCTGGACTTAGGGGTTTTGTAGGGTTGACTACAAGTAGGTGAAAGCACAAGGTCACTAGGGCAAGAATGAATAGGGTTGCAGTAGAAAACACAAGGCTGGACCAGAAAGAAAAAGAGGTTGAAACACTCAATTTTTTCCAAAGAACACCACTAGGTTTTTGCATAAAGTTGGATGGCATGCTACCACTGACATCCCATAATTTTGGTGGAAGTTTTAAAGAAATATTTAAATAGGTTGTAGTGCAAAATTGCCCACTGGACCAGAGAAGAAAATTGGGTGTAGAGCTCAAAATATTTCATGAATAAAAGATATTTTTGCATAAAATTGATTTAGAAACATCACATGACATCTCCAAATTTTGGTTGGAATTTTAAGTAAATTTATCAAATGGTTGTAGTTCAAATATGGCCATATAACCTTGGAAAACCATTTTTCAAGAAAATAAAGATCAAGCAAATTAATTATGTAATTAGTTCTACTAATAAAAGAAAGGTTTTTCTTGAGAGGTTAAACAAGTCCAATAACATATTTGAAAAGTTTTGTCTTTGGGGAAAACTCCATAATAGCAAGGGAGAAAAAAGTTCAAAAATCGAAAAGGGAGCCCAGAAAATAAAAGTTTTAATTTCCTGGCAAAATTTTAATTAGAAAAACAAGATGAAATTTTGGGGTGTCACGGACAGATTACATAGTTGACTTGCATAAAAGAATCTTCACTTGTAGAAGAATTCAAAAATCAGGGGTGCCATGTTCTCATGTGGTAGCCTACTGTAGGCACGAAAGAATTGATCCTCTTGAACTCGTAGACCCTTGCTACTCCAAGCAAATGTTCAAGAAGGCATATGAAAGCATTATCTACCCTTGCAAAGATAGGAGAGAGTGGGAGGACATGTGTGGGCCCCCAATCTTGCCACCATTGTACCAGAAGCATGTAGGAAAGCCATCAACTACAAGAAGACAAGCACCTGGAGAGGTTGATCATAGAAAGGGAGGGGGGAAATCACAAGGCATGGTGTAATCATGCATTGTTCATATTGTGGTGAGCCAGATCACAACAAGTCTAGATGCAAATACTTGAAGGCTGGAATTCCACCACCAAGTGCAAATAGTAGAGGCAATGGTGCACCCAGTGTGCCACCCACAACTCCAGATGAAGACAATGGTGCACCTAGTGTGCCACCAACAGCTCCAGATGCATCACATCAAGATGATCTAGTCTTAAATCAGGTAATAAAGAGTTGCAGCTCCTCAAAACCAAATGAATTACCTTCATGATTGCAAGAGAACTAACACAAGGTGTCTCTGTCTAATTGCAGGGACAAGAAGAGCCAAGTGTTGTGTTAGAAGATCTTATGGTGGACAACATGATTTCCCAGGTATAAATTACTGCATAATCAGTTGTTTTTATTTCCTGTTTTTCTAGTATCATATATTTGAGAGAGAACATTAACTTGTCATACATTCTGCAGATGCCAACACCAAGGGTTGTTCAAGAGAGGCCATTACCTTATTCTGGGTTTCTCACTGGTGCCCAAGTGATGCTCAATCAAAGTAATGCAAGTCAAGGTAGTCAAGCTAGCTCAAGCACCATTAGGCCAGGTGAGTTGGCACAGAAGCTAGAGGCAATAAAAAATCAGAAAGACAGGGAGATGAAGGAGAGGAAGCAAGCCATCCTTGCTTCTAGGAGGGAAGAAGAAATGCAAAAAACTCAAGACATAGCAAGAAAGAAACAGGAGCTAGCACAGAAGAAAGCAGAACTGGCTGAGAGAAGAAGATTGCTGCACTGGAGAGGAGTGCCAAAAGAAGAGAAGAAGTGGATATAAACAAGAAAGCTCAAGCTGAGACCAGACAAATTATTGCAGAAACAACGAAGACTATAGCTGCAGAGAAGAAGGCAAAGCAAGAAGCTGAGAGAAGAGCTGCTACTGAGAAGAAGGAGGCACAAAAGAAAGAAGATAGGGAAGCAGCTACTGCAAAGAAAGAAGAAGAGAAGAGAAAAGTTGCTGCACAGAGAGAAGAAGATAAGAAACAAGCTGCTGCTAGAAAAGAAGAGAAGAAACAAGCTGCTGCTAGGAAAGAAGAAGAGAAGAAGTTGGCTACTCCTCAGAAAGAAGAAGAGAAGAAGCTTGTTGCTACTATGAAACAGCAAGAGAATAGGCCTGCTACAAAAAGAAAGCCAAGATGGCTTGCCAATGAAGCTGATTATCCCAACAAGTCAGCAATATCATCAATGTTTGATGTCTTTAGGTAGTTTGAAAGATATGCTTGTTTATGATCATGTAGGAGCTGTTCAAATGAACATGTATGGTACTTGTGTACTCATTTTGGTGGATGATGATGTTTACTACTCTGCATGAATGATGATGTTTAGTTATTTTGGTGGATGATCATGTTTGGTCTTCTTGTCATGCCAAATTTAGTCCAATTGAGCAGTTTAATGCCATTTTCTCTTCTATTATGCTGCTCACATATTGGGACTTCACATTCAAAGCTGGTACTGCTTATTGTCCCAAGAAACTATTGATGATCATTAGCAATATGATGACTGGCACTTCACATTCAAAGAAACTGCTTATTGTACAAAGAAACTTGTCGTGGAAACGTCACAGCAGATGTCCTAGTGTGAGGACTTAGTCGTGAGGCCAACGCATCTATGTGGTAGCTTGAGAGGGGTTGATCGGCACGAGAGACGTGAAACACAAGACAAGGGTGTAGACAGCTTCGGGCCCCGGGAAACATCATCCGGTAACAACCCTACATGTTGTTTGTGGCTAGGTCTCATTATGCTCATGAGGGAGACGCCGTAAATCCGGCTCTCCTCTAGTTGTGTCTAGCCTTAATGACTATTTCCTTGCCCTCCCTCTTGGGGTGCCCCTGTAACACCCCGGATCTAATGCACCAGGTGTCTTCCAACTATTCGTCGTTGTTTCCATGTCATTTGCTTGCGTGTTGCATTTTGCCATGTCATCATCTGCATTTCATCTGCATGTTTTTCAAAATTTGCATCCGTTCGGGTTCCGCCGGTTCTCTCCGTTGTCCGTTCTAAGCCCGACCACACTCGCACGCGCCCGCGGCACCTCCAAATATTATTTTATAAGTGGCATAAAAATGTTCTCGGAATGGGGTGAAACTTGGCATGTGGTCTTATTATAGTGTAGACAGAGCGCCTGTCAAGTTTCGTCGCATTCGGAGCTCGTTTGATAGCCCTACCGTTAAACTTATAGCGACATCGTAGCCGGTCAACGTCGGATGTTTTCGGTCTCCGGAAACAGTTGCCGGGCTGCACTCTTTCCCTCTCATCTCAGCACAGGCCTATCTCTCACAGCCCACCTAGTCCCTCTCGGTTCCGGACCGTCAGATCGAGATCCGAGGGTCCGTAACGGCCTCAAATCCCCCTAACTTAGACCCCGTGTCTATTTAAACCCCCCTAACCTGCCATTTTTGGCCTAACCTACCCTAACCCCCTCCTCCTAGCTCCAGCCGCCACCCCCACCTCGTTTTCAGCGCCGATCCAGTGCCCCGCCGCCACTTGTCGTGCCCCCGCTCGTCAGCGCTGCCGCAGCCGTCGCCCTCCTCCAACCGTGTCGCGCCACGTGCCCCCGCAGCCCCCTCCTCCACCGCGGCCCTCCGCAGCCCACGGCTGACACACCGCCGGGCTGAACCGGGCCCCGGGCGCCCCAGCAGCCTGATCCGCCGCGCGCCTCCCCGCAGTTCCCCCGATCCAGTGGGATCGAGAGGAGCCCGAGCTCCTGGACCCCGCCGCCGGCGCCGTTCCTCGCCGCCTCGCCGACCTTCATCAACGGCGTCGGCCACCTTGACCCAAGCCAGCGCCGCCCCGCTCTCCCCTTCTCTCGTCTCCTTCCTCCCCTAACCTCCCTCTCCCTCTGCTGCAGCGCCGCCATGGCCTCCATGGAACTCCGCCGCTAGGGCCGCCCAGCTCCTCCACCGTCGGATCCGGCCGTAATGGATCCAGAGTGACTGGATCCGGTCACCCCCCTCGCGCCCCGGCCTCCTCCTCGCTAGCCTCGGCGAGCCCCAGCCGGATCGAGCCGCCGCCGCCATGTCCACTCGGGAGCGAGCAGAGGAGCCGCTCGCTCCCCGGTGCCCGTTGACCATGCCCTGCGTGGGCCTCCCCAAGGCCCAACAGGTCCAAGGCCCAGCCCAGCTTCAGCCTCTACATCGGCCCACCTCGTCCTCTGTTTTTTTGCTAGGTATAAAAACTGCCAAGTCCCTGAAAAACCATATTAAGTGTGCATATTGTGGTGCCTGTATCTTTGAGCATGTGACTCCGTTTTGCGTACATGTTATATCAAAATGTTCATTAGGAAGTTCTCTACATTTTGTTCCATTTTGGCATGTTTGTTTGAGGTCGTCTTGATGCCCAAATCTCTAATGCAAGTGTTATATGATATTAACTGTTGTCTGTTAACAGAACTTGTTGATTTGTCTTTTTCGTTGCATTTTGTGTGTGCATCCTATGAGCATGAGCTCTACATGTGTTTTGTGCTACAGCATACCATCTTTACTTTGGTGCAATCCATATATTTTTGTGAGTCTTGTAGTGAGTGAATTGAGCTCGTGAAGTAGGGTACTTGCTGTTACTGTTTTGCTAGGCTGAGTCTGTTATATTTTGTTGCCATGTAAACCTGCTGCTACAAGTCATTATATGCATAATATGGAGATGTTCACTAAGGATATTTTGTTATATATGTCTTACTATATCCATTCGTGCCCCTGGTTGCATTTATAGCCTGATGTAACTTGTTATCTTGCTCCAAACTTGCTAAATAATGTTGTTGTCAGCCTGTTAACATTATGTTCAATGTTGCCATGATTGTTGTTAGTGATCCAAGCATGCTATGAACTTGATCTTGCCATGCTTAGCTTGATGAACATGTATTCTTACTGTTGGTTACCTTGTCATGCCATGTATTCCTCTGTGGTTAGTGGTACAAGCTCACCAACATGCCTACTTATTGTTGTTCCTGCCATGTCTGAATCTGTCATATCATTTGCCATGTTTGCATGGATCCTACCATATTTTATGTTGATCTTTGGAATTAGTTCAGTAAGGGAGTTTTGTTCTTTGTCTTTAGTAATATCATGCCACGCCTTTGTTTTCCATAATAAGTTCCTGCAGCATGTTGTTTGATAGCTCTAAACATTGCAACCTGATGTTATTTCTGCTAAGTCTGAAACTGTTATTATTTGCAATCTTGCCATGTCCTTTTGAGCATGATCTAGTGACTTCTGGAGATAGCTTAGTGTTCATGTTTTGTCATGCTTTACCTTTAATTCATGCCCATGATTTTTGTTTTCCTGTTTAGATGTTGTAGCATATTGTTTTGATGCTTGCTAGATGCCTAGTTGCTGTTTTGGACAGCTTGTCCTTTAAACTTGTAGAGTGTATGTGTTGAACCGTTGCTCCGTTTTGAGTGTGCTCTATATGAAACTTGCTTGATTTTGCATGTAGTTTCATATTATCATGTTGCATCCATGTTTTGGGAGTGTTTGCTTGATGTTTGTATGCATTTGGCATCAATGCCATGTTTAACTTGTTTTGCTCATATCTTCTACGCCGTAGCTTCGAACTAAATGAACTTTATATGTAACTTGACTAGAATCTCGTGTAGATCATCTTCGTGCATCTTAACTTGCTGTTTAACAACTTGAACATAAGGTTTACTCAGTTCTAGACCAATTTCTAAATTTGCATATGAGGACTTACCGGAATTGTTATATGTTGTTTCCGGCCTCATTTAAACTTGCTTTGATGTGTTGTTCTTGTTTGCATCATCTCTTGCCATGAGTAGCCTCATCTAGCTTTGTCATGCATAATACTTGGTTGAGCATCATGTCATGTATATGTGTGGTGTGTTTACCTTGTTGTGTGCTGCTTCTCGATAGTTCCTATTTCGTTGTGATCGTGAGGATTCGTTCGTCTATGCTTGGTTCGGCTTCATCCGTTCGTCTTCTTCATGGACTCGTTCTTCTTCCTAGCGGGATTTCAGGCAAGATGACTGTCACCCTGGATCTCACTACTATCATTGCTATGCTAGTTGCTTCGTTCTATCGCTATGTTGCGCTACCTACAACTTGTTCTTCAAGCCTTCCCAAATTGCCATGTCAGCCTCTAACCTTTTTCACCCTTCCTAGCAAACCGTTGTTTGGCTATGTTACCGCTTTGCTCAGCCCCTCTTATAGCGTTGTTAGTTGCAGGTGAAGTTGGATATTGCTCCATGGTGGACAGGATTATGTTGGGGTATCAAAATATCTCGTATGTTGTTAATGCATCTATATATTTGGTAAAGGGTGGAAGGCTCGGCCTTATGCCTGGTGTTTTGTTCCACTCTTTCCACCCTAGTTTCCGTCATATCGGTATTATGTTCCTGGATTTTGCATCCCTAACACGGTTGGGTGATTTATGGGACCCCCTTGACAGTTCCCCTTGAATAAAACTCCTCCAGCAAGGCCCAACATTGGTTTTACCATTTGCCTACCACCTATACCTTTCCCTTGGGAGTAATTAACCCGAGGGTCATCTTTATTTTAGCCCCACCGGGCCAATGCTTGTCTAAGTGTTGGTCCAAACTAGAGCACCGTGCGGGACCATCCCTTGGCAACTTGGGTTACATCGGTACCTGTACGCTTAGCTTATCCGGTGTGTCCTGAGAACGAGATACGTGCGACACCTATCGGAATTGTCGACACATCGGTCGGTCTTGCTGGTCTTGTTTTACCATTGTCAAAATGTCTTGTAAACCGGGATTCCGGGACTGATCGGGTCTTCCTGGGAGAAGTAATATCCTTCGTTGATCGCGAGAGCTTATCATGGGCTAAGTTGGGACACCCCTGCTAGGTATAAACTTCCGAGAGCCATGCCCGCGGTTATGTGGCAGATGGGAATTTGTTATTGTCCGGTTGTAGATAACTTGACACCAGATTCAAATTAAAATGTATCAACCGTGTGTGTAGTCGTGAAGGTCTCTTTTCGGCGGAGTCCGGGAAGTGAACACGGTTTTGGGTTATGTATGAACGTAAGTAGGAGTTCAGGATCACTTCTTGATCATTGCTAGCTTCACGACCGTTCCGTTGCTTCTCTTCTCGCTCTTATTTGCGTATTTTAGCCACCATATTTTGCTTAGCCGCGGCTGCAACCTCACCACTTTACCCCTTCCTTTCCCATTAAGCTTTGCTAGTCTTGATACCCATGGTAATGGGATTGCTGAGTCCGTGGCTCACAGATTACTACAACAACAGTTGCAGGTGCAAGTTATGCGATGATCATGACGCGAGAGCGATGTTTGCTTGTTTTGGAGTTCTTCTTCTGCTTCTTCTTTGATCAAGGGATAGGTTCCAGGTCGGCAGCCTGGGCTAGCAGGGTGGATGTCGTTTGAGTTTCTGTTTGTGTTTCATCCGTAGTCAGATGGTGCTCTTATGTAAGATGATGTTGTATTCGTGTGGCATTGTATGCCTTTTGTATGTATCCCCATCTATTATGTAATGTTGATGTAATGATATCCACCTTGCAAAAGCGTCTTCAAGATGCGCTTCTATCCTTGGTGGGACCTTCGAGTTCCTTTAGGATAGGGTCGCATCTTGGGCGTGACAAGTTGGTATCAGAGCCTCGACCGACCTTAGGATCCCCCCTTGATTGCGTGTAGTTTGGCCGTTGTTGAGTCTAGAAGAAAACCGTTTTTGGAGTTTAGTTATATCGGAGAGTAGGAATTCTTTTACTCCTCAGCCCCTTCGTCGCTCTGGTCAGGAGTCTTGACGTAGGTGTTTTGAATTACTCCTCTTCCCATTCAAATTTTTCTTTAGGTTCACGCAGTCGGTTTTCCGATTGTTGGTTCTCAGCTCTTTTCATCCGGTGCATTTCTCGTCAAGTTGACTCGAGCCTCTTCATCGTTGCCAAGTTCAATCCTCAGTTGTTTTCTTTTCCCACCCGCCCTCCCTTTTTCTCCTTGGAGCCGGAGTCCGTAATCGAGTATCCATCCTACTCGTGTGAAGCCTTTGTTTTCTTTCAACCGGTGTTTTCTCTTCAAGATATTCGTCGGTTCCCCCTTCCAAGTCGCTTTTGTTTTCCCGCCCTCCCACCCTCTTCTTCCCGGAGCCTGAGTCTGTTTCAAGCATCAATATCATTCGTGTGGAGCCTCTTCAGTCTTCCCTCAATCATTTCAACCGGTGAATTCTCTTTTGTTTGACATTCTTCATCTCTTTTCTGGTGCACTCAATTCAAGTTTTTCGGGTTGATCACATTCTTTTACCTCGGCTCAAGTGTTCTCCTTGCTCGTTTGCATCTCACCATTCAATCATTTAGGAGTTCAAAGACACCTCAGGAGATTCGTCTGTGTTCCAATTAGTTTGAGGTTGTCACCTCATTCAAATAATTCAATTGTTCCGGTGCATCATCTATCTGTTCAACAACCCTTTCCAACGGTGTTTTCTTTTAGTGGGTCCTAACCCACAGGTCTTTTCCCAGGATCTTATGTGACTCTTCTAATTATTCCGGAGCCATTCCTAATTCTTTTCGAGTTTGACGTAAGAATGAATGTCATCAGTCAGATGCCATCTCCAAGATCGCTTTCAAATTCTTTTCATCTTTGGTTCTACCTTTCCTCTTTTTCTCTATTCCGGAGTTTCTCAACAATTTCGGTGGTGTTTCTCGTCGTCATTCTCAGCTTTGAAGATCGAATAAGAGTTTTTCCTCTAAATCTTGCCCATTCTCTCAAAGATTCGTGGTTCTAGCTTCTTGTTATCCTTGCAAATTACCCCGTTTGTCAGAAATTCTTTTCATCCATCTGCAGTATTTCAGGAGTTGCTTTTCCGTCTCAATCATCCAGAGGCCATCTTTTCGTAATATTTCTTCGTTCTAAGTATTCGAATTCGTTCTCCAATTAGTCTACATCTGTGCCCGTTCGGTCGTCTCAATATTCTTCTGGTGCTTCGTTCAAGTATTCTTCAATCAGTTCGCGATCTCTTCGTTCTCTTTTCTCCAAATTCCCTCAAGTATCTTCGTGATTGCTCTAGTTCTGCCCGGCGATACTTTCTCTTTTCTTTGTTTATTGTCATTTCTTATAGTGGTTCATTCAAGATTATTTTCCTTGATTATCATATTAATTCATTCGTTCTTTTCAATCCTACCGGTGGTTCATGAAGACTTTCTCAAGTTTTGTGCCTTACCCATTAATCCTTTTCAAGAAGAATAAGTTACATGCCAAATTCGGTTGTCATCAATTAAATTTGATGAGGATAAGCATAACATAAATCTTATTCTTATTTCCTCAAAGTGATTAATCCTTTTCTTCGGAGTTTGTTCTTGGTGAATAAATTCTAGTCCCAAGTGTTTTCATCTTTCCTTTTCCGGAGTTCAAAATTTCCTCGTTGGTGAATAAACCTCCATCTAAATTGACGCAAGGCTTTAGTCTTATTCTTTTCATCCTTCATTCCTATCTCATCATCTTTTGTCACCGGAGTTCTTCATGGTGGTTCTTCATGATTTAATTCATTTTTCAAGAGGTCATCAAGATTCTTGTTGGAGGAGCTCAATTATTATTATTCTTGCATCTCGAAGTGCAATTAAATCTCCGTATTCTTTTGAAGTGGAGTTTTGCATTTCTTCGTTCTTCTAAGCTATCCAATCATTTCCGTTTGTGGCCGGTGATCACCTTATGATCTTGAGATGTTACCTTTAAGACCACAACAAGCTTATTCTTCCGTTGTTGATTTTCTCAACAACTCCATTCAACCCTTCCTTCTAAGTTCTTGTCATTCCATTCCTTCAATTCTTCCGGAGGCATTGCGTTGCTTATGTCATCAAGTGTCATTCCATCTTGTGAAGTTCATGTTCTAATCCCTCCATTTTTAGTCGGAGTATTGCCGAAATTCTTTTATTCATTCCTTTTCTATCTTGTTCTAACCAGAGTGGTTTCAGAGTCTGCCTTATTCCATGAGCTTTTTGTTTCTCGTCATATTCGCCGTTCATCTTTTCTAACCTAGTGCTCTCGACTTTGTTCATCTTCTCTCTTGCGTTCTTATTTCAACTCATCCCTTTTTCTTTTCCATCTCGTTCCTAAGATCTCGGGACGAGATCTCTTGTTAGTGGAGGAGTGTTGTAACGCCCCGGATCTAATGCGCCAGGTGTCTTCCAGCTATTCGTCGTTGTTGCCATGTCATTTACTTGCGTGTTGCATTTTGCCATGTCATCATCTGCATTTCATCTGCATGTTTTTCAAAACTTGCATCCGTTCGGGTTCCGCCGGTTCTCTCCATTCTTCATTCTGAGCCCGACCAAACTCGCACACGCCCGCGGCACCTCCAAATATTATTTTATAAGCGGCATAAAAATGTTCTCGGAATGGGGTGAAACTTGTCATGTGGTCTTATTATAGTGTAGACAGAGCGCCTGTCAAGTTTCGTCGCATTTGGAGCTCGTTTGATAGCCCTACCGTTAAACTTATAGCGGCATCATAGCCGGTCAAACGTCGGATGTTTTCTGTCTCCGGAAATAGTTGTCGGGCTGCACTCCTTCCCTCTCATCTCAGCCCAAGCCTATCTCTCACAGCCCACCTAGTCCCTCTCCGCTCCCGACCGTCAGATCGAGATCCGAGGGTCCGTAACGGCCTCAAATCCCCCTAACTTAGACCCCCTGTCTATTTAAACCCCCCCTAACCTGCCATTTTTGGCCTAACCTACCCTAACCCTGTCACATCCTAGCTAGTTCATGCATTAGAGTGTTGCATCATGTCTATAGTTTTTCAGAAACTTGAAATAGGGATGACAGAACCCCCAGCACCCCGCCCCCCTGAAAATAACTAGGGCTTACTAAAATTATTTTCAATGAACCTGAAATGCCCTTCTAAAAGTCCACCCTTTTTGTCTTGGGTTAGGACCTCTGACAAAATGGGTTCACAATTTTCTAGGTCATCACAAGGTCATTGAATTAAATCATATGTACTTTGCATTTGGGCATTTAAATGCTAGTAAATATTTTAAATGCTCAAATAATTCTGGATATAAGTGTGGGCTGTTGGAATTAATCTAAACAGAGCCTATGATTATTTTCAGGATTTTTGAAGGTGTCTAACTATTTTTAATAAAGCCACCAACTTACAGAAAAATAGAAAAATAGAATTTAAAAGAGAAGGAGGGAACTTACCTGGCCGCAGCCCACCTGGCAGCCCACCTGGCAGGCCCAGCACTGTGCTGGCCCATGCTAGCCAGCTGCTTCGTCCTTGCCAGGCAGGCATAGAGGTGACGTCGATGAGCGCGAGCTCGCCACGGCGCCACCTGCTTGCCGCCCGCACCCGTGGACACCTGGGCAGGCTCCACATTGCCGCCCCGACCCCGCAGACACCTCACACACCCACTGCCTCTCTCCCTCGCCCTCTCCCGCCATGGCCGATGCTGCCACGCCCGTGCCACCGTGAAACCCGCGTCCGTCGTCGTCCCCGCGCCGTGCTGACTAGTCCAAGAGCTCCGCCGTCATCCGCAACGTCGAGCTAGCCGGGCCCCGAGCGCTCGCATGCTCTCCCTCGTCTCCATCGAGCTCGTCTTCACCGAACGCCGCCGCAGATCCCCCTCGCCGTATCCGCCGCACCAGCTCGTCCCCGACCGCGTCGTCTGCACCGTCTTGTTTGCCGTGAGCTGCTACACCTCTCCGTCCCTCTCCTTCTCGCTCTCAAGCCCTGCATCGACCGCACCGAGCTCGGCCGCACTCGTCGCCGCCACCGCACGTCGCTGTCGTGGCCACAGCCACGTTGGCTCGATTTCAAGCACACCACCGCACTCGCAGGAGCCCAAAACACCACCCCACGCGCCTCACCATGCTCCCTAACAACGAGCTCGACCTCACCCGAACCCCGACAGTCGCCCAGCTCGTTGCCAGCGACATTTTCGGCGACCCCGGGCCTAACCAACACCACCAATGGATGCGGCCCGTTCCCAGCTACACGTAGACGTGCTCCGCCGTTGTTTTGGTCACCGGAGCACGAAACCCGCATCGCCCCGCCGCGTCTGGCCTCGCCGGCGGCTAAACACCGGCGAGTTTGACCGCGTTTAACCCTGGTTGACTCCGTGTGGGCCCAAGCTGATTTCCGCCTGAGTCCATGACAGGTGGGGCCCGTCTGCTAACTAAATTAGTTTTAGTGCTAACTAAAAATTAGCTAGGCTAATTACCCTGACACGCGGGACCCGCCGGTCAGTTTGACCTGGACCGCCCCGTTGACCTGCTGATGTCACAGTGACGTAGTACTGACGCAGTAACTCTTTTTCTGGATTTATTCTTATACAAGAAATTCCAGAAAATACCCAAAACTTCTAAAAATCATATAAATTAATCTATAACTCCAAATGAAATAATTTATATATGAAAAATAATCAGAAAAATCCAATCTTTCCATCTGCATTGGTTTCATGCATGTTAGAACACTTTAACCTTGCTGTTTAGGTGAAACAAGTTAATGCACTAATATGACCTCTTATTTTGGGTTTGCATTTGAATCCTTGATTCAAATGAACTCAAACCAATCTGTTCTAAGTTGCACTAGCCAAAACACACTCATTTTGCCATGTCATGATCATGCATCATATTGTGCATTGCATTGATTGTGTTCCCTCTCGTTTGCTGGTGATTGTCCCCTCTCAATAGAAGACGTTTGACGATGAGTTCGATGACACCGATGAAGAACTATACTATCTTCAAAAGTGCCAGGCAAGCAAAACCCCCTTGTTCATTCCGGTACAACCCTACTCTCTCGCTCCTGTTCTCTTTTACTGCATTAGAACAACAATGATTCATCTGTTACTTGCTGCGGTAGTTGAACCCCTTTATCCTCTCCATGACCTGTCATTACCACAGTAAATAGATGAAACCCACTAGCATGAGTAGGAGTAGTTTGAGCCCTGATGTGCCTACTCATTCATGCTTGTTTGTCATGCCTGCTACTGCTTAGAGTTGAGCCAGGTCTGATTCATCGGGGATGAATCGGAGGTGTGTGAACATGTCCTACTGTGTCTGAGCTAAGTGTGTGAACACAATTTGGTAAAGGTAGCGGTGAGAGGCCATGTAGGATTACATGGTGAGTTGTCTCATTGAAACCGTCCTCGGGAACTGAGTTCTGTGTTTGTGATCCATGAACAGTTATTACCACACATTGGGCTCCGGGCACTCCAAGATCTCTCGACTAATTAATCAACTTGATCTCTGTCCAGGAGTTGCAACTAGTTTCTGGTGTTTTTAGGTAGTGTTAGTAGTCTACCAAGTGGCACCCGGTACAGGTGGGCTTGGGACAGACTAGGCACAGTGGCCCGGTGTACCAAGTGGCACCCGGATGGTGGACTTGGGAACCCTGCACACATCGTTTGGAGCCGTGAGCAACACCCCGGCCGGATCTCCTTGTGGATGGAACCCGAATAGGCGATAAACCTGGACTAGAGACTTGTGTGGTTAGTCAGGTCGTGGTCGACTCCCTCGCCAGGCTTCCGCTTGAAGGTTGCCGAGATACATGACTTGTACATGGCGGTAAGTGGCGAGAGCGTGTGTGAAGAAGTACACCCCTGTAGGGTTAATATGATCTATTCGAATAGCCGTGTCCGCAGTAAAGGACTTCTGGGTTGCCTGTACAGTTCATACACAAGTGAAACTGGATACTTTAAAATACGCAAGATAAGCGTGAGTGCTATGGATGGCGTTCTCGTAGGGAGACGGGAGCGGATCCATAGTGGTGTATTGATATGGTGAATATGTGGACTCGTGTGCGCCACCTTAAAAGAGTTACTTGCAGTCGTAGTTTAGGATAGCCACTGAGTCAAAGCTGGCTTGCTGCAGTTAAACCCCACTATCCCCTTTGTTGATAATGATGCATATGTAGTTACTTCTGATGTAAGTCTTGTTGGGTACATTTGTACTCACGTTTGCCTATTTTATGTTTTTGCAGAGAGACTTCAGTCTCACTAGTAGTTCCGTGTGGACTTCGACGTTTAGCTTGTTACCTCAGCTACGATCTTGTGCCCTCAGCAGGATCTGGTAGTTAGTCAGGCTTCTCAGCCTTTTTCATTTGTAGTTGTCTGTACTCAGACATGTTAAGCTTCCGCATGTGCTTTGACTTGTATGCTCTGAATGTTGGGTCGTGAGACCCATGTTTGTAATATCTCGCTCCTCGAAGCCTATTGAATAAAATACTTGAGTTGTAGAGTCATGTTGTGATGCCATGTTGTATTTGCACATATTGAGCATATTTTGTGTATGTTATTGAAATGCTTGGTATGTGTGGGATCTGACTATCTAGTTGTTTATCCTTAGTAGCCTCTCTTACCGGGAAATGTCTCCTAGTGCTTCCACTAAGCCATGGTAGCTTGCTACTGCTCCGGAACACTTAGGCTGGCGGCATGTGTCCTTCCTTGTTCCTGTGTCTGTCCCTTCGGGGAAATGTCACTCGATGAATACCGGAGTCCTATTAGCCGCTACAGCCCGGTTCACCGGAGTCCTGCTAGCCCAGTGCTACAGCCTGGATTCACTCGCTGATGACCGACACGTTCGATGCTGGGTCATGGATGCATGTCCCTGTAAGATTGTGCCACTTTGGGTTTACGACTAGCCATGTCAGCCCGGGCTCCTTATCATATGGATGCTAGCGACACTATCATATACGTGTGCCAAAAGGCGCAAACGGTCCCGGGCAAAGGTATGGCGACACCCGTGGGGATACCGTGCGTGAGGCCGCAAAGTGATATGAGGTGTTACATGCTAGATCGATGTGGCATTGAGTCGGGGTCCTGACAGCTTTGGTATCAGAGCCTGACTGCCTGTAGGATTACCAAGCCAAACTGGTCGAAGTTGAGTCTAGAAATTCTTTAGTTATATAAGGGAATTGATTGTGGGATGGAACGTAAGGCCCTTTTTACTCCTTATACCTTATGCCTTCTGATCCGAGTCATCTTATCTTTCCTACGGGGTTAAGGAACTAGGCTTTCTCCTCCTTCTATCAGGATCACGTGTTACTAATCCATAGACTTATAAGATTGGTGGATTCAAGCCTCAGTTCAGTTCCTACTATCTCCGTGTATTGATAGTTGATCTCAAAACCTTGATATTATGAAGATTGAGTGGTTATGCCACCATTTTTGTTGCATGTCTCCAATCCTTTTGAGCATTTATAGCCGTTATGCTGTCCGAGTCGTCCCAGGTTTCTAAACAATCTGATGCATTTCCAAATCCCTTCTTTTCGTTCCCGAAGTTTCCTTGTGCCAGATCAACCACAATAACTAGTGTGTTGGGGTACTTCATTGCCCCGGCATTTATGTTGGAGCTATTATTATTATGACCCTAGGTGTCTAGAATATCACCTAGCAATCTGGCCATGTTTTGTGTCCCATTGTGATGATTCTGGCCTTCATTCTCGAAAGCATCCCGTGATGCAATTTAGTTAGTAGGTATTCTACTCCTGGGTTTTGAACCCGATATTCATCCTACTCACTTCAGGTTGATAGTGTTTGCTCGTTCCTTTAGGTTATTAGTAACCTTTACATTAGTCCTCGAGGTCCATGGTATTTCCTTCTTCCAAATACTATGAACCACTTATGGCAGAAGTTTGTTGGATCAAAAGATCACAACAAGAGTGCTCTCGATGAGTTCTCCATTCTATATTGTAACTCTGCCAATCCTACCTCTCTGCATGGATTATCCGGAAGAACTTTGTTGAACTTGGTTCGACATACTAATCTATGCATCCACAACTCAGAAAATCATATGTTCCTTTGAGTTGTCCCCCTTTAGTTGTTTGTTGGACCTCATCTATCAATTGATAGTCAGGAGTAGTCGTGCATTCGTGTTCATCAATGCCTTTTACTTCTGTGGTCCGTCAAGCCATTCTATTTGGAATGACTAGGAGAAACAAACTCCAGTACCTCATCCATATCCAGGATTGGGTCAAAGCAGTTGTACTCCGCAGATCAAAATAAAATCAAGCTTTTGTTCTATTCTACCCTGAAGTATTACCATCTTTATATCACGAATATCATAGGAATTGCACACCATCCTATGAACTCTTGGTACAGCGATACTTCTCGCCATCATTATTCATTTCTTGGTTCTCATGTTGCTGCAACCGGAATACCGACAGGTGAACTATGATGTGTGAAATCAATACTCCTAGCAACCCTGTTACTTGGTAGTTAATGGACAATACTCTCACTCTTAGCATGTTGGTTATCAAATCACTATTCTAGGATTGATCGTGCTACCTTGTCCTTATTTCTGGTGCACTCTTCGATCTTTGAGTTAGGATTGAATCCCTTGCTCTTCTGATCATGTCGTCTTGCCTTGAAAACCAAGATTGTTCTTGAGCTTAGTAACATACCGGTGGTTCATGATTTTCCGAATATCCTCTCGGAAGTATCACCAGCTCGTCACCTGACCGCTATGTTTAGTTCGTGATCAAGTTGGTTTATCCCTATAACCACCCCTTCTCCAAGAGTCTGTGTTGGATACCCCCAAGCTAGTTGGTTAAGCTGAACATCAACTTGGAGAGCTGGAAGATAAAAGCTTGTCCGGCTTAGTTCATTTTAAGGGATATCTTTTTGTGTGTGTGTGTGTGTTGAAGAAAGATGATATCTTCATCGATTGATCCTCGAGACCAGTTGTTGGAGCTATTGTCTTGCCAAAACTTTGATTTGAGTATGGGCTATCCTCCAATCAAATTAGAACCAACGATGTTCGTAATGTTGTCTTACTCGTGGATTTTCCTCGAGCATACACCATTATGTCTTTTGGGTCTGACCAATACTATCACCTTGTTCACATAGTTATGGAATTCCATCTCCATGGGAATCTGGATGAATTGTTGTTGAGCCCATCGACAATACCCTTATATCCTCCATGATTTTGTTGAACATTAAGCTAGTGTTGGAAGCTTCTATAAGCATTACCTTCATGTCCCGTTCATGAAGCATGTGTTGGATGAAAGAAGTGACTTCCTCAGATTCACGTGCATTTGATGCAAGTTGTCGCCATGAAGCTGAGGAATTCAATGTTGCTTCCTCCGGAATCATCCCAAGTCAGTCATGCACGTGCGAAGTATACCATGGCTTGAGAGACTAGCTACCTCCAATCCATCGGTATTTCCTTGCACACCAAGCCACTGATTGATTTGTTCAAGGATAATAAGTTCTACGTGCTAGTCCTGAAGGTACCAGACGGATTTGTACAAGATTCTGTTATCCTCAATGATGGTTCCCAACCAGAACTCGGTAGTGTTTCGTTGTAAGACTACCATGTGTTCATGCTTGTCTAGGACAACGTGTTCACATGTTTTTAGCAGAACCAGCTCATGTTTTGCAGCTTAGTACTGTAGTCCATTCCCCGAGAATCTCGCAACGTCATCTCGTCGATTTGTGTTGCAAATTTTCATTGTTCTTCCTAGACTCGATGAATCTGGATTAATCTGACACCAACCAGATCTGAATCTCAGGCAGATATGATGGTTGGAACATTTCTCAAGAACTATAATATTGGACTCTCTGTAACCCGGTAAACTGGATGTCGTGGCCAACACACCAGCCGGAAGACCCATTATTGTAGTATCTTGATGGAGGAAGTTGGCCACCTCCACATAAGCATTTCGTAGGATTTACTCCCTAGTTATCCTTTATGGATTTTTGTGTTCCCGAAGTCCGACCTTTTACTTGATGTTCTAGATATCAAACCATATCTATGAATGGATTATGCTAGCACATCAAGGAGAACATTAGTAGCGGAGTGCTAAATGTCTCTCGGTCGATCATCCAGATTTTGTTCCCTTGGCCCCGCCAAGGCGAAATATGAGAAGGTGTTATCTTCCATTGCATCTGCATCTTCCACCGGTATTCATCATGGTAGTATGTTGTGTTGCCAGGATCCTTGACACGGATATTGGTAAAACCTTGATGAATATGGAGATGCTCAAGTTCTTGAGAGCACGCACAAGCAAAATCATCCCCTGCCTTGTCTTCAACAAGGTAATCCACATCATCCATTCTAGTCTGGGTATGCCATTCCTTCGCACTCCGCCAAACGATCGTTTGAGAATTGCCTTAGCCTGGTATGGAGAGTTTCAGTGGTCCTTTCCGATAGAGTTTCCTTCTGACTTCATTGAGTTGGATGAAGATCTCGAAAGCAAAGACGTCAAGATCAATATGAAGCAATGAATCAACATCTTTGAGAAGGACAGTTGTATCATGAAGAACGTGTTAGCTTTGTGTCCCCTCTGTCTTCTTACCTCACGTCTTGAATCTCGGGACGAGATTCTTGCTTAGTGGGGGTGAGTTGTCACATCCTAGCTAGTTCATGCATTAGAGTGTTGCATCATGTCTATAGTTTTTCAGAAACTTGAAATGGGGATGACAGAACCACCAGCACCCCCCCCCCCTGAAAACAACTAGGGCTTACTAAAATTATTTTCAATGAACCTGAAATGCCCTTCTAAAAGTCCACCCTTCTTGTCTTGGGTTAGGACCTCTGACAAAATGGGTTCACAATTTTATAGGCCATCACAAGGTCATTGAATTAAATCATATGTACTTTGCATTTGGGCATTTAAATGCTAGTAAATATTTTAAATGCTCAAATAATTCTGGAAATAAGTGTGGGCTTTTGGAATTAATCTAAACAGAGCCTATGATTTTTTTCAGGATTTTTGAAGGTGTCTAACTATTTTTAATAAAGCCACAAACTTACAGAAAAATAGAAAAACAGAATTTAAAAGAGAAGGAGGGAACTTACCTGGCCGCAGCCCACCTGGCAGCCCACCTGGCAGGCCCAGCACTGTGCTGGCCCATGCCAGCCAGCTGCTTCGTCCTCGCCAGGCAGGCACAGAGGTGACGCCGACGAGCGCGAGCTCGCCACGGCGCCACCTGCTTACCGCCCGCGCCCGTGGACACCTGGGCAGGCTCAACGTTGCCGCCCCGACCCCGCAGACACCTCACACGCCCCCATGCCTCTCTCCCTCGCCCTCTCCCGCCATGGCCGACGCTGCCGCGCCCGCGCCATCGTGAAACCCGCGTTCGCCGTCGTCCCCGCGCCGCGCTGACTTGTCCAAGAGCTCCATCGTCGTCCGCAACGTCGAGCTAGCCGAGCCCCGAGCGCTCGCACGCTCTCCCTCATCTCCATCGAGCTCGTCTTCACCGAACGCCGCCGCAGATCCCCCTCGCCGTATCCGCCGCACCAGCTCGTCCCCGATCACGTCGTCTGCACCGTCGTGTTCTCCGTGAGCTGCTACACCTCTCCATCCCTCTCCTTCTCGCTCTCCAGCCCTGCATCGACCGCACCGAGCTCGGCCGCACTCACCGCCGCCACCGCACGTCGCCGTCGTGGCCACAGCCACGTTGGCTCGATTTCGAGCACGCCACCGCCCTCACCGCACTCGCAGGAGCCCAAAACACCACCCCACGCGCCTCGCCGTGCCCCCTAACGACGAGCTCGACCTCACCCGAACCCCGACAGTCGCCCAGCTCGTCGCAGGCGACATTTCCGGCGACCCCGAGCCTAACCAACACCACCAATGGATGCGGCCCGTTCCCAGCTACGCGTAGACGTGCTCCGCCGTTGTTTTGGTCATCGGAGCACGAAACCCGCATCGCCCCGCCGCGTATGGCCTCGCCGGCGCCTAAACGCCGGCGAGTTTGACCGTGTTTGACCCTGGTTGACTCCGTGTGGGCCCAAGTTGACTTCCCCCTGAGTCCATGACAGGTGGGGCCCGTCTGCTAACTAAATTAGTTTTAGTGCTAACTAAAAATTAGCTAGGCTAATTACCCTGACACGCGGGACCTGCCGGTCAGTTTGACCTGGACTGCCCCGTTGACCTGCTGACGTCACAGTGACGTAGTACTGACGCAGTAACTCTTTTTCTGGATTTATTCTTATACAGGAAATTGTAGAAAATACCCAAAACTTCTAAAAATCATATAAATTAAACTATAACTCCAAATGAAATAATTTATATATGAAAAATGATCAGAAAAATCCAATCTTTCCATCTGCATTGGTTTCATGCATGTTAGAACACTTTAACCTTGCTGTTTAGGTGAAACAAGTTAATGCACTAATATGACCTCTTATTTTGGGTTTGCATTTGAATCCTTGATTCAAATGAACTCAAACCAATCTGTTCTAAGTTGCATTAGCCAAAACACACTCATTTTGCCATGTCATGATCATGCATCATATTGTGCATTGCACTGATTGTGTTCCCTCTCGTTTGCTGGTGATTGTCCCCTCTCAATAGACGACATTTGACGATGAGTTCGATGACACCGATGAAGAACTATACTATCTTCAGAAGTGCCAGGCAAGCAAAACCCCCTTGTTCATTCCGGTACAACCCTACTCTCTCGCTCCTGTTCTCTTTTACTGCATTAGAACAACAACGATTCATCTGTTACTTGTTGCGGTAGTTGAACCCCTTTATCCTCTGCATGACCTGTCATTACCACAGTAAATAGATGAAACCCACTAGCATGAGTAGGAGTTGTTTGAGCCCTGATGTGCCTACTCATTCATGCTTGTTTGTCATGCCTGCTACTGCTTAGAGTTGAGTCAGGTCTGATTCATCCGGGATGAATCGGAGGTGTGTGAACATGTCCTACTGTGTGTGAGCTAAGTGTGTGAACACGATTTGGTAAAGGTAGCGGTGAGAGGCCATGTAGGATTACATGGTGAGTTGTCTCATTGAAACCGTCCTCGGGAACTGAGTTCTGTGTTTGTGATCCATGAACAGTTATTACCACACATTGGGCTCCGGGCACTCCAAGATCTCTCGACTATTTAATCAACTTGATCTCTATCCAGGAGTTGCAACTAGTTTCTGGTGTTTTTAGGTAGTGTTAGTAGTCTACCAAATGGCACCCGGTACAGGTGGGCTTGGGACAGACTAGGCACAGTGGCCCGGTGTACCAAGTGGCACCCGGATGGTAGACTTGGCAACCCTGCACACATCGTTTGGAGCCGTGAGCGACACCCCGGCCGGATCTCCTTGTGGATGGAACCCGAATAGGCGATAAACCTGGACTAGAGACTTGTGTGGTTAGTCAGGTCGTGGCCGACTCCCTCGCCAAGCTTCCGCTTGAAGGTTGCCGAGATACATGACTTGTACATGGCGGTAAGTGGCGAGAGCGTGTGTGAAGAAGTACACCCCTGTAGGGTTAATATGATCTATTCGAATAGCCGTGTCCGTAGTAAAGGACTTCTGGGTTGCCTGTACAGTTCATACACAAGTGAAACTGGATACTTTAAAATACGCAAGATAAGCGTGAGTGCTATGGATGGCGTTCTCGTAGGGAGACGGGAGCGGATCCATAGTGGTGTATTGATATGGTGAATATGTGGACTCGTGTGCGCCACCTTAAAAGAGTTACTTGTAGTCGTAGTTTAGGATAGCCACTGAGTCAAAGCTGGCTTGCTGCAGTTAAACCCCACTATCCCCTTTGTTGATAATGATGCATATGTAGTTACTTCTGATGTAAGTCTTGTTGGGTACATTTGTACTCACGTTTGCCTATTTTATGTTTTTGCAGAGAGACTTCAGTCTCACTAGTAGTTCCGCGTGGACTTCGACGTTTAGCTTGTTACCTCAGCTACGATCTTGTGCCCTCGGCAGGATCTGGTAGTTAGTCAGGCTTCTCAGCCTTTTTCATTTGTAGTTGTCTGTACTCAGACATGTTAAGCTTCCGCATGTGCTTTGACTTGTATGCTCTGAATGTTGGGTCGTGAGACCCATGTTTGTAATATCTCGCTCCTCGAAGCCTATCGAATAAAATACTTGAGTTGTAGAGTCATGTTGTGATGCCATGTTGTATTTGCACATATTGAGCATATTTTGTGTATGTTATTGAAATGCTTGGTATGTGTGGGATCTGACTATCTAGTTGCTTATCCTTAGTAGCCTCTCTTACCGGGAAATGTCTCCTAGTGCTTCCACTAAGCCATGGTAGCTTGCTACTGCTCCGGAACACTTAGGCTGGCCGGCATGTGTCCTTCCTTGTTCCTGTGTCTGTCCCTTTGGGGAAATGTCACTCGATGAATACCGGAGTCCTATTAGCCGCTATAGCCCGGTTCACCGGAGTCCTGCTAGCCCAGTGCTACAGCCTGGATTCACTCGCTGATGACCGACACGTTCGATGATGGGTCATGGATGCTTGTCCCTGTAAGATTGTGCCACTTTGGGTTTACGACTAGCCATGTCAGCCCGGGCTCCTTATCATATGGATGCTAGCGACACTATCATATACGTGTGCCAAAAGGCGCAAACGGTCCCGGGCAAAGGTATGGCGACACCCGTGGGGATACCGTGCGTGAGGCCGCAAAGTGATATGAGGTGTTACATGCTAGATCGATGTGGCATTGAGTCGGGGTCCTGACAGCTTTGGTATCAGAGCCTGACTGCCTGTAGGATTACCAAGCCAAACTGGTCGAAGTTGAGTCTAGAAATTCTTTAGTTATATAAGGGAATTGATTGTGGGATGGAACGTAAGGCCCTTTTTACTCCTTATACCTTATGCCTTCTGATCCGAGTCATCTTATCTTTCCTACGGGGTTAAGGAACTAGGCTTTCTCCTCCTTCTATCAGGATCACGTGTTACTAATCCATAGACTTATAAGATTGGTGGATTCAAGCCTCAGTTCAGTTCCTACTATCTCCGTGTATTGATAGTTGATCTCAAAACCTTGATATTATGAAGATTGAGTGGTTATGCCACCATTTTTGTTGCATGTCTCCAATCCTTTTGAGCATTTATAGCCGTTATGCTGTCCGAGTCGTCCCAGGTTTCTAAACAATCTGATGCATTTGCAAATCCCTTCTTTTCGTTCCCGAAGTTTCCTTGTGCCAGATCAACCACAATAACTAGTGTGTTGGGGTACCT
Organism: Triticum dicoccoides; assembly: GCF_002162155.2. NCBI lineage: Eukaryota > Viridiplantae > Streptophyta > Magnoliopsida > Poales > Poaceae > Triticum > Triticum dicoccoides. The sequence goes on along the minus strand of NC_041385.1, from coordinate 237,081,542 downwards.
CATTGCCCCGGCATTTATGTTGGAGCTATTATTATTATGACCCTAGGTGTCTAGAATATCACCTAGCAATCTGGCCATGTTTTGTGTCCCATTGTGATGATTCTGGCCTTCATTCTCGAAAGCATCCCGTGATGCAATTTAGTTAGTAGGTATTCTACTCCTAGGTTTTGAACCCGATATTCATCCTACTCACTTCAGGTTGATAGTGTTTGCTCGTTCCTTTAGGTTATTAGTAACCTTTACATAGTCCTCGAGGTCCATGGTATTTCCTTCTTCCAAATACTATGAACCACTTATGGCAGAAGTTTGTTGGATCAAAAGATCACAACAAGAGTGCTCTCGATGAGTTCTCCATTCTATATTGTAACTCTGCCAATCCTACCTCTCTGCATGGATTATTCGGAAGAACTTTGTTGAACTTGGTTCGACATACTAATCTATGCATCCACAACTCAGAAAATCATATGTTCCTTTGAGTTGTCCCCCTTTAGTTGTTTGTTGGACCTCATCTATCAATTGATAGTCAGGAGTAGTCGTGCATTCGTGTTCATCAATGCCTTTTACTTCTGTGGTCCGTCAAGCCATTCTATTTGGAATGACTAGGAGAAACAAACTCCAGTACCTCATCCATATCCAGGATTGGGTCAAAGCAGTTGTACTCCGCAGATCAAAATACAATCAAGCTTTTGTTCTGTTCTACCCTGAAGTATTACCATCTTTATATCACGAATATCATAGGAATTGCACACCATCCTATGAACTCTTGGTACAGCGATATTTCTCGCCATCATTATTCATTTCTTGGTTCTCATGTTGCTGCAACCGGAATACAGACAGGTGAACTATGATGTGTGAAATCAATACTCCTAGCAACCCTGTTACTTGGTAGTTAATGGACAATACTCTCACTCTTAGCATGTTGGTTATCAAATCACTATTCTAGGATTGATCGTGCTACCTTGTCCTTATTTCTGGTGCACTCTTCGATCTTTGAGTTAGGATTGAATCCCTTGCTCTTCTGATCATGTCGTCTTGCCTTGAAAAGCAAGATTGTTCTTGAGCTTAGTAACATACCGGTGGTTCATGATTTTCCGAATATCCTCTCGGAAGTATCACCAGCTCGTCACCTGACCGCTATGTTGAGTTCGTGATCAAGTTGGTTTATTCCTGTAAACCACCCCTTCTCCAAGAGTCTGTGTTGGATACCCCCGAGCTATTTGGTTAAGTTGAACATCAACTTGGAGAGCTGGAAGATAAAAGCTTGTCCGGCTTAGTTCATTTTAAGGGATATCTTTTTGTGTGTGTGTGTGTGTGTTGAAGAAAGATGATATCTTCATCGATTGATCCTCGAGACCAGTTGTTGGAGCTATTGTCTTGCCAAAACTTTGATTTGAGTATGGGCTATCCTCCAATCAAATCAGAACCAACGATGTTCGTAATGTTGTCTTACTCGTGGATTTTCCTCGAGCATACACCATTATGTCTTTTGGGTCTGACCAATACTATCACCTTGTTCACATAGTTATGGAATTCCATCTCCATGGGAATCTGGATGAATTGTTGTTGAGCCCATCGACAATACCCTTATATCCTCCATGATTTTGTTGAACATTAAGCTAGTGTTGGAAGCTTCTATAAGCATTACCTTCATGTCCCGTTCATGAAGCATGTGTTGGATGAAAGAAGTGACTTCCTCAGATTCACGTGCATTTGATGCAAGTTGTCGCCATGAAGCTGAGGAATTCAATGTTGCTTCCTCCGGAATCATCCCAAGTCAGTCATGCACGTGCGAAGTATACCATGGCTTGAGAGACTAGCTACCTCCAATCCATCGGTATTTCCTTGCACACCAAGCCACTGATTGATTTTTTCAAGGATAATAAGTTCTACGTGCTAGTCCTGAAGGTACCAGACGGATTTGTACAAGATTCTGTTATCCTCAATGATGGTTCCCAACCAGAACTCGGTAGTGTTTCGTTGTAAGACTACCATGTGTTCATGCTTGTCTAGGACAACGTGTTCACATGTTTTTAGCAGAACCAGCTCATGTTTTGCAGCTTAGTACTGTAGTCCATTCCCCGAGAATCTCGCAACGTCATCTCGTCGATTTGTGTTGCAAATTTTCATTGTTCTTCCTAGACTCGATGAATCTGGATTAATCTGACACCAACCAGATCTGAATCTCAGGCAGATATGATGGTTGGAACATTTCTCAAGAACTATAATATTGGACTCTCTGTAACCCGGTAAACTGGATGTCGTGGCCAACACACCAGCCGGAAGACCCATTATTGTAGTATCTTGATGGAGGAAGTTGGCCACCTCCACATAAGGATTTCGTAGGATTTACTCCCTAGTTATCCTTTATGGATTTTTGTGTTCCCGAAGTCCGACCTTTTACTTGATGTTCTAGATATCAAACCATATCTATGAATGGATTATGCTAGCACATCAAGGAGAACATTAGTAGCGGAGTGCTAAATGTCTCTCGGTCGATCATCCAGAGTTTGTTCCCTTGGCCCCGCCAAGGTGAAATATGAGAAGGTGTTATCTTCCATTGCATCTGCATCTTCCACCGGTATTCATCATGGTAGTATGTTGTGTTGCCAGGATCCTTGACACGGATATTGGTAAAACCTTGATGAATATGGAGATGCTCAAGTTCTTGAGAGCACGCATAAGAAAAATCATCCCTTGCCTTGTCTTCAACAAGGTAATCCACATCATCCATTCTAGTCTGGGTATGCCATTCCTTCGCACTCCGCCAAATGATCGTTTGAGAATTGCCTTAGCCTGGTATGGAGAGTTTCAATGGTCCTTTCTGATAGAGTTTCCTTCTGACTTCATTGAGTTGGATGAAGATCTCGAAAGCAAAGACGTCAAGATCAATATGAAGCAATGAATCAACATCTTTGAGAAGGACAGTTGTATCATGAAGAACGTGTTAGCTTTGTGTCCCCTCTGTCTTCTTACCTCATGTCTTGAATCTCGGGACGAGATTCTTGCTTAGTGGGGGTGAGTTGTCACATCCTAGCTAGTTCATGCATTAGAGTGTTGCATCATGTCTATAGTTTTTCAGAAACATGAAATGGGGATGACAGAACCACCAGCACCCCCCCTGAAAACAACTAGGGCTTACTAAAATTATTTTCAATGAACCTAAAATGCCCTTCTAAAAGTCCACCCTTTTTGTCTTGGGTTAGGACCTCTGACAAAATGGGTTCACAATTTTATAGGCCATCACAAGGTCATTGAATTAAATCATATGTACTTTGCATTTGGGCATTTAAATGCTAGTAAATATTTTAAATGCTCAAATAATTCTGGAAATAAGTGTGGGCTTTTGGAATTAATCTAAACAGAGCCTATGATTATTTTCAGGATTTTTGAAGGTGTCTAACTATTTTTAATAAAGCCACAAACTTACAGAAAAATAGAAAAACAGAATTTAAAAGAGAAGGAGGGAACTTACCTGGCCGCAGCCCACCTGGCAGGCCCAGCACTGTGCTGGCCCATGCCAGCCAGCTGCTTCGTCCTCGCCAGGCAGGCACAGAGGTGACACCGACGAGCGCGAACTCGCCACGGTGCCACCTGCTTACCGCCCGCGCCCGTGGACACCTGGGCAGGCTCAACGTTGCCGCCCCGACCCCGCAGACACCTCACACGCCCCCCTGCCTCTCTCCCTCGCCCTCTCCCGCCATGGCCGACGCTGCCGCGCCCGCGCCACCATGAAGCCCGCGTCCGCCGTCGTCCCCGCGCCGCGCTGACTTGTCCAAGAGCTCCATCGTCGTCCGCAACGTCGAGCTAGCCGAGCCCCGAGCGCTCGCACGCTCTCCCTCATCTCCATCGAGCTCGTCTTCACCGAACGCTGCCGCAGATCCCCCTCCCCGTATCCGCCGCACCAGCTCGTCCCCGATCACGTCGTCTACACCGTCGTGTTCGCCGTGAGCTGCTACACCTCTCCATCCCTCTCCTTCTCGCTCTCGAGCCCTGCATCGACCGCACCGAGCTCGGCCGCACTCGCCGCCGCCACCGCACATCGCCGTCGTGGCCACAGCCACGTTGGCTCGATTTCGAGCACACCACCGCCCTCACCGCACTCGCAGGAGCCCAAAACACCACCCCACGCGCCTCGCCGTGCCCCCTAATGACGAGCTCGACCTCACCCGAACCCCGACAGCCACCCAGCTCGTCGCAGGCGACATTTCCGGCGACCCCGAGCCTAACCAACACCACCAATGGATGCGGCCCGTTCCCAGCTACGCGTAGACGTGCTCCGCCGTCGTTTTGGTCATCGGAGCACGAAACCCGCATCGCCCCGCCGCGTATGGCCTCGCCGGCGCCTAAACGCCGGCGAGTTTGACCGTGTTTGACCCTGGTTGACTCCGTGTGGGCCCAAGTTGACTTCCCCCTGAGTCCATGACAGGTGGGGCCCGTCTGCTAACTAAATTAGTTTTAGTGCTAAATAAAAATTAGCTAGGCTAATTACCCTGACACGCGGGACCCGCCGGTCCGTTTGACCTGGACCGCCCCGTTGACCTGCTGACGTCACAGTGACGTAGTACTGACGCAGTAACTCTTTTTCTGGATTTATTCTTATACAGGAAATTCCAGAAAATACCCAAAACTTCTAAAAATCATATAAATTAAACTATAACTCCAAATGAAATAATTTATATATGAAAAATGATCAGAAAAATCCAATCTTTCCATCTGCATTGGTTTCATGCATGTTAGAACACTATAACCTTGCTGTTTAGGTGAAACAAGTTAATGCACTAATATGACCTCTTATTTTGGGTTTGCATTTGAATCCTTGATTCAAATGAACTCAAACCAATCTGTTCTAAGTTGCATTAGCCAAAACACACTCATTTTGCCATGTCATGATCATGCATCATATTGTGCATTGCATTGATTGTGTTCCCTCTTGTTTGCTGGTGATTGTCCCCTCTCAGTAGATGACGTTCGATGATGAGTTCGATGACACCGATGAAGAACTATACTATCTTCAGAAGTGCCAGGCAAGCAAAACCCCCTTGTTCATTCCGATACAATCCTACTCTCTCACTCCTGCTCTCTTTTACTGCATTAGAACAACAATGATTCATCTGTTACTTGCTGCGGTAGTTGAACCCCTTTATCCTCTACATGACCTGTCATTGCCACAGTAAATAGATGAAACCCACTAGCATGAGTGGGAGTTGTTTGAGCCCTGATGTGCCTACTCATTCATGCTTGTTTGTCATGCCTGCTACTGCTTAGAGTTGAGTCAGGTCTGATTCATCGGGGATGAATCGGAGGTGTGTGAACATGTCCCACTGTGTGTGAGCTAAGTGTGTGAACACGATTTGGTAAAGGTAGCGGTGAGAGGCCATGTAGGAGTACATGGTGGGTTGTCTCATTGAAACCGTCCTCAGGAACTGAGTTCTGTGTTTGTGATCCATGAACAGTTACTACCACACATTGGGCTCCGGGCACTCCAAGCTCTCTCGACTTATTAATCAACTTGATCTCTGTCCAGGAGTTGCAACTAGTTTCTGGTGTTTTTAGGTAGTGTTAGTAGTCTGCCAAGTGGCACCCGGTACAGGTGGGCTTGGGACAGACTAGGCACAGTGGCCCGGTGTACCAAGTGGCACCCGGATGGTTGACTTGGGAACCCTGCACACATCGTTTGGGCCGTGAGCGACACCCCGGCCGGATCTCCTTGCGGATGGAACCCGAATAGGCGATAAACCTGGACTAGGGACTTGTGTGGTTAGTCAGGTCGTGGCCGACTCCCTCGCCAGGCTTCCGCTTGAAGGTTGCCGAGATACATGACGTGTACATGGCGGTAAGTGGCGAGAGCGTGTGTGAAGAAGTACACCCCTGCAGGGTTAATATGATCTATTCGAATAGCCGTGTCAGCGGTAAAGGACTTCTGGGTTGCCTTTATAGTTCATAGACAAGTGAAAGTGGATACTTTAAAATACGCAAGATAAGCGTGAGTGCTATGGATGGCGTTCTCGTAGGGAGACGGGAGCGGATCCATAGTGGTGTATTGATATGGTGAATATGTGGACTCGTGTGCGCCACCTTAAAAGAGTTACTTGCAGTCGTAGTTTAGGATAGCCGCTGAGTCAAAGCTGGCTTGCTGCAGTTAAACCCCACCATCCCCTTTGTTGATAATGATGCATATGTAGTTACTTCTGATGTAAGTCTTGTTGGGTACATTTGTACTCACGTTTGCCTATTTTATGTTTTTGCAGAGAGACTTCAGTCTCACTAGTAGTTCCGCGTGGACTTCGATGTTTAGCTTGTTACCTCAGCTACGATCTTGTGCCCTCGGCAGGATCTGGTAGTTAGTCAGGCTTCTCAGCCTTTTTCATTTGTAGTTGTCTGTACTCAGACATGTTAAGCTTCCGCATGTGCTTTGACTTGTATGCTCTGAATGGTTGGTCGTGAGACCCATGTTTGTAATATCTCGCTCCTCGGAGCCTATTGAATAAAATACTTGAGTTGTAGAGTCATGTTGTGATGCCATGTTGTATTTGCACATATCGAGCATATTGTGTGTATGTTATTGAAATGCTTGGTATGTGTGGGATCTGACTATCTAGTTGTTTATCCTTAGTAGCCTCTCTTACCGGGAAATGTCTCCTAGTGCTTCCACTGAGCCATGGTAGCTTGCTACTGCTCCGGAACACTTAGGTTGGCTGGCATGTGTCCTTCCTCGTTCCTGTGTCTGTGCCTTCAGGGAAATGTCACTCGATGAATACCGGAGTCCTATTAGCCGCTACAGCCCGGTTCACCGGAGTCCTGCTAGCCCAGTGCTACAGCCTGGATTCACTCGCTGATGACCGACACGTTCGATGCTGGGTCATGGATGCCTGTCCCTGTAAGATTGTGCCACTTTGGGTTTACGACTAGCCATGTCAGCCCGGGCTCCTTATCATATGGATGCTAGCGACACTATCATATACGTGTGCTAAAAGAAAAGGAAAGGCGACACCCGTGGGGATACCGTGCGTGAGGACGCAAAGTGATATGAGGTGTTACATGCTAGATCGATGTGGCATTGAGTCGGGGTCCTGACAAACCCCCTCCTCCTAGCTCCAGCCGCCACCCCCACCTCGTTTTCAGCGCCGATCCAGTGCCTCACCGCCACTTGTCGCGCCCCGCTCGTCAGTGTCGCTGCAGCCGTCGCCCTCCTCCAACCGTGTCGCGCCACGTGCCCCCGCATCCCCCTCCTCCACCGCGGCCCTCCGCAACCCACGGCCGGCCCACAGCCGGGCCGAACCGGGCCCCGGGCGCCCCAGCAGCCCGATCCGCCGCGCGCCTCCCCACAGCTCCCCCGATCCAGCGGGATCGAGAGGAGCCCAAGCTCGTGGACCCCACCGCCAGCGTCGTTCCCCGCTGCCTCGCCGACCTTCATCGACGGCGTCGGCCACCTCGACCCAGGCCAGCGCCGCCCCGCTCTCCCCTCCTCTCGGCTCCTTCCTCCCCTAACCTCCCTCTCCCTCTGCTGCAGTGCCGCCATGGCCTCCATGGAGCTCCGTCGCCAGGGCCGCCAAGCTCCTCCACCGTCGGATCAGGTCGGAATGGATCCGGAGTGACCGGATCCGGCCACCCCCCCTCGCGCCTCGGCCTCCTCCTCGCTGGCCCCGGCGAGCCCCAGCCGGATCGAGCCGCCGCAGCCATGTCCACTCGGGAGCGAGCAGAGGAGCCGCTCGCTCCCCGGTGCCCGTTGACCATGCCCCGCGTGGGCCTCCCCAAGGCCCAACAGGTCCAAGGCCCAGCCCAGCTTCAGCCTCCACATCGGCCCACCTCGTCCTCTGTTTTTTTGCTAGGTATTAAAACTGCCAAGTCCCTGAAAAACCATATTAAGTGTGCATATTGTGGTGCCTGTATCTTTGAGCATGTGAATCCATTTTGCGTACATGTTATATCAAAATGGTAATCAGGAAGTGCTCTACATTTTGTTCCATTGTGGCATGTTTGTTTGAGGTCGTCTTGATGCCCAAATCTCTGATGCAAGAGTGCTATATGATGTTAACTGCTGTCTGTTAACAGAACTTGTTGATTTGTCTTTTTCGTTGCATTTTGTGTGTGCATCCTATGAGCATGAGATCTACATGTGTTTTGTGCTACAGCATGCCATCTTTACTGTGGTGCAATCCATATATTTTTGTGAGTCTTGTAGTGAGTGAATTGAGCTCGTGAAGTAGGGTACTTGCTGTTACTGTTTTGCTAGGCTGAGTCCGTTATATTTTGTTGCCATGTAAACCTGCTGCTACAAGTCATTATATGCATAATATAGAGATGTTCACTAAGGATGTTTTGTTATACATGTCTTGCTATATCCATTCATGCCCCTGGTTGCATTTATAGCCTGATGTAACTTGTTGTTATCTTGATCTAAACTTGCTAAATAATGTTGCTGTCAGCCTGTTAACATTAAGTTCAATGTTGCCATGACTGTTGTTAGTGATCCAAGCATGCTATGAACTTGCTCTTGCCATGCTTAGTTTCATAAACATGTATTGCTCTGTGGTGAGCGGTATAAGCTCACCAACATGCCTACTTATTGTTGTTCCTGCCATGTCTGAATCTGTCATATCATTTGTCATGTTTGCATGAATCCTACCATATTTTATGTTGATCTTTAGAATTAGTTCAGTAAGTGAGTTTTGTTCTTTGTCTTTAGTACTATCATTCCATGCCTTTGTTTGCCATGATAAGTTCATGTAGCATGTTGTTTGATAGCTCTAAACATTGCAACCTGATGTTATTTCTGCTAAGTCTGAAACTGTTATTATTTGCAATCTTGCCATGTCCTTTTGAGCATGATCTAGTGATTTCCGGAGATATCTCAGTGTTCATGTTTTGTCATGCTTTACCTATAATTCATGCCCATGCCTTTTGTTTTCCTGTTGAGATGCTGTAGCATATTGTTTTGATGCTTGCTAGATGCCTAGTTGCTGTTTTGGACAGCTTGTCCTTTAACTTGTATAGTGTATGTGTTGAACCGTTGCTCCATTTTGAGTGTGCTCTATATCAAACTTGCTTGATTTTGCATGTAGTTTCATACTATCATGTTGCATGCATGTTTTGAGAGTGTTTGCTTGATGTTTGTATGCATTTGGCATCAATGCCATGTTTAACTTGTTTTGCTCATATCTTCTAGGCCGTAGCTCCGAACTAAATGAACTTTATATGTAACTTGACTAGAATCTCGTGTAGATCATCTTGGTGCATCTTAACTTGCTGTTTAACAACTTGAACATAAGGTTTACTCAGTTCTGGACAAACTTCTAAATTTGCATATGAGGACTTACCGGAATTGTTATATGTTGTTTCTGGCCTCATTTAAACTTGCTTTGATGTGTTGTTCTTATTTGCATCATCTCTTGCCATGAGTAGCCTCACCTAGCTTTGTCATGCATCATACTTGGTTGAGCATCATGTGATGTATATGTGTGGTGTGTTTACCTTGTTGTGTGCTTCTTCTCGATAGTTCCTGTTTCGTTGCAATCGTGAGGATTCGTTCGTCTACGCTTGGTTCGGCTTCATCCGTTCGTCTTCTTCATGGACTCGTTCTTCTTCCTAGCGGGATTTCAGGCAAGATGACCGTCACCCTGGACTACTATCATTGTTATGCTAGTTGCTTCGTTCTATCACTATGCTGCGCTACTTATCACTTGTTCTTCAAGCCTTCCTAAATTACCATGTCAGCCTCTAACCTTTTTCACCCTTCCTAGCAAACCGTTGTTTGGCTATGTTACCGCTTTGCTCAGCCCCTCTTATAGCATTGTTAGTTGCAGGTGAAGTTGAAGATTGCTCCATGGTGGACAGGATTATGTTGGGATATCACAATATCTCGTATATTATTAATGCATCTATATATTTGGTAAAGGGTGGAACGCTCGGCCTTATGCCTGGTGTTTTGTTCCACTCTTGCCACCCTAGTTTCCGTCATATCGGTATTATGTTCTCGGATTTTGCGTCCCTAACGCGGTTGGGTGATTTATGGGACCCCCTTGATAGTTTGCCTTGAATAAAACTCCTCCAGCAAGGCCCAACATTGGCTTTACCATTTGCCTACCACCTATACCTTTCCCTTGGGAGTAATTAACCCGAGGGTCATCTTTATTTTAGCCCCCCGGGCCAATGCTTGTCTAAGTGTTGGTCCAAACTAGAGCACCGTGCGGGATCATCCCTTGGCAACTTGGGTTACGTCGGTACCTATACGCTTAGCTTATCCGGTGTGTCCTGAGAACGAGATACGTGTGACTACTATCGGGATTGTCGACACATTGGGTGGTCTTGCTGGTCATGTTTTACCATTGTCGAAATGTCTTGTAAACCGGGATTCCCAGACTGATCGGGTCTTCCTGAGAAGGAATATCCTTCGTTGATCGCGAGAGCTTATCATGGGCTAAGTTGGGACTCCCCTGTAGGGTATAAACTTTCGAGAGCCGTGCCCGCGGTTATGTGGCAGATGGGAATTTGTTAATGTCCGGTTGTAGATAACTTGACACCAGATTCGAATTAAAATGCATCAACCATGTGTGTAGCCGTGATGGTCTCTTTTCGGCGGAGTCCGGGAAGTGAACACGGTTTTGGGTTATGTATGAACGTAAGTAGGAGTTCAGGATCACTTCTTGATCATTGCTAGCTTCACGACTGTTCCGTTGCTTCTCGTCTCCCTCTTATTTGCATATGTTAGCCACCATATTTTGCTTAGCCGCTGCTGCAACCTCACCACTTTACCCCTTCCTTTCCCATTAAGCTTTGCTAGTCTTGATACCCATGGTAATGGGATTGCTGAGTCCTCGTGTCTCACAGATTACTACAACAACAGTTGCAGGTGAAGGTTATGCAATGATCATGACGCGAGAGCAATGTTTGCTTTTTTTGGAGTTCTTATTCTGCTTCTTCTTCGATCAGGGGATAGGTTCCACGTCGGCAGCCTGGGCTAGCAGGGTGGATGTCGTTTGAGTTTCTGTTTGTGTTTCATCCGTAGTCGGGTGGTGCTCTTATGTAAGATGATGTTGTATTCATGTGGCATTGTAGGCCTTTTGTATGTATTCTCGTCTATTATGTAATGTTGATGTAATGATATCCACCTTGCAAAAGCATCTTCAAGATGTGCTTCTATCCTTGGTGGGACCTTCGAGTTCCTTTAGGATAGGGTCACATCTTGGGTGTGACACCCCCGCCCCTCCTTATATAAGTTGAAGGGGCGGGTTACATGTAGAGTCAAACCTGGATTAGGACTTAACCTATTTTGACGTCTTACCATGGGCTTCTCACCATGGGATTCTTAACGTCTTGGGCTTCTTAACGTAAGACGGTTTACAATCTGGCTTACAATCTGGCTTACAATCTGGCTTAACTGTCCAGCTTACATGACTGTGTCTGCCGGCTTACAATGCTTGACTATGTCTACCGGCTTACAATGCTTGACTGTGTTTGTCGGCTTACATGACTGTGTCTGCCGGCTTACATGACTATGTCTGCCGGCTTACATGACTGTGTCTGTGGGCTTACATGACTGTGTTTGCCTGCTTAACCTGCTTAACTGTTCCCGCCGGCTTATAGTCTGTCGGGTCACCAATGAAATATCAAGTCCCAGCCGGGTCATATCTCCGGCTGGGTCACGTCGCAGGGTATATTCCCGACATTAGCCCCCAATTTAATTTGGATTTATCCATGTTAAACTGATCCTGTAAAACAAACACAAGAACAATTTTGATAAATTAAGCTTCGGGTTAAGAACTCTTGTAAGCCGGTACTTGATCATCCTTAACTCCTTGGTATTTCCTTCTTCTAGAAAATCCGGGTCAATAGGCCAGCTTCATAATCAATTTGCTGACATTGATTTCTTACAGAAAAAATATTGGTCATGAAATACTCATCTGATACTTTCAGCCAGCTTGAAGATGTAGAACTTGTCGGTTTATCATTGCCAAAATATCCGGTTTGTAAATATTGATAGCACCGGGTCATAATTGTTGCCAACATCAAACTTGAAAATGTACCTCCCTTATATGCATACCACTTGTAGCCCCCAAGTGCCGGGTCATTATGAAATAATGAGTAGGGACTTTGTGAATATGATCATGTAGACTTGAGCAGCAACATGTAACCCCAAAGGGTCGGCTCAGTAAGATAATACTGAGCTGGGACTTTGTATATAATTTATTGATAATAACATCATATGGTGTAATCTTCACCATGGGGCTTGAACCCACGTCCATAAGGTTAAGAGCTTTGTACTCTACCAACTGAGTAGTGGATCTTTCAATATAATGGACTGAGGCTTGTGTACCTTTAATTTTTGACAGGAACAATTGGTAGCCCCCAAGGGCCGGCTCATTACAATGTGATGTGTCGGGTCTTTAATAAGTTGAGCCAAAAAATGACTTTGCATTAGCCTCCAAGTGCCAAGATGCATGCTGGCAGTGACATGGGACTTGCATATTTGACGTAATCTCAATTTGAATAATGTAGCCCCCAAGTGCCGGGTCGTAAGCCTGCAGCACTCGGGACTATTCCCTCCATTGTAAAAATAAATCATGTCCATTAATAAAATAATAACCATTGCGCTGAAGCGACTTTGAAGACCTCCATCATAATATTGGCTATTGATAACCATAAAATCCAGCCATGTTGGCTATTAAAAATTTGAATAATATAATCCGGTTTGGAAAAGCGGTTCTTGTGATATTGAATCGTATTGCCGGTTTAGGATACCTATGCAGTAAGGGTGATAACCCAATCTTTAGAAGCCAAAACTTCCAAATGTTTATGATTGTCATATGATGGCAACTTATCATCTAAAGTCAAGCTGGGTTAATCGAAACCACATATATGCTTCAGATATGAACAAAAAGTCTCAAGATAAACCCAAAAGACGGTTTTCAAAAAACTTAAGTCAAACAAAGAGAAAAAGCGAGGCTTCTGATTCGAATGCGATCAGTAAGCCGGGCCAAAAGGGGTTAAGCTAGGATTCGAATACGACCAGGAAGCCCCCTAGTGGTTTTGGCATTGCGCCGATCAAGAGGGTACCGACAGCTATGTTCTCTTTGGTTCGAACGACCTATGTTTGAACAGGAAGCCCCCAAATGACCTTGAGACTTTTTTAACGACTCTGATTCGAATACGATCAAAGTCGGACCCAAAAGGGGTTAAGCTATGATTCAAATATGATCAAGAAGCCCCCTAGTGGGTTTGGCATTACGCCGATCAAGAGGGTACCGACAGCTATGTTCTATTTGGTTCGAATACGACCTATGTTTGAACAGGAAGCCCCCAAATGTCCTTGAAGTGCTGGCATTGCGCCGATCAAGAGGGTATCGACGGCTATGTTCTCTTTGGTGAATACACCTATGTTTGAACAGGAAGCCCCCAAATGACCTTGAAGCATTTGACGACTCTCTTTGGTCCCTTTAATTTTCCCTGAGAACTTGAGCTTTGCGAGAGATAAATTCTTCTTGAGTCGTAATTTTTTCTGACGGCCTTTAAACTAGCAACATTTACTGAGCCATGTCCATGTAGCCCTCGAATCTTTAAGATGACTCAATGAGTTGGCTTGAGATTCTCCATAGTTAATCGTGATATAGACCGGTTTGAGTCCTGCATGGGAGAGCTTGCAAGCCAAAGTAATTGCTCTTTTAAAGAAAATAATATGTAATATAAAATATACTGGATGGATTTCACCTGATATGTTAGGCTAGTGATTATCCACCACAGAGTTGATGATCACCATGGTGAAGCTGAAATCAATCACGGGTGAGCCGGTCGCGGGAGCAGACAGATGAACCGGCCGCGGTGTTGTAAGCCCGTGTGGATGGACGAAGTTGGCCGCGGGCGCGGATGATGAGTCAGTCGCATGTGTTGATGTAGCGGGGGTGGCAACTCGCGCAGGACGAACGCTAGTGCAAAAATAATATTTGCTCACGCCCCTTTGCGACACCTTGTTGTAAGGAATAATGGTCCTGCGAAAAAATATCATAGACCAAGTAATTTTTCTTGGATGAGTTAATATAGTGCTGATAAAATATATAGGAAGGATAACACCTGATATATTTTTCGCCGGATGACAGGATGCTGGTGTTGAATAATGTTGGACGCAGCTCGGACGAAAACAGCATATGTACATCATGAGACTTGTGACAATAAACAATATGGTGGAGCTCTTCTGGCTTCTCTGTCTTCCGTGCATGCGCCTGACCGGAGCTCTTTCTCTCTCTCTTTTTTAATCAAGTAATCATCTTTCCATCCATCCATCCACGAAGACGTATCTCGTCGCATCATATTCCTGTTTCCGACACACTCCCCTTCTCTTTCTTCTTTCTCTCCTTGCTGACAGAGCAGCGTACAGGAGCAGCCGGCTGCAGACGCCGGTGAGGCATGTAGGGGCGTGAAGGCAGTGAGGTGAGCGGGCGGAGATGAGGCCGGCTCCTCAGAGCGGTGGCTCGTAGCGCAGCAGGGGCGGCTTGATGGCGCACGGGTGAGGCCGAGCCGCAGCAAAGGGGCGCCTGGCGGAGGCAGGCCAAAGTGCGAGCGAGTCTGGCACGAGACCATACCAGTGAGGGTGACCCGGTGCAGAAGATATGGCGGCTCACGCGAGGCAATAACTTTTCACGGCGGCTCGTGTACCCACTGCAACTGCTCTGGGCGGCGGGGTAGATTGCAGTAGCGACTTAGACCCACCGATGAGAACGGCTCGGAGCAGCGAGCGCAAGCAACTGCACTAACCGGTGGGTTCAATGGAATAAGTTAAAGCACTTGGCGGGTTAGTGCAGCCGCGGTGGCATCCGTAGGTTGATGACAGTGGCAAAGGTGACCCCGCACAACGGCGGCTTAAAGTACAGCAATGGCGACGACAGGGCCCAGGTCGGCTCATGGTGAAGTCGAGAAGCGGCCGCGGCAACTCGCAGCAGAGGCAAGGAGACCCAGCGGCTATCGACGATTGATTCGGCCTTGATGGAGAGAGCAGCGACTCGCAGTGAGGCCGAGACCTTGGCGACTCACGGCAGCAGTTGGGCAAACCGGGTCACGGTGGTCGAGGTGAGGTAGAAACGGTCGAGGCGGTTCATTGCATGACATGTGAGGGCGGACTACTGCAGAGCAGTGAGGGTGAAGGTGGCCCGCAATAGAAGAAGCGACAGCGACTTGGAGCCATGGCCGGAGCAACTTGACGCTGAAGCGACGGTGATTTGGAAGCACGGCTGGGGTGGTTTGACTCGGAAGTGACGAGGTACGCCATAGCAGTGGCGGGTTAGGCAAAGCAAGGCCGCACGATACGACCATCGGAAGTGGACGGTGGCTCGGCAACAGCGGCTCTCCCGCTGCAAAAAGCGGTGCGGGGTGAGGGAGTCCTGGACTTGGGGGTGTCCGGATAGCCGAACTATCATCATTGGCCGGACTCCAAGACTATGAAGATACAAGATTGAAGACTTCGTCCCGTGTCCGGATGGGACTTTCCTTGGCGTGGAAGGCAAGCTTGGCAATACGGATATGTAGATCTCCTACCATTGTAACCGACTCTGTGTAACCCTAGCCCTCTCCGATGTCTATATAAACCGGAGGGTTTTAGTCCATAGGACAAACAACAATCATACCATAGGCTAGCTTCTAGGGTTTAGCCTCCTTGATCTCGTGGTAGATCTACTCTTGTACTACCCATATCATCAATATCAATCAAGTAGGAGTAGGGTTTTACCTCCATCGAGAGGGCCCGAACTTGGGTAAAAACATCGTGTCCCTTGTCTCCTGTTACCATCCGCCTAGACGCACAGTTCGGGACCCCTACCCGAGATCCGCCGGTTTTGACACCGACATTGGTGCTTTCATTGAGAGTTCCTCTGTGTCGTCGCCCATAGGCCCGATGGCTCCTTCGATCATCAACAACGACGCGGTCCGGGGCGAAACTTTTCTCCCCAGACAGATCTTCATACTCGGCGGCTTCGCACTGCGGGCCAATTCACTTGGCCATCTGGAGCAGATCGAAAGCTACGCCCCTGGCCATCAGGTCAGATTTGGAAGTTTGAATTATACGGCCGACATCCGCGGAGACTTGATCTTCGACGGATTCGAGCCACAGCCGAGCGCGCCGCACTGTCACGATGGGCATGATTTAGCTCTGCTGCCGGACAGTGCCCTGGAGGCCGCACAAGAGTCCGCTCCGACCCTTAACTCGGAGCCGACTGTGCCGATCGAGGATGGGTGGCTAGACATCGCCTCGGGGGCTGCTACCTCTACGGTGATGGAGCCGAATACCGACCCTGTCCCTTGTGAAGCTCGTGACTCCGAGGTGCCAGACTCCTCGCCGGACTCCGAACCTCCCGCGCCCCTTCCAATCGAATCCGATTGGGCGCCGATCATGGAGTTCACCGCTGCGGACATCTTTCAGCACTCGCCTTTTGGCGACATCCTGAATTCGCTAAAGTATCTCTCCTTATCAGGAGAGCCCTGGACGGATTACGGTCAGGACGGTTGGGATGCGGACGATGAAGAAATTCAAAGCCCACCCACGACCCACTTTGTAGCCACTGTCAACGACTTAACCGACATGCTAGACTTCGACTCCAAAGACATCGACGGTATGGACGACGATGCCGGAGACGACCAAGAACCAGCGCCTAGGGGGCACTGGAAAGCCACCTCGTCATACGACATATAACATGGTGGACATCCCAAAGGATGGGAATGGCGATCGAACAGCGGAGGATGACCCCTCCAAGAAACAGCCTAAGCGCCGGCGTCAGCGGCGCCGCTCTAAATCCCACCACGGCAAAAATGGAGATTCCGGCTCCGAAGACAATAAAACCCCGGACAGTGCCAAAGACAACCCCCTCCAGCAAGATTCAGCACAGGAGGATGGAGAAGCCAGCCCTCGTGAGAGAGCGGCAGAGAAAGAGGTAGAGGACGATAATTACATGCCTCCCTCCGGAGACGAGGAAGCCTCGATGACGACGAATTTGTCGTGCCTGAGGATCCCCTCGAACAAGAGCGTTTCAAACGCAGGCTTATGGCCACGGCAAGCAGCCTCAAGAAAAAGCAGCAATAGCTTAGAGCTGATCAAGATTTGCTAGCCGACAGATGGACTGAAGTCCTTGCGGCCGAAGAGTACGAACTCGAACGCCCCTTCAAAAGCTACCCCAAACGCAAGCTGCTGCCCCGATTAGAGGAGGAAGCATATAAACCTACATCACCAGCGCACAATACGGCCGACCGGCCACCTCGTGGCCACGACAGAGAGGCCTCTAGGCCCTCCACTAAAGCCGCACCCCAGCATCACTCAAAAAATACAAAACCACAGGGGAATGCGCCGGACTTGCGAGACATATTGGAGGATAAGGCAAGACAGTCAAGATCGATCTACAGATCGCGTGGGCGACCCACGATACGCGACGACAACCGTCACGCCGGATATAGCAACTCCGGTCGGGCCGAACACAGTAGACTAAGCTCGCTTGAGCTGCGTCGTGATATAGCCCAATACAGAGGCGCCACAAACCCACTATGCTTCACAGATGAAGTAATGGATCATCAAATCCCCGAAGGGTTCAAACCCGTGAACATTGAATCCTACGACAGCACAACAAATCCCGCGGTTTGGATCGAAGACTATCTCCTTCATATCCACATGGCCCGCGGTGATGATCTTCACGGCATCAAATACCTCCCACTCAAGCTTAAAGGACCAGCTCGGCATTGGCTCAACAGCTTGCCGGCACAATCAATCGGGTGTTGGGAGGACCTGGAAGCCGCATTCCTTGATAACTTCCAGGGCACGTATGTGCGACCACCACACGCCGATGACCTAAGCCACATAATTCAGCAGCCAGACAAATCGGCCAGACAATTCTGGACACGGTTCATAACCAAGAAAAATCAAATCGTTGACTGTTCGGATGCAGAGGCCCTTGCAGCCTTCAAACACAACAACCTCGACGAATGGCTTGCCCGGCACCTAGGACAGGAGAAGCCAAAATCAATGGCAGCCCTCACATCGCTCATGACCCGCTTCTGTGCGGGAGAGGACAGCTGGCTAGCCCGCGGTAACAACCTCACCAAAAAGTTTGGTAGTCCGGATATCAAGGACAGCAATGGAAGGTCGCGTCGCAATAAGCACAAGCGCCGCATTAACGGCGATAATACTGAAGATACGGCAGTCAAGCCGGATTTGGAGGCTCTAAACCCGGTCAGCGAAAAAAGCCATTCAAAAGAACTACTCCAGGCCCGTCCAATTTGGACCGGATACTCAATCGCTCGTGCCAGATACACGGCACCCCTGAAAAGCCGGCCAATCACACCAACAGGGATTGTTGGGTGTTCAAGCAGGCAGGCAAGTTAATTGCCGAAAACAATGACAAGGGGCTGCATAGCGATGACGAGGAAGAGATCCGGCCGCTGAACAATAGAGGACAGAAGGGTTTCCCCCCACAAGTGCGGACGGTGAACATGATATACACAACCCACATACCCAAAAGGGAGCGGAAGCGTGTGCTCAGGGGCGTATACGCGATGGAGCCAGTCGCCCCAAAGTTCAATCCGTGGTCCTCCTGCCCGATCACTTTTGATCGAAGGGACCATCCCACTAGCATCCGCCATGGCGGATTCGCCGCATTGGTCTTGGACCCAATCGTCGACGGATTTCACCTCACTAGAGTCCTGATGGACGGCGGCAGCAGTCTGAACCTGCTTTATCAGGATACAGTGCGCAAGATGGGCATAGACCCCTCAAGGATTAAACCCACAAAGACGACCTTCAAAGGCGTCATACCAGGTGTAGAGGCCAATTGTACATGCTCAGTTACATTTGAAGTGGTCTTCGGATCCCCGGATAACTTCCAAAGCGAGGAGTTAATCTTCGACATAGTCCCGTTCCGCAGCGGCTATCATGCACTGCTCGGACGAACCGCGTTTGCAAAGTTCAATGCGGTGCCGCACTACGCATACCTCAAGCTCAAGATGCTAGGCCCTCGAGGAGTCATCACGGTCAACGAAAACACCAAACGCTCTCTCCGAATGGAGGAGCATACAGCGGCTCTCGCGGCGGAAGTTCAGAGTAGCCTCTTAAGGCAATTCTCGAGTCCGGTTGTTAAGCGACTGGACACCATCAAGCGCGCCCGGAGTAACCTACAACAAGACCACCTGGCACGTTCCGAGCACGCGTAGCAATGTGGCCCCAACCCCAGCCCTCGCAAAATCGCAAGACCAGTACCACGCGTACATCACTACGCTCTGGAGATACCATGGGCATAGGGGGAGGGGCACGACCACGGCAGGCCCAGAGTGCGGCTCAACCACACCAGGGGCTCCCAAATGTGTCATCCTTTTTTCTTTCTTTTTCTTCTTATCCTCAGGACTCCGTTTCCCAGAAGCCCTGCCCGGCAGTAGACCTGCCGAACTCACGATGCAAAAGCCAAGGAAGGAGAAAAACTACGATGAGTATCCAGGTGGTCTCCATTACGAGCATTATACCTGTTTTATACACCATTCTGCAGCCTGCCCCTGGAGGGGGACATGTTAAATAGTCCCACCCCTTGCTTATCGCACTATTTGTATCGTTCTGCATTCATGGTAGTATTTTTTGAATAAACAATGCATCACTTTTTGCCTATCATTGCATTCCTTTTTTATACATATGTTCACTTATGACATGTTGCATCCGTACGCTTTGGTACGGCCAAATACACCAGGGGCTTAAGTTCCCCAAACTATGGTGTGATAAGTCCGAACACTTTCACAAGTGCGGCACCCCGAACTTATAGCATTATATGCATCGGCTCCGAATCATGTCTTGGTTCAATAGTTGGGTTTGCCCGGCTCCCATGTTTTGGTACCTTACGTTCCGTTATATCGGCTAAGGTAGCGCTGGGAGAACCACTGTGATTGTGCCCCAGTTGAGCTAGGTGAGCACCTCAGTGGAGAAAGCTAAAACTGACCGTCATGATGGGGCGAGAGCCGGTCGCTATTCGAGAGGTTTTTTTCGAGTCCCTAAAGACTTATGCCGCTTAGAGCGAGGAACCGGCTTTGTCCGGCCAAGGCGTGGATAGCGCCCCGAATTCTGCCTTCTGAACACTAGGGGCTTCGCCGAAATTTAAAATTATAGAATTCTATGGCTAAGTGAGAGTGTGCAAGCATTATAAGTCTGGTTGCCTCGTTCGTTGTGTTGAGCGCCTCCCTAGATGGACCCAAAAATGGGAACAAGAGCGCTCAAGTTTATCCCGAACACCCCAGCACTCGCGGCATGGGGGCCGAAGCCAACGACTTGCCATCTCTCAGATTTGATAAACGGCCGCACAGAAGGTAATATTTTAAATTAACAAGCGTTGCTTAGCGCATATGAACAAAGTTTTCAGCGCACAGGATAACAAAATGCGAGTCTACTCAAAAATTACATCTTTGGAGCATTCACCTGCAATAATGCGGGCACCCTTCAGGACACCCTTATAATACATCTCGGGCGTACGATACTCCTTGCCCGGCGGTGGCGCGTCCGTCACAAGCTTCTTGGCGTCCATCTTGCCCCAGTGCACCTTAGCGCGGGCAAGGGCCCGACGGGCACCTTCAATACAGGCGGAGTGCTTGATGACGTCAACCCACGGACAGGCGTCCACCAGCCGCCGCACCAGACCGAAGTAGCTCCCAGGCATGGCTTACTTGGGCCATAGCCGAACTATGAGGCCCTTCATGGCCTGTTCGGCCACCTTGTGGAGCTCGACCAGCTGCTTCAGCTGGTCGCTCAGGGGCACCGGATGTCCAGCCTCAGCATACTGAGACCAGAACACCTTTTCCGTCGAGCTCCCCTCCTCGGCTCTGTAGAACGCGGCAGCATCGGACACGCTACGGGGCAGATCTACGAACGCCCCTGGAGAGCTCCGAATACGGGTAAGTAACAAGTAATTCACTTTCACATGCTTGATTTGCACGAAGAATGCCTTACCCTCCGCAATCTTCTTTACTACCTCAATTTCCTGGAGGGCCTTCTGGGCTTCGGCCTTAGCGGCTTTGGCACTCTCAAGAGCCGACACAAGCTCGGACTCTCGAGTCTTAGAGTCACGCTCCAAACTCTCGTGTTTTTCCACGAGAGCCTGGAGCTCTTGCCGCACCTCCGCCACCCGCGCCTCCTGCTTCTCTCGCTCGGCGCGTTCCGCGGCCGCATTGCGTTCGGCCGCGGACACCGCCTCCTTCAGGGTCGCCACCTCGTTCGTAGCCCCTGGAGTACCCACGTTATCCCTGTCATTTTTTCTTTTTTGCAACCAAATCCTTTTCTATAAGGTACAACTTTGATAAGGTGTTACTCACCTTCCTTCTCCTCGAGCTGCTTCTTGGCACGGCCGAGCTCGATCTTGGACCGCTCGAGGCTCTGCTTCAAGGAATTGGCCTCCGCAGTCAGTGCGGCAGAGGTCACCAGCGCAGCCTGCATTCCCATATTGACATATTTGTGTTAGACTCCTGCGTATATCTTTTTAGATCCTCAGTCCGGCTTTTCTTTCCGAACACCGAACTGAGCATCAGGGGCTACTGTCTATGAGGTACTATTTTACATATCTTAAAAATTCTTACCTCAAAGCCTGTTAGAAGGATGGTGCAGGCTTGGGTCAGCCCGCTCTTGGCGAGCTGAACCTTTTGAATCACCGCACTCATGACAGTGTGGTGTTCCTTGTCAATGGAAGCGTCGTTGAGCGCCTCCAGCAAGTTATCCGGCGCCTCCAGTTGGACGGAGGCCGCCGGCGTCGCTGTCTTGCCCTTCTCACGAAGGGGCCGCCCGCCGGACTCCGGAACCACTAAAGGTTCCGGTGCGGAGTCCGGACCAAAGTCCGGAAGGCTGCCCTGCGGCACCTCCGGGACCTCCTCCTCCCGGCTGGTCCCATTTTGGGACCCCACCTCGGCATCGTCTGTGTCACGGGGGGAGGAGGCGGTCGGAAGTGAAGCGCTATTCACATCCAACGAACCCAAGGATCCGCTCGACAAAGCGGGAGATCATCCTTGGGCGGACTACATGGTTGTATTCGGCATTAGAAGACACCATGCGATGAAAGGAAAATCATAAGTTATTCTGGAATCTGGACACTTACAATCTCGCCAGGGACTTGGCCCTCGAGGGCCACTCCTCTTCGTCGTCGTCGGCGTTGGTGGAATAGTCCGGAGGAAGGGTCCTTCCCTTCTTGGACCCTTCGGCCTCCCCCGTTGGGGAAGCCTTCCTCTTCTTCTCTTCCCCCGGTGGGGGAGAGGCCTCTTTCTTCTCCTCCTCACCTTCGTGGGAGGAGTCCGCCTCAGAGTCGTCGGACGATGAGTCCGATAACACCTGGCGCCGGGAACTCCTCCGGGTTCCCGTGGCCTTCTTCATGGCCTTCTTCTCCGGCACCAAGTAAGGCGCCGGGACCAGCAGCCCTGTCAAACGGGCATCCGCTGGGTCCTCTGGAAGGGGAGCCGGACAGTTAACCTGTCCGGACGTCTTCTTCCAGGCCTGTTAAAGGTATTGGGAGTTTAGATCCCACATATAGTCAAACTATGGAAAGCAAGTGTCCCGTAAAGGATAATATAGCTTACCTCGCCAGCCGGATGCTGCAAGCTGAATCCGCGATCTTCGGTAGCGGATGCGGGCGCCTCTGCGCCCTTGAATAGCACCCTCCAGGCCTCTTCGTACATAGTATCAAAGAGCCCGCTCAAAGTCTGGTGCTGTGCCGGATCGAACTCCCACAAGTTGAAGTCCCGCTGTTGGCAGGGGAGAATCCGGCGGATGAGAATGACCTGGATTACGTTGACAAGCTTGAGCTTCTTGTTCACCAGGGTTTGGAGACAGGATTGGAGTCCGGTCAGCTCCTCCGAATCGCCCCACAACAGGCCCTTCTCTTTCCAGGAGGTGAGCCGTGTGGGGATGCCAGATCTGAATTCGGGGGCCGCTGCCCATTCAGGGTCACGCGGCTCGGTGATGTAAAACCACCCCGATTGCCACCCTTTGATGGTTTCCACGAAGGCGCCCTCGAGCCAGGTGACGTTGGGCATCTTGCCCACCATGGCGCCTCTGCACTCCGCTTGGCTACCGCCCACTACCTTCGGCTTGACATTGAAGGTCTTTAGCCATAAGCCGAAGTGGGGCTGGATGCAGAGGAAGGCCTCGCACACGACGATAAACGTCGAGATGTTGAGGATAAAATTCGGGGCCAGATCATGGAAATCCAGGCCATAGTAGAACATGAGCCCCCGGACAAAGGGGTGGAGTGGGAAGCCCAGTCCGCGGAGGAAATGGGGAAGGAATACCACCCTCTCATGGGGCCCGGGGGTGGGGATGAGCTGCCCCTCATCGGGGAGCTGGTGCGCAATATCGCTGGACTAGTATCCGGCCTTGCGCAGATTTTTGATGTGCCCCTCCGTGACGGAGGAGGCCATCTACTTGCCTCCCGCTCCAGACATGGTTGGAGAAGGTTGAGGTGAGATGTGTGGACTTGGGCGCTGGAGCTCGAGTGCACAGAGATGGATAAGCAAAGGAGGAAGAAGCCGTAGGTAAAAAGGTGGATCCTTATCCACTTATATATGGGCGGATGAAACTATGCGTCCCCACAAGCCCGGTAAAACTCGCTTATCTCCCAAGCGCCGCAATCAATGGTGCGGTTGGGTTACCAACGTCCGTATTGATGAGAATCCCGGAATAAGGGGACACGATCTCTGCTTTGACAAGACGTGCCAAGGAAACCGCTTCGCTAAACGCGCTGAGGTGGAACAATAAAAACGGTTCGAGTAAAGGCTTGGCCGTGGTGTGACGTCATGCCACGAAATACGTCAGCAGATTGAACTTGTGTAAATATTATTCTCTCTACGGTGGTATGTGGAATTTATTTTGCAGAGCCGGACACTATCCTGGTGTCAAGATCTTCTATGAATTATTCGGAGGAGGAACCCGCCTTGCAATGCCGAAGACAATATGCGCGCCGGACTCGTCGTCATTGAAGCCTGGTTCAGGGGCTACTGAGGGAGTCCTGGACTAGGGGGTGTCCGGATAGCCTAACTATCATCATTGGCCGGACTCCAAGACTATGAAGATACAAGATTGAAGACTTCGTCCCGTGTCCGGATGGGACTTTCCTTGGCGTGTAAGGCAAGCTTGGCAATACGGATATGTAGATCTCCTACCATTGTAACCGACTCTGTGTAACCCTAGCCCTCTCCGGTGTCTATAAACCGGAGGGTTTTAGTCCGTAGGACGAACAACAATCATACCATAGGCTAGCTTCTAGGGTTTAGCCTCCTTGATCTCGTGGTAGATCTACTCTTGTACTACCCATATCATCAATATCAATCAAGCAGGAGTAGGGTTTTACCTCCATCGAGAGGGCCCGAACCTGGGTAAAAACATCGTGTCCCTTGTCTCCTGTTACCATCCGCCTAGACGCACAGTTCGGGACCCCCTACCCGAGATCCGCCGGTTTTGACACTGACACGGGGTCTGATAGAGTTTACCTTGTTGTCTAGGTATTCATCATGTTTATTTGTGTTTGCATGATTTTAGTTCTAGTAGTCGATTTAGTTCCAGCTAGTTGTATGCATGTAAACATGGCGGAGTGACCAGATCTGCAGAGAAGACAGCACGCAGCGATAGAGAGAGTGCAGTGTAGCGGGTGGACTGGCGGCCATTAGTTGAGTACATGCATTCACGTGTTGCTGGGACTAATCATGTGTTTAGTGATCAGGCATGAGTGTACGTAGTGAAGAGGTGGCCTACATAGGCATGTACTGATGGTCAAGATAGAGTTAGTTAGCGTCTAGCTACATGCATGTAAAGAAAATGGCCGAGCCATGTGGCCATTGCGGGAGGTTCGGCCTGTTGGTGCTAAACATGCATGCATGCAGCTAGTGGAGAGTGAAATATGGATCAAGCCGGTGTGTGGCTTGGCCGTGTGTGCATGTTTCCCTTTAAAAGCACTTGTAACAAGTTGCATCGAGTAAGAGAGGAAATACAGAAAAGTGGCACAAGTTGTGTGCGGTGCCTAACTCTGTGTGTGCGTCTTCTTCAACCTCCAGACTTGTGTGTCTTCTTCCTCCTCGGGCTATGCCAACATTTGGTATTCAGAGCCATGGTGACTGAAGGTTCGCGCACTCCGTCGTCGGGTCGCCGCCGTGTCTCGGCCTCGCCGGTGGTGCGCCGAGGCCGGAGCCCGACGCGGTGTGGCTGCCGTGAGGTGGTGGTGCAGCAGGAGGTCATCCACCAGGCTAGCAGCACCATCGTCTACCCGCCGCTGACGGCAACGAACTACTTCAAGTGGTCGCTGATCATGAAGGTGAACATGGAGGCCCAACGCATGTGGGACGCCATCGAGGGAGGCGGGACATTCAGCCAGGACAGGGCAGTGCTTGCGGCAATTCTGCAAGCCGTGCCGGAGGAGATGCACTCCACACTTGCCGTGAAGGCGACGGCAAAGGAGGCATGGGATGCCATCAAGATCATGCGGGTCGGTGATGCCCGCGTCCGTGAGGCCAAGGTGCAGACTCTTCTCAAGGAGTTTTTTGCCGTCCGCATGAGGAGCGGCGAGACCCTCGATGAGCTCGCCATGCGCATGAACGGGATCGCCAACAAGCTGCACACGCTCGGCGAGAACCTCGACGAGGTGAAGGTCATGAAGAAGCTTCTCCGCATTGTGTCATCCAAGTATACCCAGGTAGCCATTGCCATTGAAAAGCTTCTTGATCTTAAAACCATGTCCATGGAAGAGCTTGTGGGAAGGCTCAAAACGGCGGAGGACCGGAGCGACTTGGACGAGGGCGCCAGCAACTACGACCAGGGTGGTGGGAGTCGCCTGCTCCTCACGGAGGAGGAGTGGCTTGCTCGCCACCGCAGCAGCGCCGGCAAGAAGAAGGGCAACTTCAACATACGCAAGGTGCGATGCTACAACTGTCAAGAGTACGGGCATTACTCCAAGGACTGCACCGAGCCAAGGAAGCAGCGAGCGCTTCTTGCTGCCGCGACGACCGACGACGAGCCGGGGCTGCTTTGAAGATCGACATGGAGGTGTTCGAATAAATGACAACAAGGTTAAGGGGTGATTGATAGAGTTTACCTTCTTGTCTAGGTATTCCTCATGTTTTTTTGTGTTTGCATGATTTTAGTTCTAGTAGTCGATTTAGTTCCAGCTAGTTGTATGCATGTAAACATGGTGGAGTGACCAGATCTGCAGAGAAGACAGCACGCAGCGATAGAGAGAGTGCAGTGTAGCGGGTGGACTGGCGGCCATTAGTTGAGTACATGCATTCACGTGTTGCTGGGACTAATCATGTGTTTAATGATCAGGCATGAGTGCCCGTAGTGAAGAGGTGGCCTACGTAGGCATGTACTGATGGTCAAGATAGAGTTAGTTAGTGTCTAGCTACATGCATGTAAAGAAAATGGCCGAGCCGTGTGGCCGTTGCGGGAGGTTCGGCCTATTGGTGTTGGACGTGCATGCATGCAGCTAGTGGAGAGTGAAATACGGATCAAGCCGGTGTGTGGCTTGGCCGTGTGTGCATGTTTCCCTTTAAAAGCATGTGTAACCAGTTGCATCGAGTAAGAGAGGAAATACAGAAAAGTGGCACAAGTTGTGTGCAGTGCCTAACTCTGTGTGTGCGTCTTCTTCAACCTCCAGACTTGTGTGTCTTCTTCCTCCTCGGGCTGCGCCAACAGGGTCACCCAGGTCCGGCGCTTGAAGATGGAAGGAGCGGAGGGCCGGCCACGGGACGGCTTACTAGCGGCTGGCGGTAGTTGCAGGAGTGGAAACGGCGGCGACTTGACGAAACCGGCCGGCTCAGCGGCGGCGGCTCACGGCCGAAACGAGGGGTGCGTCGCTCCGAGGCCACAGCGAGGTGCAGCGGCCGCCAGGTCAGCCACAGCGGATCGACCATGGCGGGTCAACGACGGGTCATAGCAGCTACTCGGCGATGGGCCACGGCGACTTAACAAGGAAGTGACTAGACGCAGTCAGTGCTTTGACTTGGCACGAGGCCGGCAGCTCAAATCTCATATCTTCCTCTTATCGGAAAAATCCTTCATGTTGGTCTGAAAAGATATCATGAATTTGGGCACCCCACATGGCACTTCTCTGTTGGTCGATGTTGTTCTAAGAATACCGGTTCAGAGAAAATCTTCTTTCTTAGTTCAAACAAGCCATCATGAGCATCCGAGAGCAAAAAGATAGGTTCTGTCATACTCCACACAAAGATCCAGGACGTGTTTCATCCAGACAGCATAATTTTTGCTCAGCAGTCTTCCCTATATCAGTTTTATCTGTCATCTGTCTTTAAAATACAGTGCACTTGTCAAATACAAGACCTGTATTCTGGTCCACTAATCCGTCTGGAAGGAGTGAGGTATCCAGAGGTGAGAGCGAGCCGTGGCGCGCCAGACTTCGCCCGGTCTTTGAGCATGCATTTGACCACCCGTGACGCCACACTGGCCGCATCATCCAGCGGCTTCAACACGCAGAAGGGGTGGCTCAACACGCCCCGGCAGCTCAACGCAAAGGCGACGCCGATTCGATCTCAGCAGAGGAGCAGTAAAGCAGCGACTGGCAAGGGCGGCGAACAAGCGGGCAGCCGATGCGGGCGGCTCAGTTGGGCTCTGCACAGTGGGTTGGCACAACGCGGAGGGGCACAGCGAGGTAATGGCAGGAGCAGAGGTGAAGCGTGATGTGAAGAGGTACGACATCTCAGAGAAAAGGTCGGCGGCCGGCTCGCGCTGTCGAACGAAACCGTAGAGGCGGGTCATTTTAATGTGTAGGAGGCGACTTGGAGTGCAGTTGTGGCCTCAACAATAGCAGAGGCGAGGTCGCTGTTAGACTAATTCTATGTATGGCATGTACACCTGTGTATACCCTAGATTATAGGATCTGGAACCGCATGCCCTGGCCTGCATGCCGACTCTTATGGGCTTTCCCTTGTATATGATGTAACCTGTAACCGATGCTAATCAGTCAATCAATCGAGAGTTAATCACTCCAACTTGGTATCAGACACCAGAAGCACCCATGACCGGCCCTCCACCCTTCACCTCTGCCGGCGGCTCCTCCAGCTCCGCCACCTCGCCGGGCTCTCTCTCCTCCTCCTCCACGGCGCCCGTCGCCGACTCCTCCGCGGCCACCTCTCCCGTTACCTCCCCGGCTTTCTCCTTCGGCACCACTCCGTCCCTCTTCAACAGCTCCTCCACCGCCCCTCACACCCAGTTTGCGCCGCTGTTTACCGCCGGCACCACTCCCTCGCCTATGCCGCAGCCCTCTGCCCCTAGTCCCTCCATCTTCCACGACCACATCACTAACCACATCAAGTTTCTTCTCAACCCAGCAGATCACAAATATCACAAGTGGAAAACCTTCTTTCTCATGGTTCTTCTCCGCTACGGCGTCACCTACCTCATCGAGCACCCACCTCCCCCCAACACCACCTCCCAATACCTCGAGCCGGATGCCCACGTTGTCTTGTGGATCTACGCCACCCTCTCCGACACCATGTGCGACCATGTCGTCGGCGCCACAACCACCTTCGCTCTATGGCAAAAAATCAAGGACTACTTCCTCGCCAACCGCGCC
Source organism: Triticum dicoccoides (assembly GCF_002162155.2). Lineage (NCBI taxonomy): Eukaryota > Viridiplantae > Streptophyta > Magnoliopsida > Poales > Poaceae > Triticum > Triticum dicoccoides. Next base: position 237,052,989 of record NC_041385.1, on the reverse strand, counting down.
GCCCACTACATGATCCTCAACCGCCAATACCGCAATCTCAAGCAGGGCGACCTCTCGGTCTCCGAGTACGCGCGCCGCATGAAGCAGCTCAAATATTATTTGATTGTCTTGGATGATTATACCCATTACTCCTGGTCCTTCCCACTTCGCAACAAATCCGACACATCCCCCACCCTCCAACGTTTCTTCTCGTTCGTGTACACTCAATTTCATGTCATCATCAAAGCTATGCAATGCGACAATGGCGGTGAATTCATCAACACCACTCTTCGTCACTTCTTCTCCTCCAACGGCATCGCCTATCGTTTTTCTTGCCCTCACACCTCTCCTCAAAACGGCAAGGCCGAACGGCTCATACGCACCACTAACGATATTGTCTGCACCCTTCTTCAACAAGCCACCCTTCCACCTCCGTTTTGGGTCGAAGCACTACACACTGCAACCTATCTCCTCAACCGACGTCCCTCCCGTGCCATTCACCCCAACACACGACACTTCCTCTTATATGGCACCCACCCCACCTACGATCACTTGTGTGTTTTCGGTTGTCTTTGTTTCCCTAACGTCTCCGCTACCATGCCTCACAAGCTTGCGCCCCGCTCCACTCGCTGCATGTTCATTGGCTATCCTCTCGAGCACAAGGGGTATCGGTGTTTTGACCTTGCGACTCGCCGTGTTATTGTCTCACGTCACGTTATTTTTGATGAGTCCATTTTTCCATACACACCACCCACACCACGGCCACAAACCCTCACGTCCACAACCGATCCCATGCAGCCGATCCTACCCACCTCCGATTCCTCGGATCGCGCGTCTCCACCGAATCACTTGGATCGCACGCCCCGCCCGTCGCTATCGCCTCGCCAGCCTCCGTCTGGTCCCCACCTATCCACTCCGCCCACCGATTCCACGCGTTCCTCTCCCAATGGCTCGCCAACCACCAGCCCCGTATCCCCCTCGACTGCCGCGCCCACTTCCACCGGCTCCACCCAATCCAGCTCGTCCCAACGCAATGCGCCAACAATCTCGGACCCACCTGCCGCCGAATCCACCTCGCGATCCGTTCCTGCCGGCTCTGTCTCCCCCCTGTCCGGCCCATCGAATCTACTTCGCAGGACTCGCCATCCACTCCTAGCCCGCCACGTTACCTCGCCATGCACTCCCGATCGAACCCCCACGTAATTCCCACAAAATGTCCACTCGCGCTAAACATGGCTATTGTATGCCTCGTTGTTTATTCCTCACCACCACTACACCTCCACTCTCCCCTATTCCGGCCACCTACAAATCCGCTCTCAAGGACCCTAATTGGCAACAAGCGATGCGTGATGAATATCTTGCTTGAATGAATAACTCCACTTGGTCTTTGGTGCCTAAGCCTGCAGGTGTGAACGTGGTGACGGGAAAATGGATCTTTCGACATAAGTTCCATGTGGATGGCTCTCTTGCTCGCTACAAGGCGCGATATGTGGTCCGTGGCTTCACTCAACAAGAAGGTGTCGACTATGATGAGACATTCAGCCCTGTGGTTGTAGGGACCCCGACACATAAGTCGTGATCACCGAATGCACGTGTACAGTGATCCCAGAGATCAATGCTCACCGAACACACAGAAGCTGAATAACAAGAGTCTTACATCCATACATACCGTTTTACACAAGTAGGACCATTATGATCAAGTCTTGAGTATATTATCGCAGCGGAAATCTTCGCCGATAACTTGGACCCATGCCATCTGCCTTAACCCTACAGGCATTCTGACTGGAAAGCGTCCTAGCTCGCATGCTTGTCGCCGAAGTATTCTTCATCATATCCTGTTCTTTCAAGCCTGGCCAAGTAAATAGCCAGGGACAAGCCAGTGAGTACGTTTGAATGTACTCGCAAGCAACCCATGTTTTGGTTCAAGATACAACAATGCTTGATATAGGTAAATTTTTGCAGAAAGCTAGTTTTGAGTGCAATGACATGTTCAACAACTTTGTAAGGCATGCATCAAGAGAATTCAAGTAACCATGAGGACAGGTTACAGGTATCATCATAAATAGAGTGGGCACCAACCCATCTAACATAAATAGAGCGGGCACCAACCCATCTCAATCATGTCAAGTCCCTTGACTTGACCCAAGTCATTTTTATCAACACACACACTTGGTTTGTAAACAAGTGGACGTAGCCCAAGAGTGGTTACCCAACTGTCCTTGACCGTGGACACGGCTATTCGAATAGTTTTACACTCTGCAGAGGTTGCACACTTTACCCACTAGATCCGGGGAACTTCCGTGTCATCCACGACCCGCGGTACTTCAAGTACCCGGGGTAAGCACCCGATCACTACCTTTCCCTAGACGACACTAACATGGAGTCCACTCGATTGGCAGTAACCCCCGTGCCCAACCTTTCACATAACACTTTCTTGGAGTCTTGCTCCCATACTTGTCACATACCACTGGCACGGGGTACCAACGGTGTGTCCGGTGCCCCATAAAAATGGTCATGGCCGCCCTACCTGGCACGACCCCGTCCCAAGAGAGAGCACCAACTCTCCCCCGTCACTAGTAATGCGGGCTCCAAGCTAGTATCGGTCTAGGTACTCCATAATGCCCTTTCCCATATAAGGGTAGAGTGGTTGCGCATGTAAGGTTGGAATAACGGTCGCAACTCCGACCAATCTGTTTTGAAAAACACCACACACTTTCCCTGGCACACCACTTCGTCATCAAGTGGTTACCCATCTCATCATCTCCCTCGGGCATAAGTGGCACCCGACGGGGTTTTCGAAAAGACTTTTGAAATCACTTTGTCTCCTTCACCATGCATATACCCATCCCTTTTGCGTAGCATCTACTTTAGCATCCTATCTACTCCCTCCGGCATAACCCTCATAAGAAGGTAGGGTCGTGCACAATGCAAGTATCAACGAGGAAGTAACAGAGGCAACCAACCCACGTGGTCCACCATCTCATCATGATTCCGATGCAACAATAATAAAGGGCATATGAGATGGATAGAAAGGGTTTCATAGACATGGTCAAAGGGCTGCTTGCTTGTTTTAACAAAGTCTTCGAGGTCTTCAAATATCTCTGGTCCAACTCCGAGCATTCCGTCTACTTCGTCAACTATCGTCGAAAGCAACCACAATAAGCAAAACAACAAGGCAGGAAATAAAAGTGCTCTAAAAATATGAGTTGGACTTTTCTGGGATACCTCTGGTCATATGAGGGATGACCAAAGTGGTTTCATTAGGATTTGTTCAATGGACATCTCTGAACATTTCAATATGATGGAATCAAGGGAATAATGGGTTTGCAAGAAGTGTACAGAAATATATTTTTGAAAAATGAGCAAAGGCACCCATTTAACAAAGGATGATTTTTGAAGCATCTAGGAATTGGTTTCACTGTATTTGGAGTTGAGATGATATTCCTATGAATTTGCAAAGTTGGCTATATATAAAGAAATAGACCATTATTTGAGGTTATACAGAAAGTACTAGTAAAAATGTTCAAAAACTAAGTTTTGAACTTATAGACATCTAGGATTTTGAATCATGGAATTTGGATCAACAATGGGCTCTCTGTGATTTTCTAAATTCATCACAGAAATAGGAAAGATAGGGTTTGGTAAATATTTGTGAAGAAAAGGTCTCTGGAAAAATGTGCATGTTGCATCACCAGATAGATCATGATTTATAGAGTCACTAGAAATTTGAATCATCAAATTTGGAGTCCATTTGAATTGTTTATGGATTTTAAAAACTGTACAGAAAGGAAAAAGGGGGAAAGGGTTTTACCCAAATGGGCTGGATCTGGGCGGCGGCGGCGCGCACAGGGCGAGGTTTAGCAGCAGGCGCCACAGGGCCGGCCCAGCGGCTCGGCCGCATGCGCGCAGGGGCCACGTCGATGGCGGCTTGCGGGGGTGCGCCTTCGCGCAGGGGAGGCGGATTCGGCGGAAGCCGCTTCCACTTAAACGACGGGGCCCGCCCACCGGGCCGCTGACGAGCGGGGCCCGCTTGTCGGGTTCGTCCTCAACCTCCCGCGCGGGCGCGACGAGAGACAGAGGAGGCGCCCCGACGGCGACTGTCGGCGTTACAGGGCGTCTCCGGCGACGCTCCGCCCACCGGCGTGCTCGTGAGGCTACGCCGCATCCTCCTAGGTGTTTCACGCCCGCCGAGGAGGGCCGTAGTGTCGGCGGCTTGGATGGTCGCGGAGGGGCCGTCGGCCATCTTTGGCCGTGAGCGCACGGCGCACCCGGGGATGAACGGAGAGGGTATAGGGCCTTGCAGTGGTTGAATGAGGGCGCTGGTGCACCGAGGGGGAGAGGAGGGGCTCGGGGTAGCCCGAATTTAGGCAGAGCCCGACGGCAGAGCTCCGGCCATTGCGGTGGATGGAGGGCACGGGGAGAGATGTGAGTTGGTCCATGGGGTGCACGGGAGAGAGGGGAAGCAAATGGAGAAGAGAGGGAGGCCAGGGACTGCCTTAAGTAGGAGGGGGCGAGGTGCATCGTGGACAGGGCGCTCGGTGAGCTCCTAGCCGTTGTTGGAGGCCACGGGGGCGCGCGTGGGCGTGTCTGGGGTGCTCGTGGGGTTGGTCTAGGGCGAGAGGAGGGGAGAGAATAAGCAGGGAAAGGGCCAGGGTGCCGCGCGTGTGAGGCGCTCCATTGGCGCGCTCGGGCGGCCTCTGTTCGCTAGCGCGGAGGCGCGGGAAGGGGGAGAGAGAAGGGGGCCGACTGCGTAGCGTGTTGCGGACGCCGAGGCACCTCGACTGGCGCGAGGGGGAGGCTCGAGGTGGTCGGGTGGCTTGGGCAGAGAGCAGCTACAGTGCGTGGGAGCACTGTAGCGTGCTTTGGAGCACGCCTTTGTCATGCCATGGCATAAAATGTGGAAAGTGGGCGCGGCCACTTGTGTCCAGCAGTGCTAGGGAGTAGTAAAGAAAGGGGAGGAAGCATTGGATGCAATGGAGGGACACTAGAACGAGGAGGGTGGTGAGAAAGGAGAAGAATGCTGCTGTCCAGAAGGGTAAATGGGGGTGTTTCACCCCTCAATCATTGAGCTGAGGCCAGGGAAGAGTTACTGGAGATAGGAGAAGACTAGGAGGAGATGTGGTAAAAAGTTGAGCTCAAGGAGAATAGTGCAAGTGGTCAAAATGGTGATTTTTGAAAAGTGACAGAAGGTGTTTGATGCAAATTTGGGCAAGCAAATTAACTCCACTTGACATGAAGATTAACAGGATCAAGTGTCACATATAAATGGGGTTGATCATCAAGTTGGAGCTCATTTGGAGGAAGTTGCCAATGTAACTTTGGTAAACCCTAGAAATGAACAGAAATGGCTTTACCAAGATTTAGTCATGCAAATCAATTCTCCTTGATGCACCACTTGGTTTAGTGGCCTCATTTGGTCATGTGATCATTCTCACAAAAGTTGGAATCAAGGAGAGAAAGTTGGTAATGTAGAGTTGTTCAAAATTGACTCTGGTCAGAGAGGGTTTTGGGGCACTTTGATAAATATAACTTGTTCTCCAACTTATGCCACTTGGTCTAGATGAATAATTAGACCATTTGAGAATGTTCACATGGTTTGAGAACATTTGGAAATGTTTGGCAATGTAAACTTGCTCAAACTTCAAAATTGACAGGAATGGTTTTGAGGGGATTTGATGATGTTATCTTGTTCTCCAAGACATGAGACTTGGCAAGATCACCAAATATGTCATATGTGACATGATAGAATTTTCTTGGAATTTTTGGAGAATATTTCCTTTGTAAATATTTCAAAAGCTTGAAATATCCAGAAAGGGTTTTTGAGGGATTTGACCAATATTTTGAACATGACCATGTGTTGAGACTCTTATATATGGATAATATATGTCCACTGAGTTTCCCTAATTTTTGTCAAATATTTGTAAAACAATAAAATAATTTTTCCCTATTAAAGACCATTTCTGGCCTTAAGAAAAAGCTTTTAAATAAAATAGGAAAATAACTTTTAAAATTATATTTTTGTGGTTTATGGGTATCCTATATCTAATAGGAGTCAAATATATTTTGGAAAGATTTTTACTGCCCTTAATTAAGTACTTGCAGTGCAAATCTCAATTCAGGGGTTTTTGGAAAACTAGTTTTTGAAAATACTATTTGGCCAAGTTATTTTTGTAAGAAATTACTATATTGTACTATACACATGGTATGATCATTGGGAAGAAGTTTTGGATCAAGGAGATGAAGTATAGGAGTTGGAGGATTTATTTGATTTTTAGAGCACTTGCAAACAGCAAGCAAAAATCCAATCAAGCAGAGTCCAAAACACTCAAAAGTTTTTGTCAGAACACATTTTAGCATGATTTATTGACTTAAGTGTTGTGGCATGAAAATCAAGGTGTGACAGACCTACCCCCCTTACAAGAATCTCGTCCCCGAGATTCCCAAACTAGGCGCGGAAAGGAGTATGGAGGCTTGGATTTGGGGTAGTCTTCACGTCCTCATACTGCTTCTGCTTCTGAGTGGTGCTCCATTGAATCTTGAAGGACCTGGTGTTGTAGCTTCAAGTATGATGCTCCCGGTTGATCCTGGTTGCTGAGGGGTCTCTCGCGTTAGGTCAGGTTGGACTAGGGGTCGATGGCTCGGTGGTCAATGTCCTCGTAGAGATCGGGCAAGTCAGGAAGTTGGAAACACTTTCAGGGTTGTGATGCGTGGAAAGCATTATGCACATCGGGTAACTCAGGTGGCAATTCCAGCTGGTAACTGTCTCGTCTTCGTCTCGTAGTGATCTCAGAGAGGGTTGTTAAATCTTGGAGTGATCTTGAAGAAGGCCGATGAATCTTGGGGCGAGCTTTCCTTTGACATGGAAGCGCTGGGTTCCTTTGAGAGGGGTGACCCGGAGATAAACATGGTCTCCAACCCGGAAGGTCATGTCTCGACAACGTGAGTCAACGTAGCTCTTTTGTCTTGACTAGGCAGTCTTCAAACGCTCTCTGACAAGCTGGACTTGCTCTTCGGCTTCACGGAGGATATTAGGCCCAAAGACAAGTCCTTCTCCAGTTTCTGACCAATTGAGGGGTGTGCGGCATTTCCGTCCGTATAACACCTCAAATGGTGCCATCTGAAGGCTTGACTGATAACTGTTGTTGTAAGAGAACTCGGCGAAAGGGAGGCAATCTTCCCACTTAGCTCCATATGCTATGGCACAGGCTCGGAGCATGTCTTCGAGTATCTGATTCACTCGTTCTGTCTGACCTCCAGTCTGTGGGTGGAAAGCAGTGCTGAAGGACAACTTGGTCCCCATGGCCTCTTGGAACTTCTTCCAGAACCTTGAGGTAAACTGGGTTCCTCGACCTGACACAATCTCCTTGGGAACACCATGAAGGCTCACAATTCGGTTGATGTAGAGACTGGGTAACTGGTTCCCCTTGTAGGTCATCTTGACAGGAATGAAGTGGGCCACCTTGGTCAAATGGTCAACAATGACCCATATGGAGTCATGTCCCTTGCTTGACCTGGGTAAACTGGTGATGAAGTCCATCCCGACTTTGTCCCACTTCCATTCAGGCACCTTGAGGGGTTGCAACAATCCAGCGGGTCGCTGATGCTCAGCTTTGACTCTCTGGCATACGTCACACTTTGCAACATAGGTGGCAATCTCCCTTTTCATCCCATGCCACCAGAATCTTTCCTTTAGGTCTTGATACATCTTGGTTCCTCTAGGATGGATGGAATACAGGGTGTCGTGAGCTTCTTGCAAGATCAGATTCTTGAGCTTGATCTTGTTGGGTGCGCAAATGCGATTCCCAAGTCACATGACTCCTTGCTCATCTTCTGTGAAACCTGGGGCTTTGCCCGCCTTGATCTTCCTCTTGATGCCTTCAATACTCTCGTGTCCCGTCTGAGCTTCTTTAACCTCATCCATCAGGGTCGGCTTGACTTCAAGGTTAGCTAAGAATCCTGGTGCAACCAGTTCCAACCCGAAGCTTTCAAGTTCTTCATACAAGGCGGGTAGCTTGTCCTTAAGCATAGCATTCAAGGAACAAGCCTTCCTGCTTAATGCATCTGCTACCACATTAGCCTTCCTAGGGTGGTATTGAACACAGAGGTCATAATCTTTGATCAACCCTAGGCATCTTCTTTGCCTCATGTTCAATTCCCTTTGAGTGAAAATATACTTCAGACTTTTGTGATCCGTGTATATCTCACATCGCTTCCCTAAGAGGTAATGTCGCCATGTCTTCAGGGCATGAACCACTGCTGCTAGCTCAAGGTCATGAGTAGCATAGTTTTCTTCATGAGGCCGTAGTTGCCTTTGAGAGGAGTGGCTTGCAGATATGCACGGTCTTCAACGCGGAAGCTCACTCCTTGACGACGGTGGTTGGTATAGTTCTTCCTCCTTGACATGGCGGTCTTCGGATGTTCCCTAACTAGCTGATCAACTCTTATTCCGTCTTCCTGTGGACATGCATGTCCTCAAGTAAGGATGATGATTAACTTGCCCAAGTACTCTATGAAGTATTTGGGGTACGTAGAGTGGGCTGAGGCATTGGTGAGGGTCACGGTTGAGCATTGGTCAAGGTCTTATTGATCTAGAGCCAAGGCCCAAGGTCATGATCCAGCCGTGTTGTGGCTTGGTAGGGCATAAGGGTTTCAAGGATTCTAGTGTGCGAATGAACATTTATCATCCTATCTTTAAGCACGGTTTCTGAGATGCCAATAGTCTATCGAGTCCTTTAAACAAATCACATCATATCACCGATATCATCATTTTGCATAGGTCAACCCCAATCATCACTCATGTGATTCATATCCTCATGGCTCCCGATAGGAGGTCTAGCAAAATCATATGTGTCTATAATCCCCAAACTCATATGTATGTCTACCCCTAAAAATTCATGGGTAGAACATATAAGTTGCTAAGCTTGAACGTGACAATCCAAGTGCTCAGCCTATTCTCCCAAGGTCTAAGATAAAGCACCTCGTTCCTATGGAAACACGTCGTATGCCACTCCAAAATCTTGTTTCCTTCCTATGAATCAACTCCAACAGTCCATTAACTTCCATCAATCACCACATAATCCATTTAATTCTACAAATCCAACGGTTAAGGTGCTCCACAAGATCTTATAAAGTCCTTTAGCCCCCAAATACTTGAAAGGGTTGCCTTACTATAGTCAGTTCCCAAATTCCCGTTATTGTGACCTAGTAATACTCCAAGGTCAAGCTCACAAATATGCCTAAATAAACCCCAACAATTAGTCCAACTTCCTAGTTTATCGTCCACCGAGAAACATGGTATCATGATCGAGATCGTCAGTCTAAATACAATTTACTCCGAACCATGTAGACATGCTCAGCATCTATGTTCAACTAGAATCACCTATTTTAAATCCAAATCTTGTGCCCAACGAGAATTCCTACATGTTCCCCCAAGTCATTTACGTAATATCGACTGTCTCCTATCAATATCATCTGATCAAGTCAAATCCTTGCACTTCCAGGAGTTTCAGCTTGCGATCATAATTGTCCTATAAATCCAATTTACTCAGGGGTAATGAAAGCTATGCTACTCTATAATCATGATCCCACCAAGTTCATCTACCAACATGGTAGCCTTATAATCCACCAAAGAGTCTCAGATAATTCCTCAAAGTCATTGATATAAACTCATCAAGTCATTTGTCCTCTGTCCCTATATCCTTAAATTGGTATTTTCTATGGCATCGTCAGTTTTGGTGCTATCTTAGGATGGTAATGTGCTCATTCACTATGTCCACTAGTTCCATAATGAACCCAGTGATAAGCAAGGCTTACTGTAGCTTAACTTGTTCCCTTGTGATTCCGTAGGTTAAGCTCAGGGTTAAGGTTTCGAGCTGGGGTATCTCGTGAAGTCCTGTAGGTCTAGGGATAGGGTTCTAGTCTTGAGGTGTAAACATACGGGGTTGTACTTGGTCGAGGAGGTTGTAGCAAAAGTCTTCAGTGCTTGTTGGTCGCCGAGGTGGAATCCTTGGTGCATATTGTCTTGCTTGTCTTCAGTTGAGGAGAGAGATGAGAGGGAAAAGTAGCATAGAGGAGGGAAATGCCTAAAGGGGGTTCTATAGTGCAGGTGCAAACAAACAAGTGCCAAAAAGGCCAAACACAAACAACAAAATAAGGCAGGTGATATAGTTGCGTACTTGTTGCCTAGGGCAAAAAGGGCGACTGATATCAAAACACAAACAAATAAAAACAAGCAACACACAATCATGGTTCTATTCGAACCATCATACGGACTCAACTGCACATAGGGGGTACACGACTCATCCTACCCTAGGGGTTCTCGGACTCCATAGTCGTGCCTTGTGCCTCGTGCAGTCTCCCGGGTTTTCCTCAGGTGTTGCTACGTCTCTTGTAGTTGTTCGCTGAAACAATCCGGGTTGAGCCTGAAGATTCTTTAACAACTTCTTGCCTGCTGAAGTGATGGGGTGAAGGTGGCTCCTCATAACTGGCATTGACTTGGTCTTCTATTGTCTTCTTAATCACGACGATCTCTTTTTGTCTTCTAAGTCGTCGATGGTACTAGGTAGGTAATCCTTTATGCAATGACAGTATCAAGGCGTAATAGAGGTCCATCATGTCGGTTATGTTGATGACACTTCGACACCAAGAGCGGGGGATGAGGAGAACCGTTCTCCTGCTCACTACGGTGAGGCGGACCACATGGCTAGGTTCTCATCCATCGGTGGCTGCCGATACAACAACGCTAGCGACAGGGTTACTCTATTAGCGATGTATATCATTATCTTGCATATTCTATGCCCTGATCATCGTAGTCTAAGGTTGCATCATCTTGGGGCAGTGTTAAGGGTGTCACCATCTCCTGGGTCTTCAGGTCCTCATTCCTCGAGGATGTATCTTCTGTTGGTATCATCTTGTTGTGATGTCGCCAATCTTGTGTACAGGAGATGCGGGTGAATGTCTGGCAAGGCATCTTCCTTCTTGATTATCCACGAGTGTTACAAGGAATCCAATGGTCAGGGGCATAAGGGATCTAGCGTCCAAAGGTTTTGAAGGGGAAGAGATCAATAAGGAAAGTATCCCTTAGTTTTCGAAAAACTGAGAAGGGAAGAGAAGTACAGATAGTTTTGAAAACTAGTAGTTGTTTTGGAAATAGTTTTACCCTAACTAACGACCATGCTAACTAAGGCTTCCTACAGTCAGGATGGCTCTGATACCAGCTCTGTAGGGACCCCGACACATAAGTCGTGATCACCGAATGCACGTGTACAGTGATCCCAGAGATCAATGCTCACCGAACACACAGAAGCTGAATAACAAGAGTCTTACATCCATACATACCGTTTTACACAAGTAGGACCATTATGGTCAAGTCTTGAGTATATTATCGCAGCGGAAATCTTCGCCGATAACTTGGACCCATGCCATCTGCCTTAACCCTACAGGCATTCTGACTGGAAAGTGTCCTAGCTCGCATGCTTGTCGCCGAAGTATTCTTCATCATATCCTGTTCTTTCAAGCCTGGCCAAGTAAATAGCCAGGGACAAGCCAGTGAGTACATTTGAATGTACTCGCAAGCAACCCATGTTTTGGTTCAAGATACAACAATGCTTGATATAGGTAAATTTTTGCAGAAAGCTAGTTTTGAGTGCAATGACATGTTCAACAACTTTGTAAGGCATGCATCAAGAGAATTCAAGTAACCATGAGGACAGGTTACAGGTATCATCATAAATAGAGTGGGCACCAACCCATCTAACATAAATAGAGCGGGCACCAACCCATCTCAATCATGTCAAGTCCCTTGACTTGACCCAAGTCATTTTTATCAACACACACACTTGGTTTGTAAACAAGTGGACGTAGTCCAAGAGCGGTTACCCAACTGTCCTTGACCGTGGACACGGCTATTCGAATAGTTTTACACTCTGCAGAGGTTGCACACTTTACCCACTAGATCCGGGGAACTTCCGTGTCATCCACGACCCGCGGTACTTCAAGTACCCGGGGTAAGCACCCGATCACTACCTTTCCCTAGACGACACTAACATGGAGTCCACTCGATTGGCAGTAACCCCCGTGCCCAACCTTTCACATAACACTTTCTTGGAGTCTTGCTCCCATACTTGTCACATACCACTGGCACGGGGTACCAACGGTGTGTCCGGTGCCCCATAAAAATGGTCATGGTCGCCCTACCTGGCACGACCCCGTCCCAAGAGAGAGCACCAACTCTCCCCCGTCACTAGTAATGCGGGCTCCAAGCTAGTATTGGTCTAGGTACTCCATAATGCCCTTTCCCATATAAGGGTAGAGTGGTTGCGCATGTAAGGTTGGAATAACGGTCGCAACTCCGACCAATCCGTTTTGAAAAACACCACACACTTTCCCTGGCACACCACTTCGTCATCAAGTGGTTACCCATCTCATCATCTCCCTCGGGCATAAGTGGCACCCGACGGGGTTTTCGAAAAGACTTTTGAAATCACTTTGTCTCCTTCACCATGCATATACCCATCCCTTTTGCGTAGCATCTACTTTAGCATCCTATCTACTCCCTCCGGCATAACCCTCATAAGAAGGTAGGGTCGTGCACAATGCAAGTATCAACGAGGAAGTAACAGAGGCAACCAACCCACGTGGTCCACCATCTCATCATGATTCCGATGCAACAATAATAAAGGGCATATGACATGGATAGAAAGGGTTTCATAGACATGGTCAAAGGGTGCTTGCCTGTTTTAACAAAGTCTTCAAGGTCTTCAAATATCTCTGGTCCAACTCCGAGCATTCCGTCTACTTCGTCAACTATCGTCGAAAGCAACCACAATAAGCAAAACAACAAGGCAGGAAATAAAAGTGCTCTAAAAATATGAGTTGGACTTTTCTAGGATACCTCTGGTCATATGAGGGATGACCAAAGTGGTTTCATTAGGATTTGTTCAATGGACATCTCTGAACATTTCAATATGATGGAATCAAGGGAATAATGGGTTTGCAAGAAGTGTACAGAAATATTTTTTTGAAAAATGAGCAAAGGCACCCATTTAACAAAAGGATGATTTTTGAAGCATCTAGGAATTGGTTTCACTGTATTTGGAGTTGAGATGATATTCCTATGAATTTGCAAAGTTGGCTATATATAAAGAAATAGACCATTATTTGAGGTTATACAGAAAGTACTAGTAAAAATGTTCAAAAACTAAGTTTTGAACTTATAGACATCTAGGATTTTGAATCATGGAATTTGGATCAACAATGGGCTCTCTGTGATTTTCTAAATTCATCACAGAAATAGGAAAGATAGGGTTTGGTAAATATTTGTGAAGAAAAGGTCTCTGGAAAAATGTGCATGTTGCATCACCAGATAGATCATGATTTATAGAGTCACTAGAAATTTGAATCATCAAATTTGGAGTCCATTTGAATTGTTTATGGATTTTAAAAACTGTACAGAAAGGAAAAAGGGGGAAAGGGTTTTACCCAAATGGGCTGGATCTGGGCGGCGGCGGCGTGCACAGGGCGAGGTTTAGTAGCAGGCGCCACTGGGCCGGCTCAGCGGCTCGGCCGCATGCGCGCAGGGGCCACGTCGATGGCGGCTTGCGGGGGTGCGCCTTCGCGTAGGGGAGGCGGATCCGGCGGAAGCCGCTTCCACTTAAACGACGGGGCCCGCCCACCAGGCCGCTGACGAGCGGGGCCCGCTTGTCGGGTTCGTCCTCAACCTCCCGCGCGGGCGCGACGGGAGACAGAGGAGGCGCCCCGACGGCGACTGCCGGCGTTACAGGGCGTCTCCGGCGACGCTCCGCCCACCGGCGTGCTCGTGAGGCTACGCCGCATCCTCCTAGGTGTTTCACGCCCGCCGAGGAGGGCCGTAGTGTCGGCGGCTTGGATGGTCGCGGAGGGGCCGTCGGCCATCTTTGGCCGTGAGCGCACGGCGCACCCGGGGATGAACGGAGAGGGTATAGGGCCTTGCAGTGGTTGAATGAGGGCGCCGGTGCACCGAGGGGGAGAGGAGGGGCTCGGGGTAGCCCGAATTTAGGCGGAGCCCGACGGCGGAGCTCCGGCCATTGCGATGGATGGAGGGCACGGGGAGAGATGTGAGTTGGTCCATGGGGTGCACGGGAGAGAGGGGAAGCAAATGGAGCAGAGAGGGAGGCCAGGGACTGCCTTAAGTAGGAGGGGGCGAGGTGCATCGTGGACAGGGCGCTCGGTGAGCTCCTAGCCGTTGTTGGAGGCCACGGGGGCGCGCGTGGGCGTGTCTGGGGTACTCGTGGGGTTGGTCTAGGGCGAGAGGAGGGGAGAGAATAAGCAGGGAAAGGGCCAGGGTGCCGCGCGTGTGAGGCGCTCCATTGGCGCGCTCGGGCGGCCTCTGTTTGCTAGCGCGGAGGCGCGGGAAGGGGGAGAGAGAAGGGGGCCGACTGTGTAGCGTGTTGCGGACGCCGAGGCACCTCGACTGGCGCGAGGGGAAGGCTCGAGGTGGTCGGGTGGCTTGGGCAGAGAGCAGCTACAATGCGTGGGAGCACTATAGCGCGCTCTGGAGCACGCCTTTGGCATGCCATGGCATAAAATGTGGAAAGTGGGCGCGGCCACTTGTGTCCAGCAGTGCTAGGGAGTAGTAAAGAAAGGGGAGGAAGCATTGGATGCCATGGAGGGACACTAGAACGAGGAGGGTGGTGAGAAAGGAGAAGAATGCTGCTGTCCAGAAGGGTAAATGGGGGTGTTTCACCCCTCAATCATTGAGCTGAGGCCAGGGAAGAGTTACTGGAGATAGGAGAAGACTAGGAGGAGATGTGGTAAAAAGTTGAGCTCAAGGAGAATAGTGCAAGTGGTCAAAATGGTGATTTTTGAAAAGTGACAGAAGGTGTTTGATGCAAATTTGGGCAAGCAAATTAACTCCACTTGACAGGAAGATTAACAGGATCAAGTGTCACATATAAATGGGGTTGATCACCAAGTTGGAGCTCATTTGGAGGAAGTTGCCAATGTAACTTTGGTAAACCCTAGAAATGAACAGAAATGGCTTTACCAAGATTTAGTCATGCAAATCAATTCTCCTTGATGCACCACTTGGTTTAGTGGCCTCATTTGGTCATGTGATCATTCTCACAAAAGTTGGAATCAAGGAGAGAAAGTTGGTAATGTAGAGTTGTTCAAATTTGACTCTGATCAGAGAGGGTTTTGGGGCACTTTGATAAATATAACTTGTTCTCCAACTTATGCCACTTGGTCTAGATGAATAATTAGACCATTTGAGAATGTTCACATGGTTTGAGAACATTTGGAAATGTTTGGCAATGTAAACTTGCTCAAACTTCAAAATGAACAGGAATGGTTTTGAGGGGATTTGATGATGTTATCTTGTTCTCCAAGACATGAGACTTGGCAAGATCACCAAATATGTCATATGTGACATGATAGAATTTTCTTGGAATTTTTGGAGAATATTTCCTTTGTAAATATTTCAAAAGCTTGAAATATCCAAAAATGGTTTTTGAGGGATTTGACCAATATTTTGACATGACCATGTGTTGAGACTCTTATATATGGAGAATATATGTCCACTGAGTTTCCCTGATTTTTGTCAAATATTTTTAAATCAATAAAATAATTTTTCCCTATTAAAGACCATTTCTGGCCTTAAGAAAAAGCTTTTAAATAAAATAGGAAAATAACTTTTAAAATTATATTTTTGTGGTTTATGGGTATCCTATATCTAATAGGAGTCAAATATATTTTTGGAAAGATTTTTACTGCCCTTAATTAAGTACTTGCAGTGCAAATCTCAATTCATGGGTTTTTGGAAAACTAGTTTTTGAAAATACTATTTGGCCAAGGTATTTTTGTAAGAAATTACTATATTGTACTATACAAATGGTATGATCATTGGGAAGAAGTTTTGGATCAAGGAGATGAAGTATAGGAGTTGGAGGATTTATTTGATTTTTAGAGCACTTGCAAACAGCAAGCAAAAATCCAATCAAGCAGAGTCCAAAACACTCAAAAGTTTTTGTCAGAACACATTTTAGCATGATTTATTGACTTAAGTGTTGTGGCATGAAAATCAGGGTGTGACAGTGGTCAAGCCTTCTACGATCCATGTTGTTCTCAGTCTTGCCACATCTCACTCATGGCCCATCCACCAACTTGATGTGAAGAATGCATTCCTCCACGGTGAGCTCAATGAAACTGTGTACTGTGCTCAGACCGCTGGCTTCGTCGACCCAGCCCGACCGGATCATGTATGCTTACTCCGCAAGTCTCTCTACGGCCTTAAACAGGCCCCACGCTAGTGGTTTCTCCGGTTCAAGCAATACTTGCTCTCCCTCGGCTTCTCTGCCTCCCGGAGTGATTCTTCCCTCTACATTCTCCATCAAGGTACATCCATTGCCTATCTCCTTGTGTATGTTGATGATATTATTCTTACCGCCAACTCTACACACACACTCCACACCATCATCGCTCCCCTTAAGTCCGAATTCTCCATGAGTGACTTGGGTGACCTTCATCACTTCTTGGGCATCAATGTCACCCCCACCACATCCGGTCTATTTCTTTGCCAAAGACAATACGCTTTGGAGATTCTTGACCACGCTAAGATGCTCAATTGCAAGCCGTTTCCACACCCATTGACACTAGCTCCAAACTCTCCTCCACCGACGGCAATCTCCTCTCTAACCCCACACATTACCGGAGTCTTGCTGGTGCACTTCAATACCTTACCCTCACTCGGCCTGACATCTCCTACGCCGTTCAGGAAGTCTGCTTGTTCATGCATGCGCCTCGGGATAGCCACATGCAGTTGGTCAAGCGCATACTTCGGTACTTGAGGGGCACCACTCACTACGGGCTTCAGTTCTACCGATCTGCTTCTCGTGATCTTGTGGCTTACACCGACGCAGATTGGGCTGGCTGCCCGGATACCCGCAAGTCCACGTCAGGATTTTGTGTTTTCCTCGGCTCAAATGTGGTGTCTTGGTCCTCCAAACGACAACCAACTGTGAGCCGTTCGAGCGCCGAAGCTGAATACCGCGGAGTTGCAAATTGTGTTGTTGAGTCCTGCTGGCTACAACAACTTCTCCATGAGCTCAAGTGTCCTCCGCGGCGTGCCACTGTGGTATATTGCGACAATGTCAGTGCTTCATATCTTGCCAATAATCCTGTTCAACATCAGCGCACAAAGCACATTGAGATCGACTTGCATTTCGTTCGTGATCGCGTCGCTCTTGGTGAAGCCCGCGTGTTGCATGTGCCATCTAGTTCTCAGTTCGCCGACCTATTCACTAAGGGGCTGCCATCTCAGGTGTACCATGAATTTCGATCCAGCCTGAACGTTCATCCAAATGGCGTTCCGGCTGAGGGGGGTGTTAAACTAATTCTATGTATGGCATGTAGACCTGTGTATACCCTAGATTATAGGATCTAGAACCGCATGCCCTGGCCTATGTGCCGACTCTTATGGGCTTTCCCTTGTATATGATGTAACCTGTAACCGATGCTAATCAGTCAATCAATCGAGAGTTAATCACTCCAACTGTCGCTAGGGTGGCTCGAGGAGAAGGAGCTGCTCAAGGCTGTTCGCAGGAGCCAACGGGAGGTAGGCGCAGGCTGGCGCCGGGTCAGAGCGAGGCGGGTCGCGGCCTATGGTGTGCTTGACGCGCGGACGCCGAATTAGAGCTAGAAATAGGCGGCTCAAGGCGAGGCCCGACAAAAGCGACAGCAATGATAGCGGCGGCTCTGTGGTGAGATGTGGTGTAGAAGGCCGGAGCGGCGGGCAGTCGCGGCAGAACCAGCATGGGCAGCGCGGGAGACCAGGCAGTGGACTTCTGCGGGCATCCGGTTTGAGGCGTGGTGCAACAGAGGTGTGACGGTGAAGCACGGCTCCAGTGGCGGCAGAGTCAGTTTCCAAGTCCTCCTCCGGGTTGTGGTCTCTTTGAGCAATCTAGCTCTAGGTCGTAACTGATTTTGATGAGATGTAGCAGCTGACGCACGATCCCGATGTATCTCGGAAAGAGTAACACCTGAGTGAACCTAACAAAACACTTCGGGGCTCGATCCATCGTGAGCAATAAACATATGATGTTTAGCTAAAGCGGAAACACTTATGTCGATCTCGGCGGCTTACGGCGGCGCACAAGTGTAACCCTAATTTTTCTTGAACCTTTGGACGAGTATTAGATTTGACTGCTTGTCTTCGAGGTGGTGTAAATCCTGCTGTAACGACTCTTCTTCATTCAGAAAATTGTGAATTTCTCGATCCCCGTAAAAGATCCCTCCAAGAACTCAACACCACCGTGCGCGAGCCCCACGGTGGGCGCCAACTATCGTGGATTTGTCATGGCAGATGTCCTAGTGTGAGGACTTAGTCGTGAGGCCAACGCATCTATGTAGTAGCTTGAGAGGGGTTGATCGGGACGAGAGACGCGAGGCGGATCAACACTCAAGACAAGGATTTAGACAGCTTCGGGCCCCGGGAAACATCTTCTGGTAATAGCCCTACATGTTGTTTGTGGCTAGATCTCATTATGCTTATGAGGGAGACGCCGCATAACCGGCTCTCCTCTAGTTGTGTCTAGCCTTAGAGATTATTTTCTTGCCCTCCCTCTTGGGGTGCCCTGCCCCTCCTTATATAAGTTGAAGGGGCGGGTTACATGTGGAGTCCTATTACGATTAGGACTAGTCTATTACAAGTGGAGTCCTAGTCTTACTTCCTTTGTAAGGGAATATTCCTTACACTTTCCTCTTAAACCGGCCCATCATAACATAAGTCGGCCTTCTGGGCCTTGGGCCTTGTCATCCGTCTGACCCGCCGTTGGGGCCATTAGTGAGTCGTCAGACCAGTGAGCCGCCAGACTCGTGAGTCATCAATCCTCCGGCGGGTTACTAATGAAATGCCAAGTCCGGTCGGGTCATACTTCCGGCCGGGTCATACCGCGGGGTATATCCCCGACAAAACTACTTAACATTGCCACTTAACTTTGCCAGTTAGAACAGCACATGCACAATCATCTACATTGCCACTTAACAATCATCTCCTTCAACATTGCCACTTGATAAAGGATCACCAGCACACAGAACAATTGACATTGCCACTTAACTTTTCATTGCATCATGCTGAAACCATTACAATATAGGACACACACTAACAACATGGTTCACCAGGATTCAGCGCCACCATTACAAGACAGGACACATAATAAGGGGCTGTTTGGTTGGTGTCCACAATGCTGCAAGCCTGGCTTGGACTGTGTCTGGAACATGCCTGATGTTTGTTTGGTTCGTGTCCTGAGTGAGGAAATGCATGCCTGGCCTGTACGCTTCTAGTAGTATAATTAGCCTGGCCTACTCATAAAATATAGAAGAAATGCAGCGCTTAGCCCAGGCACTATACTTAGCCTGGCTCAGGCGTCCCTTTTCCCACGCCTGACGTGTTGCAGGTGCTGCCTGGCACTGATCAAGACCCATCAATAGTACTTAAACAATAGAAAATGAGGTGCCAGGCCAGGGTGGGAACCAAACACATTTATACCGAACTTGCCTGACCAGGCAAATTTTTCCTCCAGCCCAGGCAGCTCTCCGGCATCATTTTTTCTCAGGCACGGTGCCCAGGCTTCCAACCAAACAGCCCCTAACTAACACCAAAACCTAGCAACACCAGAACCTAGCAACACCAGAACATCATCTTCTTCACTTCTTCAGCATGATCACCACCAGTGCTGCAACACCTAGCACCACCAAAACACCAACCAACATCTTCATGACCATCAGCAGCTCTCTCCCAAGCATCATCAGTGTAGCAGCTTGCTGCCTGGTCATCAGATTGGCAGTTCCATCTACTGCCTGCTCATTCTTCTTCAAAACCTTCTTAACATTGCTGACACATCCATTCATATAGAACAGTTATTGTGCTTTCAGAAGCTCCTCCCTGCGTTCCTCAGCCGCACCAATAGCATCCACTGCCGCATCGCCAGTCAGATACTGCTTCTCAACTAGGTGCTCAACATACTCCAATCCCACCTCCAGAAATCACAAGTGACCTATCCAAACCACAGACGAATGTGGTGAAAAAATATTCAATCTTTGGATCCAGAACATTAAATCAAATCACATCAAGAATGTAAATCGAACAGCATAACTTACCCCATGCTTCTGGCACTTGTAGAAGACCCATCCGTCGTGCTTCTCTGTTGTGGAGATGTACATGCGCACCTTCTCCTTGCAGGTCGGGCAGCGGGCCAACGGCAGCGCCAGTGCACGGCGGCGAACAGCAGCGGAGGAGGAGCTGGCGGCAAACATGAGCACCAGAGGGGAAAGAACTACCCTCCTCGACGGCGGCGGCGAGGTGAGGTGGAGCAGAGGCAGAGCGATGGGAGGGAGGCGGCGCGAGGGATTTGATGGGGTGGAGCTGCAGGTTAGGGATTTGAGGATGGGGAATTTTGCGCTTTTACAAAAAAACTCCATGCAAGATTGACCGAATCGGAACGAACAACGTGGCGGTCAACAGTTGGTCAAACCCACCGCCTGTCCACCGTGTACGTGATACAGTGACCGTATTTTCACATCACATCGTATTCAGTGACCATATCGAGCGTATTCTTAAGTTCAAGTTCAGTGACCGTATCGTGCTTCAGTCGCAACTATAGTGACCATGAGTGCATTTATCTCAATATATTTTGTGTCTTTTTGGTTCGTAGTTGGAGTTGCCCTTAGAAGACGGAGGGAATCCGAACACAATGAACCTACGAAATTCGGTCAGTCCAATCCGGACGTTTCTGATTATTATTATTTTTGAACAGGACGTTTCTGATTTGAATCCGGCGTGAACGCATAGGAAAATCTATATATTCCGGTCTGACTCCAACAAAGAGCGAGGTTGTTTATGCAAGGCGTTTCCCCCGACCTTCGTCTCGAAACCCTCTCTGCCGGCTGCTTCTCCGGTCTACCGACAAGCACGCCGCCTCTCAGTCGAAGGTATCCTTGTCTCTGCTCCTCCTCCTCCTCCTCCTCCTCCTCCTCCTCCTCCCCCTTAGGTCTGGTTGGTTACTTCTGTTAGTGATGCTTTAACAGCTCGCCTAGATTGTTCGCTGAATCTTTACTTCGCTGTGAGCAATCTTACCCAGAATAAATCCGTTTTTTCCTGGATGGGAAATCCAGTTCCTCAACTTAGCTGCGTGGTGGAAAATTAATCCCTAGATTTCGGGGGATTCGACTGAAACCCTATTCGCCTCCTCATTATGACCTACCCTACTGTGTTGCGATGACACTCTTATATGCTCATAAAAGGGGATATTCAGCAGCAAGGGTCGTCAAGAGGATTCCAAACGATTTCTCAGCCTTCACTGGGTTGCAAATCAATTTCAGCAAGAGTACTTTCGTGCCTGTCCGCATGGAGCCTGCGGCGTGCCAGGAAGTAGCTGCGCTTTTGGGTGCACCGTCTCATCCTTTTCCCGCACCTACTTGGGACTCCCCCTATCTACCCAAAAGATCTCACATGCTATGCTTGCCCCTGTTATACATACACATAGTGGATAAAAGGCTATCTTGATGGTTAGTTGTCTTCCTGTTCTGGCAGCTATCCCAAGCTTTTCCATGTCCTGTTCCCTCTGGCCTGCGAAATCTTTGGATCAACTGAACAGGATTTTATGAGGATTTCTCTGGCAAGGATCCAATTCAGTTAAGGGAGGGCATTGCCTTGTGGCCTGGGACACTGTCTCCCTGCCCAAACATGCTGGAGGACTGGGGATCAGAGATCTCCAAGCACAAAACATTGCTACGATCTGTCGCTTCACAGCCAAGCTTTTGCAAAGCAGCAACATCCCGTGCTACCAATGGTTTGCCTCTCGATATTGCCTTGGAACAATCCCACTGAAACCCAAGAGTACTGGCACCGCCATTTGGAGATGCATTAAGAGTGTAATCCCTTTGGTTACACAAGGCACCGGATGCAAAAGTGGCAATGGGATGACAGCAAGTTTCTGGAATGACGACTGGTCAGGTAGGGGCAGATTCATGCACTACTGCTTCTCAGTTCAGTGAAGGAGTTTGGAACATCTAATTACATCTCAATCTTTCCACCACGGCCTCACATGAGTTTCAATCCCTAATGGAGTGTTTGCAAAATCTTGAGCTGAGCGACATCGGTAATGATCAAAAGGCCTCATCAATTACTGCTTCAGGGGCAACTACTGCATACTACAAGCTACTAACCTTCCAAGGGATCAAATGGCCATACACTGATTTTGTTTGGGAACCAATAATACCAACAAAACATCGTGTGTTCTTATGGCCCACGATCCGGGGACAACTCAACACCAGAGGCAATATGCTCAAGAAAAATTGGACTGCTGTGGCTCCCCATGACGGCTGTGATCTCTGCCCTGCTACGGAAATGATCTCCCATATCATTCTACGCTACTGGGCTGCATTCCTTTCTATGGGGAATGATGGGGATGCCAACTCTAGCATCCAGCTCTGGCAGCCTCTGCGACTTAATCTTATTGCCTGGAGCTTTGAAAAATTTCGGCAAACAATGGAAAGTTCTTTTTGCTGCGGCCACAGTCACTTTATGGAACGCATGAAAAGCTAGAATCTTTGACAACAAGCAATGGACTGACACATACATTGCTACTTCAGTGTCGGATCTGCTAAGGCTTTGGAGCCACCATGCCAAGCTCCAGGAGGACAAGCGCATACTTAATCAATGGGCTACCTCTCTTTTCTGAACTTTTGTATCTCTATTTCTGCCCCTTTCTTTCTTACTCCCGGCTTGGCTATAGCCAGCTGCACAAACCGTGCAGCGTTTGCATATAGCCTCTCATGTAATTGACCTTCGGTCACCCAGGCTAACGCCTGTTTTGAAATACATAAGGTAGAGAATACTCTACCTTTGTTTTCAAAAAATTATGACCTACCCTGATACTAGTAAAAGCATATACTTACTAGTGCTGTAGTCGATGTGGGGACCGGATTATCCTGGTCAAGCTGGTAGTTGAGGACTTGGTTCTCAATGTTATCAGCGCGTATGCCCCGCAAGTAGGCCACAATGAGAACACCAAGAGGGAGTTCTGGGAAGGCTTGGAAGACATGGTTAGGAGTGTACCGATTGGTGAGAAGCTCTTCATAGGAGGAGACCTCAATGGCCACGTGGGCACATCTAACACAGGTTTTGAAGGGGCGCATGGGGGCTTTGGCTATGGCATCAGGAATCAAGAAGGAGAAGATGTCTTAAGCTTTGCTCTAGCCTACAACATGATTGTAGCTAACACCCTCTTTAGAAAGAGAGAATCACATCTGGTGACTTTTAGTAGTGGCCAACACTCTAGCCAGATTGATTTCATCCTCTCGAGAAGAGAAGATAGGCGTGCGTGCCTAGACTGTAAGGTGATACCTGGAGAGAGTGTTGTACCCCAGCATAAGCTGGTGGGTGCTGACTTCCGCTTTCGGATTCGTGTCCAGCGGGATAAGCGTGCCAAAGTCGCTAGAACGAAGTGGTGGAAGCTCAAGGGGGAGGTAGCTCAGGTGTTCAAGGAGAGGGTAATTAAGGAGGGCCTTTGGGAGGAAGGAGGGGATGCGGACAATGTGTGGATGAAGATGGCGACTTGCATTCGTAAGGTGGCCTCGGAGGAGTTTGGAGTGTCCAGGGGAAGGAGAAGCGAAGATAAGGATACCTGGTGGTGGAATGATGATGTCCAGAAGGCGATTAAAGAGAAGAAAGATTGCTTCAGACGCCTATACCTGGATAGGAGTGCAGACAACATAGAGAAGTACAAGATGGCGAAGAAGGCCGCAAAGCGAGCTATTGGTGAAGCAAGGGGTCGGGCATATGAGGACCTCTACCAACGGTTAGGCACGAAGGAAGGTGAAAGGGACATCTATAAGATGGCTAAGATCCGGGAGAGGAAGACGAGGGATATTGGCCAAGTCAAATGCATCAAGGACGGAGCAGGCCAACTCTTGGTGAAGGACGAGGAGATTAAGCATAGATGGCGGGAGTACTTCGACAAGCTGTTCAATGGGGAGAATGAGAGTTCTACCATTGAACTGGACGACTCCTTTGATGAGACCAGCATGCGTTTTGTGCGGCGCATCCAGGAGTCTGAGGTGAAGGAGGCTTTAAAAAGGATGAAAGGAGGCAAGGCGATGGGCCCTGATTGTATCCCCATTGAGGTGTGGAAAGGTCTCGGGGACATAGCGATAGTATGGCTAACCAAGCTTTTCAACCTCATTTTTCGGGCAAACAAGATGCCAGAAGAATGGAGACGGAGTATATTAGTACCAATCTTCAAGAACAAGGGGGATGTTCAGAGTTGTACTAATTACCGTGGAATTAAGCTGATGAGCCATACAATGAAGCTATGGGAGAGAGTCATTGAGCACCGCTTAAGAAGAATGACAAGCGTGACCAAAAATCAGTTTGGTTTCATGCCTGGGAGGTCGACCATGGAAGCCATTTTCTTGGTACGACAACTTATGGAGAGATATAGGGAGCAAAGGAAGGACTTGCATATGGTGTTCATTGACTTGGAGAAGGCCTATGATAAGATACCGCGGAATGTCATGTGGTGGGCCTTGGAGAAACACAAAGTTCCAGCAAAGTACATTACCCTCATCAAGGACATGTACGATAATGCTGTGACAAGTGTTCGAACAAGTGATGTTGACACCGGTGACTTCCCGATTAAGATAGGACTGCATCAGGGGTCAGCCTTGAGCCCTTATCTTTTTGCATTGGTGATGGATGAGGTCACAAGGGATATACAAGGAGATATCCCATGGTGTATGCTCTTTGCGGATGATGTGGTGCTAGTTGACGATAGTCGGACGGGGGTAAATAGGAAGTTAGAGTTATGGAGACAAACCTTGGAATCGAAAGGGTTTAGGCTTAGTAGAACTAAAACCGAGTACATGATGTGCGGTTTCAGTACTACTAGGTGTGAGGAGGAGGTTAGCCTTGATGGCCAGGTGGTACCTCGGAAGGACACCTTTCGGTATTTGGGGTCAATGTTGCAGGAGGATGGGGGTATTAATGAAGATGTGAACCATCGAATCAAAGCCGGATGGATGAAGTGGCGCCAAGCTTCTGGCATTCTCTGTGACAAGAGAGTGCCACAAAAGCTAAAAGGCAAGTTCTACAGGACGGCGGTTCGACCCGCAATGTTGTATGGCGCGGAGTGTTGGCCGACTAAAAGGCGACATGTTCAACAGTTAGGTGTGGCAGAGATGCGTATGTTGAGATGGATGTGTGGCCACACGAGGAAGGATCGAGTCCGGAATGATGATATACGAGATAGAGTTGGGGTAGCACCAATTGAGGAGAAGCTTGTCCAACATCGTCTGAGATGGTTTGGGCATATTCAGCGCAGGCCTCCAGAAGCTCCAGTGCATAGCGGACGGCTAAAGCGTGCGGAGAATGTCAAGAGAGGGCGGGGTCGACCGAATTTGACATGGGAGGAGTCCGTTAAGAGAGACCTGAAGGATTGGAGTATCGACAAAGAGCAAGCTATGGACAGGGGTGCGTGGAAGCTTGCTATCCATGTGCCAGAGCCATGAGTTGGTTGCGAGATCTTACGGGTTTCACCTCTAGCCTACCCCAACTTGTTTGGGACTAAAGGCTTTGTTGTTGTTATTGTTGTTGTTGTAACTCTTGTTGACTTTATATGTTTGCAAATGAATTGATGATCATATCAGTAAAAGATTTTTACTGCTCATTTTCTTAGGGAACAATATCCTTCCTGCATTTGTTTATATTCGATTAGCTCATTCTAGTATTTCTTTGATTTGTCTTCCCAGGAGTATTCTAGGTTGAAATGGCATATGCGTACAGGTGGCGGAGAAACCTCTGCACACTCATGAGGTTCTTACCGCAGGTGGAGCGCCCCGACCAGCCTGTTTCTCTCCATGACAAGTATTTTTACACGGCTGCTTCGGTTTTCATCTTCATGGCTGCCAGCCAGCTCCCTCTATATGGCTTCAAACCAGGCATGGGGATTGATCCATTTTACTGGGTCGGCATGGCTTTTGCATCAAACTGGGGAACTCTCACCACTTTTGGGATCCTCCCTGTTTTTGTACCTGAGTTTTTAGTGCCAGTCTGTATCTCGAGGATTCTAAAAGTGAGCAGCAGGACTCCTGAGGGTCGAATGCTTCTGTAAGTACTGATCCCGCTCAATTCCTCTTATTTATTATTAATTATTGGAAGCATTTGTTCGGAGAGTAATGGGATGAAGAGATTCATACTGATGTGCTTTCGTGTATCCTAAGGTCCGCCTGAAATCAATATCAATAAGTTTGAATAGTGTGGTAGACATCCCATCATGCGTTTCGTTTCTATGGAAGTTCATATGATTGAAGCACTGTGATCTTCTTACACATAACTTGTTGCTACACAAAGGCAGTAACTAGCACACATGCCACCATTTGCTAGTTTTCTTTGGATACCAATATTTGGTTGATCGTGTTAAGTGATCACTTGTGAGCTGAGGGTTGGATAACGAGCCAACTCGACCCGATTGGCTTTTTAACATTCCAACCCAGCTCTACTTGGCTTATATCTTATAATGGACTAAAAGCCAAACTCAGCTCAACTCCATAAAAACTCGAGTTAGCTCATTACTTGTTAGGATCGTTATCGTCAACACCATGGCATATAGATTGCGTAAATTTAGGATAAAGTACATGAAATGTGCCGGTGCTTAGGGCTTTTCTTTTTCTTATGTAGCGTTCTGGTTGTGGTCCTTGGGCTGGTGAGTGTGGCCTAAAGTTGTGCTAAGCTGGGAAATTAACAAGCCAAACAGGCTTAACCAGTTAAGCTCGTTAACTTAATCAGTTGAAGAGCCTAAGTTTGCCAGGGTACCAGTTCGAACCGAGTTTTCTAGGTGTCGTTTAGCTCATGAGTTTTTTTTTCACTCCTAGTTTTTAATCTAATGTTTTGAGTTTGATCTTTGCAACAGATCTTTTAAATGCCACTATGCCAGGCAATTAGTGGTTCGAATTTTGTCATTAATCGGGAACCACAACCCTTTTTCTCTCTCCTAATACTATATTTTTATCTCTGAATTCAGGGATGGAGCTCACAAGGTGGTTGGGATATGCACTAACATTGTGATGGTTATTATCTTTATGCTAGTGTATGCCATTCTTGTCAAAGTTGACACGTGCACTGCTGTTGTAATGATGCTCCAACTTTTCTTCTCTGGTGTTGTTGTCCTCTATCTCGATGAGGTGCTGAAGAAAGGATATGGATTGTTGCCAAGTATCTCGTTATTCACTGCCACCAATATTTGGTAAGGATTGAAGCTAAGAAAGCATCATATTGAATTGGTCCATTCGCATGCTAACACTTGTGTCATGTGCAGTGTAAGTGTTCTTTGGAAGGCCTTTAGCCCCTCTTATGTTACTTATTATCATGAGCAAGGTGCTCAATTTGAGGGAGCTGTTATTGCCTGGGTCCATCTTTTGGTTACTGGAACGGACAAGTTCTCTGCAACCTGTCAAGCCTTTTGCCGCCAAAACCTCCCGAATGTCACCAACCTGCTGGTTACTTGCTTGTTTTGTCTAATTGCCTTATTCTTTCAGAGCTTTTATGTTGCGCTGCCAGTGAAGTTACTTGATTGCGCTCAGTTCACCTACCGCCTCAAGTTCTCCTATATCTCCTACGCCGCTATTATCTTGCAACAGGTTGTGGTTACGTATCTATTAGTCATCTCAGAGGTATTTATCCACATTATAACAAGTTGTTATGTTCTACTCCTCTGTTCCTAAACACAAGACATTTTGGCAGTTCAAATTGAACTGACAAAACGTCTTATATTTAGGAACAGAGGGTGTACTGTACTGTTTAGGCTTCCTGGTTAATCAC
>NC_041385.1:237018821-237024762 GCF_002162155.2 Triticum dicoccoides | reverse complement strand
GGCTACAGGTACTGTACGTGATATTTTGTGCATTGGTGGACCTGCATGGCAGGTCGAATGGGTCTAGTAAGACTATTGGGATTTGTCGCCGAGGCGATGGGATTTTCTACTACCTAACAGCACCTCCAACGTGAGTACTATACTTGCAGAGCTAACATTATCCCTGTTTGTGATGTCAGTTTATGACCTGATTCCAAAACATTGTCTTTGATATTTTTCTATTGTTCTGCCATGCAGTTTGATTGATCTGCAGAGAGACCCGGTCCATGTATTTCTCTACATCGTCATTGTGCTTAGTGCATGTGCTTATTTCTCAGTAATTTGGACCAGATGCTGTATGACATCCAGAAGATTTTTACATGACATGCTAGGGGAAGATGTATGGGTTCATCATTGATATAACTTCCGTCGATGTATCCTTACAAAGTTCATGTTTTCACACCATATTGTTGATTCAATGCAGGTGCAGCTTCCTGGCCCTGACACGATGTCTGACGACGAATTCCAGAGTTGCATAGCCAAGGGGGCTTGTCTTGGTGGCATTTGTGTGGGCTTGTTGATAGTTTTGTCCGATTTTGCTGGTCTATGTGGTTCTGGTATGGGGATTCTGCTTGCTGTTGCAGCGGTGTATCCCTACTTTGAGGGGGTGAGAGCTGAAGACATAGGTGTCTTTGGCCTCTGACCGGTTGCATTCCTCTCAGCGTAGATTTGGGTGAATTGAATGCTATTCTCACTTGTATTCAGAATTTAAGCAACATCGTTCGGGAATCTATGCAAGCGAGTTGAGAAAATCTAGTCTGTACGGTCCTTTTGCTGCGAACGCTGTGTAATGACTATTTATTTGGGTTTATTAAATACTTTGATGGATGAGGAGGAACTTGAAATGTTCAGTTCTATAGGCAACTCTTTTTTGAAAAATAGCATGAGAGCCGCTATGATTTGGCTGCAGAAGAAAAAGCCAACGGCGCTCGGTTTATTAGAGGGAAACCGGGTGAAAACTTCTACATAAAACACATCACACCTACCTAAACTAGGTATAAAGCACCATAAGACAAACAAAAACGCCAAAGAGTGGATCAAATATAACACAAACAGAAGACCACACCGCCGATAAAAGTGGGGATATTGTACACTGTCAACCCTGCTCATGGTCAGATGACTTGGACTTCCCTGCAACTTCACCAAAGTGCCATAGTTATGTCCGCATCGGTCGTGACAACGACAAGCATGTTTTCTGTGAAGGCAATACACTCGACTTTATAAATAAAGCCACCAGCAAAGTACCACCACGCAACACAAAAACAACATCAGACCAGAGAGTAGCCCAAGTTTAACAAAAACATGATCAAACCAAAGAGTAGCCCAAGTTTAAACGACAAGACAAGAGTGTGACGCCCCCGATTTGACCGTACACTAATCATGCACGCAAATGTGTATGACCAAGATCAGTGACTCACGGAAAGATATCACAACACAACTCTAGGCACAAATTAAAATTATACAAGCTTCATATTACAAGCCAGGGGCCTCGAGGGCTCGAATACATAAGTTCGAAAGCACAATAGTCAGCGAAAGCAACAATATATGAGTACAGACATAAGTTAAACACAATTAGCCATAAGATGGCTATAGCACAAACTGGGATACAGATCGAAAGAGGCGCAAGCCTCCTGCCTGGGATCCTCCTAAACTACTCCTGGTCGTCAGCGGCCTCCACGTAGTAGTAGCCTCCGCCGGGGTAGTAGTAGTCGTCGACGGTGGCATCTGACTCCTAGACTCCACCATCTGGTTGCATCAACCGAGAAGAAAGGAAAGGGAAAAAAGGGGAGCAAAGCAACCGTGAGTACTCATCCAAAGTACTCGCAAGCAAGGATCTACACTAGATATGCATTGGTATCTGTATAAAGGGGTAATATCTGTGGACTGAACTGCAGAATGCCAGAATAAGAGGGGGATAGCTAGTCCTATCGAAGACTACGCTTCTGGCAGTCTCCATCTTCAAGCATGTAGAAGAGAGTAGTAGGTAAGTTCACCAAGTATCTTCGTATAGCATAATTGTAAGGGCATATTTATCTCTTAGTAGTTTTGGTGATTGATGACAATGCTTTTGCACTAATCGTGTGCATTGAGCATTTCAGATATATCATGTATAAACACAAGACGATTTGGTGCGCCTCGAAGACTATTGAAGACGACGTTTCTCTACGTTTCTTTTCGATGGATTTGAGTCGTAGGAAAGCCGTACTGTTAAGAGGGGGTCCGCGTTGGAAAGGTTTGGGTGGAATCTCACGTACACATATGTTCCTTTTGCACCACCTTTCCTTTGACTCTTTGGAGTATCCTCCGTCTTTCCATGTCTAGGAAAAATGAAGGACTCCTAAATGTTGCTGTACTGAGGCAGGCGGTATGTCACGCCCAATATGCGACCCTATCCAAAAGGAACTCGAAGGTCCCACCGAGGATAGACCCGCATATTGGAACGCTTTTGCAAGGTGGATATCATTACATCAACATTACATAATAGATGGGGATACATACAAAAGGCAAACAATGCCACACGAATACAATATCCTCATACAAGAGAACAACATCCGACTACAGATGAAAACACAAACAGAAACTCAAACGACATCCACCCTGCTAGCCCAGGCTGCCGACCTGGAACCTATCCCCTGATCGAAGAAGAAGCAGAAGAAGAACTCCAAACAAGCAAACATCGCTCTCGCGTCAAGATCATCGCATAACCTGTACCTGCAACTGTTGTTGTAGTAATCTGTGAGCCACGAGGACTCAGCAGTCCCATTACCATGGGTATCAAGACTAGCAAAGCTTAATGGGAAAGGAAGGGGTAAAGTGGTGAGGTTGCAGCAGCGGCTAAGCATGATATGGTGGCTAACATACGCAAATGAGAGCGAGAAGAGAAACAAGCGGAACGGTCGTCAACTAGTAATGATCAAGAAGTGATCCTGAGCTCCTACTTACGTCAATCATAACACAGAAACCGTGTTCACTTCCCGGACTCCACCGAGAAGAGACCATCACGGCTACACACGCGGTTGATGCGTTTTAATTCGGATCAGGTGTCAAGTTATCTACAACCGGACATTAACAAATTCCCATCTGCCACATAACCGCGGGCACGACTCTCGAAAGTTTAAACCCTGCAGGGGTGTCCCAACTTAGCCCATGATAAGCTCTCGCGATCAACGAAGGATATTCCTTCTCCCAGGAAGACCCGATCAGTCTCGGAATCCTGGTTTACAAGACATTTCGACAATGGTAAAACAAGACCAGCAAGACCGCCCGATGCGCCGACATCTCGATAGGAGCTGCACATATCTCGTTCTCAGGGCAACACCGGATAAGCTAAGCGTACAGGTACCGACGAATCCAAGTTGCCAAGGAATGGTCCCGCATGGTGCTCTAGTTTGGACCAACACTTAGACAAGCATTGGCCCGGGGGGCTATAATAAAGATGACCCTTGGGTTAATTACTCCCAAGGGAAAAGTAGGTGGTGGTGAGGCAAATGGTAAAACCAAGGTTGGGCCTTGCTGGAGGAGTTTTATTCAAAGCAAACTGTCAGGGGGGTCCCATAAATCACCCGACCGCGTAAGGAACGCAAAATCCAGGAACATAATACCGGTATGACGGAAACTAGGGCGGCAAGAGTGGAACAAAACACCAGGCATAAGGCCGAGCCTTCCACCCTTTACCAAAAATATATAGATGCATTAATAATATAAGAGATATTGTGATATCCCAACCAAAATCCTGTCCACCATGGAGTAATATTCAACTTCACCTGCAACTAACAACGCTATAAGAGGGGCTGAGCAAAGCGGTAACATAGCCAAGCAATGGTTCGCTGGGAAGGGTGTCAAAGATTAGAGGTTCATGGCAATTTGGGAGGCTTGAAGAGCAAATGATAGGTAGCGCAACAAAGCGATAGAACGAAGCAACTAGCATAGCAATGATAGTAGTGAGATCCAGGGTAGCGGTCATCTTGCCTGAAATCCCACAAGGAAGAAGAACGATCCCATGAATAAGATGAAGCCACGAAGACGAACCAAGCGTAGACGAACGAATCCTCACGATCGCAACGAAACGGGAACTATCGAGAAGAAGCACACAACATGGTAAACACACCACACATAGACAAGACATGATGCACAACAAGCATGATGCAAGACATGACTACATGAAGCTACTCATGGCAAGAGATGATGCAAACAAGAACAACACATCAAGGCAAGTTTAAATGAGGCCGGGAACAACATATAACAATTCCGGTAAGTCCTCATATGCATATTTCGAAATTGGTCCAGATCTGAATAAACATTAAGTTGAAGTTGTTAAACAGCAAGTTAAAATGAACCAAGATGATCTACACGAGATTCTAGTCAAGTTACATATAAAGTTCATTTAGTTCGGAGCTACGGCCTAGAAGATATGAGCAAAGCAAGTTAAACATGGCATTGATGCTAAATGCATACAAACATCAAGCAAACACCTCAAAACAAGGATGCAACATGATAATATGAAGCTACATGCAAAATCAAGCAAGTTTCATATAGAGCACACTCAAAACGGAGCAACGGTTCAACACACACACTCTATACAAGTCATAACAACAATCTGTCCAAAACAGCAACTAGGCATATTGCGAGCATCAAAACAACATGCTACAGCATCTCAACGTAATAACAAAAGGCATGGGCATGAAGTACAGGTAAAGCATAACAAAACATGAACACTGAGCTATCTCCAGAAACAAGTAGAACATGCTCAAAAAGACATGGGAAGATTGCAAATAATAACAGTTTCAGGCTTGGCAGAAATAACATCAGGTTGCAATGTTTAGAGCTATCAAACAACATGTTACAGGAGCTTAACATGGCAAACAAAGGCATGGCATGAATCTACTAATTTCATAGAACAAAAGTCCCTTACTGACCACCAGCCAAAAAGGATCAGAAGAAATGATGGCATCCATGTAAACATGGCAAGTTATATGACAGATTCATACATGGCAGAAACAACAATAAGTAGGCATGTTGGTGAGCTTGAACCACTCACCACAGAGCAATACATGGCATGACAAGGCAACC
The DNA here is from genome assembly GCF_002162155.2 of Triticum dicoccoides. Taxonomy (NCBI): domain Eukaryota; kingdom Viridiplantae; phylum Streptophyta; class Magnoliopsida; order Poales; family Poaceae; genus Triticum; species Triticum dicoccoides. The sequence continues at coordinate 237,019,653 of NC_041385.1, read as the reverse complement.
AACAGTAAGAATACATGTTTATTAAGCTAAGCATGGCAAGAGCAAGTTCATAGGGTACATGGATCACTAGCAAACAATCATGGAAACATTGAACTTAATGTTAAACAGGCTGACAGCAACATCATTTAGCAAACTTTGGAGCAAGATAACAACATAATACAGCAGGCTATAATTGCAACCAAGGGCATGAATGGATAGAGCATGACATGTATAACAAAACATCCTTAGTGAACATCTCCAGAATAATGCACGAAATGACTTGTAGAAGCAGGTTAACATAGCAACAAAATATAACAGAATCTGTCAGGAAAACAGCAACAACAAGTACCCTACTTAACAAGCTCGATGCACTCACTACACAAGTCACAAAAATACATGGATTGCACCTCTGGAAAGATGGCATGGCATAGATCAAAACACATATAGACATCAACCTCATAGGATGCACACATCAAACATGGCAAAAATGACAAATGAGCATGTTATAACAGTTTTAGCAGATTAACATCAACATGCACTTTTCCAACAGCATTTTGGGCATCAAGATGAACTCAAATGAACATGAAGCAATGGAATGAAATGAAGTACTCGTCAAGGCGAACAATTTGACATATTACACGCACGAAACAGAGCTACGGATGCAGAGATACAAAGCGACGAACATGGCATGATAATGTTATAATGTCGGGGACGGAAAACGATGATGGCCGGGGATGGCGGATCCGGGGCTCCCTCGGCCGGATCTCGCCGGATCCGGGCCGGGGAGGCACGGCGGCGGAGGGCGGCGACCGGAGGGGCGCCGGGGCGGCGAGCGGCGGCGACCGCGGCCGGC
>NC_041385.1:236967454-237018401 GCF_002162155.2 Triticum dicoccoides | reverse complement strand
CGGGCGCGGCGGGGTCCGGCCGGCGAGGACGGGGGCCGCGGGCGGGGCGCGGCTCCGGCCGGGGCGGCGCGGCGTCGGCCGGCGGAGGCGGCGGCGGGCGGAGGCACGCGGGGCGCGGGCGGAGGGCCGGGCGCGAAGTTCGCCGGCGGCGAGGCGGCCGGGCCGAGCGGCGGCGCAGCCGGGCCGGGCGGCGGCGGCGGGCGGGCCGCGCGGGCCCGACGCGGGCCCCGTGGGCCGGCGGCGCGGACGGCGGCGGGAGAGGGACACGCGGCGGACTCCGATTGTGCGAAAATGCGGCGGCGGACGCGTCCGGCCAGGGCGGACGTGTCCGGCGCGGAGAGGGAGGAGATCTAGGGTTTCGGGGGGAAAAACATCCTCGAAAATGGAGGGGGAGGACCTATTTATAGATTCTGGGAGCTAGGAGAGTCCAAATGAGGAGCGGTTTTCGGCCACGCGATCGTGATCGAACGACCGAGAGCATGGAAGGGAGTTTGCTGGGTTTTGGGCCACTTTGGAAGGGGTGTTGGGCTGCAAGACGAAAGAGGCTTTGCGGTTACCCGGTTAACCGTTGGAGTATCAAACGACCTCCAAATGGCACGAAACTTGAGAGGCGGTCTACCGGTGCTATACCAAGGCCGCTTGGCAAACCTCGGTCCATTCCGAGAACGTTTAACACCTGCACACGAAAAGAGACAAGAGGGGGATGCCGGGGAACATAGGAGTGCCGGATTTGCAAAACGGACAACGGGGAAAATGCTCGGAAGCATGAGACAAACACGTATGCAATGCAATGCACATGATGACATGATAAAATGCAACACACAAGCAAATGACATGGCAGCGACGGCGAATAACGGGCAGACACCTGGCGCATCAAAACCGGGGCATTACACGGTAGTACTGCTCCCTTGAGCGGTACTACTGCATGCCCTTGTGGTAGTACCGGCATCCAGCATGGTAGTACCGTGAGTGGTCACGGTGGTACCGCTCCATGGGAGTGGTAGTACCGTAGGCTTCAGTCAGGCGCTGCTGCCCGAGCGGTAGTAGGGGCAGACGTAATTTTTTACATCCGCGCCCAACGCGGTAGTACCACGTCCTCGGCGCGGTAGTACCGTAAGCTCTGGCCAGGCACAATAGCATGAACGGAAGTAGGGGCAGATGTAATTTTTTACATCCGCGCCCTACACGGTAGTACCGCGCCGGGCTCGCGGTAGTACCGTGTCGGATTTTTTACATAGACTTAAACTCAGCGGAAGTAGTCACGGATGTAATTTTTTATGGCCTGCCTTCTCTGGCTTGACTATCCCTTCCTTCCGAGAGTACCGCAAGGGGGCGCGGCAGTACCGCGCCAGCGGTTCTACCGCTCCCTATCTTAGCACAACATGACCAGTCCTGGCCCCTGCCATGCCAGCGGTAGCATCGCGGGCGCGTGCGGTAGTACCTCTTGTATGGTGCGGTAGTACCGTGTGTCGCAGGCTGAGTTGGTGGATAACGGTTGGATTTGTTCTTCCACTATAAAAGGGGTGTCTTCTTCTCCAAGTTGACCACCTCTTCCATCCCCAAGCTCCATTGATGATTTTGCCCAATCTCTCTCCCTAGCCAATCAAACTTGTTGATTCTCTAGGGATTGGTTGAGAAGGCCTTGATCTACACTTCCACCAAGAGAAATTTGATTCCCCCCACTAGTCCCTTGCGGATCTTGTTACTCTTGGGTGTATGAGCACCCTAGACGGTTGAGGTCACCGCGGAGCCATAGTACATTGTGGTGAAGCTTCATGGTGACGTTGGGAGCCTCCAATTAAGTTGTGGAGATTGCCCCAACCTTGTTTGCAAAGGTTCGGTCACCGCCTCCAAGGGCACCAATAGTGGAATCACGGCATCTCGCATTATGTGAGGGCGTGAGGAGAATACGGTGGCCCTAGTGGCTTCTTGGGGAGCATTGTGCCTCCACACCCCTTCAACGGAGACGTACTTCCCCTCAAAGGGAAGGAATTTCGGTAACACATCCTCGTCTCCATCGGTTCCACTCTTGGTTATCTCTTACCTTTACTTGTGCAAGTTATATTGTGTTCTATCATTCGCTTGCTTGTGTGCTTATTGTTGTTGCATCATATAGGTTGCTCACCTATTTTCATATGTAGACAACCTACTTTGATGCAAAGTTTAATTTGGTAAAGAAAAGCTAAAAATTGTTAGTTGCCTATTCACCCCCCGCCCTCTAATCAACTATATTGATCCTTTCAATAATCCTACCTCGCGATCCTCCCCTCGTCGCCCCGTGGGAAAACGATCATCGGGTTGTATCTGGAACTTGTAAGAGGTGTGTTTTATTAAGTATCCGGTTCTAGTTGTCATAAGGTCAAAGTACAACTCCGGGTCGTCCTTTTACCGAGGGACACAGCTATTCGAATAGATAAACTTCCCTGCAGGGGTGCACCACATTACCCAACATGCTCGATCACTCTGGCCGGACACACTTTCCTGGGTCATGCTAGGCCTCGGAAGATCAACATGTCGCAACCCTACCTAGGCACAACAGAGAGGTCAGCACGCCGGTCTAAATCCTAAGCGCGCAGGGGTCTAGGCCCATCGCCCGTTGCACATCTGCACGTTGCGAGGGCGACAGGCGAGCACACATAGCAACCTCCATTACAAAGGAAGTTGCATCACGTGGTCCAACCTGGCGTGCGCTGCTCAATCGCTAACGTCAAGAAGGCTTCGGCTGATACCACGATGTCGAGTGCCCATAACTGTTCCCGCGTAGTTGGTTAGTGCGTATAGGCTCACAACCAGATTCAAATCAAATACCAATATCTCGTTAGGCGTGTTATTTTGAAATAACCGCGAACGCCGAACAGGACCAGGCCCACCTTTCTCCTAGTTGGTCACAACCTGCCCTGTCGCTCTGCCACAAAGTAGCACTCGGGGGCCGTCGGGAACCCAGGCCCACCACTACTTGGGTGGAACCATCTGCCCCTTCAGCCCCCATCTCCGAACGGTAACATAAGTATGTAATAGTATAAAGTATATGTACCCGTGATCACTTCCCGAAGTGATCATGGCCCAGTATGTAACACCCCGTAATTCATTCTACAGTAAACCCATGCTAATGGTGCCATGTCATCACAATTAGCTAAACCAAATTTCCACTTGACAAAAATCAAAGCCATTTTCTAATTTAATTTAAAGTCAAATAATTTATTTCTTCTAACAGAAAGAATAAAATGTTCAAAATATTCTATAAATTCCCCTGATCATTGTCATATTGATCCCAACATTATTTGACCCACCAATTAATCCCCGGGAATTAATTTAGTGGTCCAGCATCAATTAAACTGTCCTTCTCAATTTCTAAAAATGTTTAGACAATTCCTTTTTGGCCCCAAATTTTTTGTGCCATTTAATATTTCCATGCTTGATTTACGTGCAATGTTTCACAAGTAAAAAAACTCATTTGGTACCTCAAATAAATCTAAAACAAGATCTAAAAGCTTTAACAAAAAAGGAAAAGAAAAAGCCAGAGACAACACTGCTCACATGCAGTCCATAGGTATAGTGCGGCCCAGCCCACTCAAGGGGCCTTCTCCTTCCCCACGTACAGTAGGAAGGCAGAGGCAAAGGCGCCATGGCACACACACGCCGTCCACGCCCGAATTGCCTCGTGTCGTTCATCCGAGCGCTCCTAGAGGTGTATAAATGTTCCCCCGATTTCGTTGACGAACCTAGCGCTCCTACTCCCCTCATTTGCCCCTCTTCCTCTCTGTCTCGTTCGCCCGAGTGCGGTCGTCGACGCGCCGCCGTCGATCCCGTGGCCATTGGCCGCCTCTTGCCGCACAAGGTGTCCAGAAGCCTCCTCCCGGTCATTTCCTTCGTCCCCAATGAAGAACTCGAGCCAAGCCGCACCGTACGCTCGGGATCGAGCCGGTTTTCCGCCATGGCCGTGGCATCTCGCCGTCGATCTCCACCACCGGTGCCTCCCAGCCTCGCCGAGCTCGTCCAAGGCCTCCCCTGGGTGAGCCTCCGCCCGTTCCCCTTTCTTCCCCTCTCCCCGACGCCATATGTCGCTGCCCCGCGCCGCCCAAGCTCCGGCCGTTGGCCACGGTCCGCGCCTGCGCCTTGCGCCACGGTGCATCGTACGCGCCCCGCCGCGTCCGGTTGCACTGGCCGTCTGAAAGATCATGGATGTCGCCTAGAGGGGGGGTGAATAGGCGCTTTAAAATAATTACGGTTTAGGCTTGAACAATTGCGGAATAAACCTAACGGTTAATTTGTCAAGCACAAAACCTACAACAACTAGGCTCACCTATGTGCACCAACAACTTATGCTAAGCAATATAAGCAACTATGTGATATCAAGATATATGACAAAGAACAATATGGCTATCACAAAGTAAAGTGCATAAGTAAAGGCCTCGGGTAAGAGATAACCGAGGCATGCGGAGACGACGATGTATCTCGAAGTTCACACCCTTGCGGATGGTAATCTCCGTTTGGAGCGGTGTGGAGGCACAATGCTCCCCAAGAAGCCACTAGGGCCACCGTAATCTCCTCACGCCCTCGCACAATGCAAGATGCCGTGATTCCACTAAGGGACCCTTGAGGGCGGTCACCGAACCCGTACACATGGCCACCCTTGGGGGCGGTCACTGAACCCGTACACTTTGGCAACCCTTGGGGGCGGTCACCAGTACCCGTCAAATTGCTCAAGGCGATCTCCACAACCTAATTGGAGACCCCGACGCTTGCCCGGAGCTTTACACCACAATGATTGAGCTCCGAACACCACCAACTGTCTAGGGCGCCCAAGCACCCAAGAGGAACAAGCTCAAGGGCACCAAGCACCCAAGAGTAATAAGCTTCTCAACTTGTAACTTCCACGTATCACGTGGAGAACTCAAACCGATGCACCAAATGCAATGGCAAGGGCACATGGAGTGCCCAAGTCCTTCTCTCCCAAATCCCACCAAAGCAACTAATGCTAGGGAGGAAAATGAGAGGAAGAGCGAAAGAAGAACACGAAGAACTCCAAGATCTAGATCCAAGGGGTTTCCCTCACTTAGAGGAGAAAGTGATTGGTGGAAACGTGGATCTAGATCTCCTCTGTCTTTTCCCTCAAGAGCTAGCAAGAATCATTGGAGGGATTGAGAGTTAGCAAGCTCGAAGAAGGTCAACAATGGGGGAAGAACACGAGCTCAAAGGATAAGGTTCATTGGGGAAGAAGACCCCTTTTATAGGTGGGAAAAAATCCAACTGTTATGCTCACAGCCCGCATAGAGCGGTACTACCGCTCCAAGGAGCGGTAGTACCCCTTTGAAACACAACAGCGAGGAGGCAAAAAGGCCAGAAGAACCGTCGGAGCGGTAGTACCGCTTGACCTCACGGTACTACCGCTAAGGGTAGCGGTACTACTGCTAAGGGTAGTGGTACTACTGCTTGCGAGCGGTACTAAAAAATTACATCCGGGCCTACCACCGCAGGACTTGGGACGAGATTTTGGTCCGGAGCGGTACTACTGCTGTAGGAGCCGTGGTAGTACCGCTCTGGAGCGGTAGTAAAAAAATACATCCGCTCCAATTCGCGGTAGTACCGCTGGAGCCTTTTCAGAACACCAAAACTGCCACAACTTTTGCAAACGGACTCCGAATTCGATGAAACCAAGTTTGTTGGAAAGCTAGCGACAAGGGCTAACACAATCTTGAAAGAAATATCAATAATAAGCAAATTAGAAAAGTCCCATAAGAAAATGGTGAGAACCCTTCCTCGGATAAGACCGGTAAAACCTCCAATACCGAAAACATCATAGAAGACGCATGCAAACTCCGTTTTCGATGAACTCAAGCTTGTCATCAAGATGACCATAAGCTCTAAGACTCACAAAGAGAACCAAACAAGAACCAAGAAACATGATGCTTGGATGCAATGGTTTGAGCTCTCTACTAACGATACGATCAAGCTACCAACTTGAGAGCCCCCCTTGATAGTACGACAAACGATCCTATAACCCGGTCTCCCAACTACCACCATGAGACTGGTAAAATAGAAAATCTATCAAGGGAAAACCTTTGCCTTGCACATGGTACACTTGAGCTAGATGATGACGATCTTGACTCCCTCAAGTTGGACCACCTTTCTTGATTGCGTTGGCTCGATGAAGACTAGATGATTGCTCCCCCATAGTCCACTATGGGTGAGCCACTCTTCGGCACATCTTCACAAGTCCATTGACACCACAAAGGATGGCAAGATTCAAGCACTTGATCTCTTCGTGATGCTCCACTTGAACTTGCACATGGCAATCTTGATGACGATCATCACTTGAAGCCATCCTTTCCATGGGTTGTATGATATCTTCCTCTTGACGCAAGCCCATGGACACGTACCTAACACCACATAGAACTCTCACATAGACCATGGGTTAGTACACAAAGTGCAATGGACAATGCTTACCATACCATGGGATCACTTGACCCCTCTCGGTACATCTTCTACGCTTTGTGAGTTGATAAACTTGATTCACTCTTGACTTAGTCTTGATCAACCTTGAATCTTTCCAACTCTCTTCATTTGGATGATGTCTTGAAGGTAAACATGAATGATCACACAATCTTCTTCTTCAAGACATGCTTGCAGTAAGCTCAACACTCACATGACCAATCTTTGGATAATTCCTTAATAGCACCTTGGTCAACTCATAAACTCCTTGAAACCAACACATGGACTTCAAGAAAAGCCTATGGACAAATCCTTAAAGTATAACTCAACACAACCATTAGTCCATAGAGATTTTCATCAATTACCAAAACCAAACATGGGGGAACCGCATGTTCTTTCAATCTCCCCCATTTTGGTAATTGATGACAATCACTTTCAAGAGAGTTTATATAAGGAATTATGCATCACAATGCAATGCAACAACCAATGCGGGAGAATGAGATGCAAATGCTTAGGAACAAAACCAAAGCAAGGAGAAAACTTTGAAACCTTCTCCACAAAACTCTCTGAAACTTCTCCCCCATTGGCATCGATTGCCAAAATGGGCGAAAAGCTTAGAAGGCCAATATAAAACGTGTTCCTCCATAAATTGTGTATTTCTCAACAAGAGAGTGGAATACAATACACATGTCCAACGGTAAATACTTGGAGGAAGACAAACTATATTGAGACCCAAAGATTGCAACAGAGAGATATGCCACAAAGACATAACAAAGATAGACACAAGCAATCAGAAGATACCAATTGAAGCAAGCAATCAACGGATATCAATTGAACCAACTAGACCAATGATCCTATGTGCCACATGAATAAAGATATTATGATATGAGCAGAGGATTGTTCTAAAGAAACTAGAGAAGCTCCCCATGATTTGTGCACATCAAGAATTTTTGTATTTGGATACAAAGTGCACAAAATAGGATCATAGCTCCCCCAAAATCAATAGAAACTCACAACCAGTGCAAGTGGGCAAATAGGAGACAAAGCCTAGCACTTGCAACAAGCACATGGTTGAGCAACATGTAATAGAGGCGACTAAGAATAGGCTCAACCAACACCGATGTGTGTGAGTCAAGGCAATGCACTTGAGAAGACTAATGTACGGATGAGCATTAAGCATCAATATAGTCTTGAAAGAATGAGATACACGGTGCAAGGCATGTCATTCCCACACACAACTAGCAAACGGGTTCACAAGATCAGTAATAAGCATATAAAGAACCTATGCTTGTGACAACCCATGGTGAAGATAGAAGATGAAGGCCTCATCAAGACGAGGGATACCAAGATGGCAGCCTCGTAAAGATAAGCATGAGGAAATAATCTTCACCACACAAGAGTGCATCAAGATGCAACGATATAAGACACACACTCAAGGGAAAAGCTTTCACGGAGCCACCAAAGAAATAACATAAGAAAGACAAGGTGGACGTGAAAGAAAGGATATCACCTAGAGATGTAATTTCTCTCAAGTGTATAAGGGTCTAGGTAGACGAAATCATGACGATATATATCTACAAAGAAGGATGTACACCCAAAATAGTTACAACACAAAGGAACAAGATATCCAAAAGGAAGTCATACATATACCAATAAGATATGTGCTTGGAAGCATAGCCCAAGGCTAGATATGGTCTTATTGTATATAAATGAATTCCTACCACACAACCATCAAAGACATCACAACTAGCAACAAGAGATCATAGTTGGGATGCTTTGAGAAAGGAAACAAGTATCACAAGAAAGAAAGAATAACATGCCATGATACAACCCACACACGATTGATGTAATAATGTGTGCATGTAGTAGATGATGATACTTGTTACCGAGATAGCACTGGAAGGATGTAGTAGATACCAATTGAAGGTAGAAAGTAGTTCATTGATCATCCTAGCTTGACTCCAATAAGCACATGGTGACAACACCTTCCTTTTGAATGAGCCGAGTATCCAATGCATCTCCAATTGTTCCTAGAACAACAACACAAACAAAATGGCACCCAAACTCATTGGGACCAAAGAGTTAGAGAACCAACAATACATAGGACAAACTCCACATAGATATGTGCATATAGATATGAAAACGAATCTCATGTACATCTCATCCAATTTGAGACTTGGTGGAGTTTCCCCTATATATTGGGTCAAAGAAAGAAAACATGCCAAAGGAACTACATGAAGTTAAAATGCATGCTCAAGACTTTCAAGAATCGAAACCAAAAGACAAACAAATGCCAAGTGAAAAGGATACCAAATGGAGAAATCATCACTTGGAAGATATCATTAAAGATACATCAAGGGATGATATATCCATTGATACACACTAAATTAAAGATGTCAAACTCCCAAAAAGAGGATGGTTCCAAACAAACCAAGCCCTCAACAAAGTTTCATGATGGCACAAAGTACCAAAAAGAAATGGCTTGCCTTCCACCAAAACACACTTGATAAGGATCACAAGAAGATTGTTCTAAAGAAAATAGGATAGCTCCCCCACGAGTTGTGCATTATATAGGATTTGCATTTGAATACAAAATGCACTAGGTGGGATCATCACTTTCACTATATCTAGAAAACACTAGACAAGATCAAGAAAACAACAAGATCCTCGAGTGGCATGGAAGGCAATGGGAGTTGACACAAACTTGGCAAGAGATAAGGCAAATAAAAACAAAAGCCAATGTAAAGATGATCAATAAATTCTACCACACATAAGTGACTACCAATTGTTAAAAGACAAGAAGTATGTGGAAATAATTCCCGGTGGTAGATAACAAGGATATCCAACATCATCTTCACAACAAACACAAGCAAATTGCCACTTGTAGAGCTACCATGTCACCTAGGAACAAGATAATTTACAATATCAATTCTAGGAGACAATATCTCAAATGTACACATTTTCTAGGCTTGTAATATGCACATAGCATATTACTCTCCCATAATGTGATACCAATAAGAACTTAACAAGATGCAATAAGAGGATCCAACACGAGATAATCAATGGAATTTTTAGAATTTGAATTTCTCATGAGAGATATACCACCTAGCGACTAGATAATCTTGTAATATCAATACTAGATGGTATTCCTCATGTACACACATTTATAGGATTGTGAGGTGCACAAAGCACATCACTCCCCCAAAATGGATATTCCATTAATCTCTCACAAGAGCCAACTAAGAAATAAACAAGATGCACTAAGGCTCAACAAACGACACACAAGTACATGATGTGCAAACCAACATACACAAAGGCAATTTGGAGACGCATCATATACACACACATGCAGGGAACAAAACCCAAAACATGCAAGGGGGAAAGTAACTTTCAATGTAAGCAATTTAAGTACAAGTTACCGCAAGGAGGCACATTGGATATAAGATATAGACTTGATGATTCAATTGACTTGGCTTGAGTCAATAAGAGTGATGAAGTCCCCTTAATTCTTCATAATGTAGCCAAGTCTCCAATGCCCTCCAACAACACCCATTGATCAAGTTTGAGCTTGTTGGTCCCCAACCAAGTTGGGTCCTAAGAGGTTAGTCACAATAGGCTTGGCAACCCAAATGGTTCTTTTCTTGACACCACTTTGAGTACCAACAAACTTGGCAAACACATTGCCAACCTTATCCTTCCCAAGAGAATAGATATCATCAACAGTAATTGGGTTGGATAAGTTACCACTAGTGCATGAAGAAGCGACATGGCCTTTCTCACGACATAAGTAGCAACGTCTACTCTGCACTTTCTTCTCACTTGATTTCTCAGCCAGAGAAGCATTAACTTGAGTCTTCTTGGGAAGAGGCCTTTCTTCAACTTGAGGTTGAGCATGAGATTGAACTTGTGCCCTCTTCCCTTGTTGCTTGTCACTAATGGGCTTCTTCTTCAATGGGAAAGATCTAACATGATGCCCTTCTACTTTGCACTTGAAGCAAACAATCTTGGCCGTATTCTTGACTTGTTCTTGGCCCTTCTTTTTGTTCATCTTGGACTTCTTCTTATTGGAGTTGAATCGAAGTCCACCTTTTTCATTGGGGGATTTTTGCACACTCAAGATATTGTTGAGTGTGGCCTTCCCTTCATGACACTTTTCCAAGTCTTTTCTTCAAAGAAGTGACTTGGGCCTTGATCTCTTTGATTTCCTCTACATGGTTAGTCACAACGAAAGCACTAGAGGAAGTATAAGCTTCATCGTTAGAGCAACAAGGAAAGGAAAGCAATTCATCACAAGATGTACCAATGTTATGCATGGATGAATAATGAGGACTAGCACAAGGCAATATAGCATTTTGACTAAAATTAGTGCTAGTATCCGCATGAGGCTCACTAGATGTTACCTTAGCAATCATGGCCTCATGAGCTATCTTTAGCACATTATGGGATACTAGAAGATCATCATGAGAGCTTGTGAGCTTTTCATGGCTTTCTTCCGATTTCCCATAATTGCTACATAGCACCTCAAGTTGAGCCCGTAGCTCAACATTTTCCTTCAAAATGGATGCTTCACAAGTAATAGAATAGTAGCACAAGCATCATCATTAACAACAAGAGGAGAAGGCAACTTGGCAAGCTCTTTTAAATAAGAAGCTTCAAGTTGAGCATGAGACTCGATGAGTTTGATGAGCTCACCCTTGATGACCCTTGAGCCATTTTCGAGGTGCTCAAAATCTTCAAGGAGTCTAGCATGAGCAACTTCAAGCTTAGCATTTTTAGTTTCAAAAACATTGGCCACCTCAAGAGCTCTATCATTAGATTCCTTCACTCTAGATAATTCTAGAGCAAAGGTCTCCTCAAGAGATTCCTTGGTGGGTTGTTCAAGTTCAAGAGCTAGAGAGAGGTCCGCAATCTCATTAGCGTAATCACGCTCATGACCTTCCATTTTATCAATGGTGACCTCATGCTCCTCAAGACGAGATTCCAACTCCTCAATGTATTTCTTGCCATCAATGGCAATGGACATTATTTCCATGAAGATGGAACGAGCAATTTTATTTTTATGAAGAGCTTTAAAAATCATTCCCCCCTTAGTTTTTAAGAGGCAACATTATCATTCTCTTCATCATTATCCTCATCATCATTAGCATCAACATCATCATCAAGAGACATATTGGGGTACAAAGTAGGAGATACCTTTGACGCCTTAGCCATAAGGCAAAAAGCAATAGATGATGATGTAGGATCCCTTGAGGTACCATTAAACACCACATCTTGTTCCATGGAGTGTTCGGTTTCCTCTACATTGTTAGCACAACAATTCGAGGAAATAGATGCATTTTTATCATGGCAACAAGACATAGCAAGCATATCATCATGAGATTTAGTCAAGCAATTTCTACATGATATGCAAGGACTATCAACACAAGCATGTGAAGCATTTGGAGTGCTAGAAGTGTTAAAGTCCAAAGATGAAGCATTGCAATAAGAAAGTGATGAAGGATTATCAACAATAAGCCCATTATCATCATTGCAATGAACACCACTACTCACCATGTCATTACCTTGTGGCAAACCACATGTAGGTGAAGTAGAAGAAGTTGAGAATACAACGCGGCCAGAGGTGGAGGGAGAACAATCATCCTTACAAAACTTGGACACACCATATTTATCTTGAAGCTTTGTCCACAACTCATGAGCATCCCGGAACGACATCAGTTGAAATATAACTACATTGCTCAAAGCATCGAAAAGCACATTAGAAGCTTGAGCATTGAGATAAGAGTTTTTCTCATCCTCTAAACATAATCTTTGGGGATCCTTTGGAGGAGAAAAACCCATATCTACAATTCGCTCTAAATTTGGGTCTATGACCCTAAAGAGATTAAGCATGCGAATTAACCAAACATCAAAATTTGTGCCATCGAAACTAAGAGTGTCGGAGAATCCTAATCCCCTAGTCGACATCTTTACTCTCTAGGCGGTTAAGCCCAACAAAGAGATACGAGGCTCTGATACCAATTGAAAGATCATGGATGTCGCCTAGAGGGGGGGGTGAATAGGCGCTTTAAAATAATTACAGTTTAGGCTTGAAAAAATGCGGAATAAACATAACGGTTAATTTGTCAAGCACAAAACCTACAAAAATTAGGCTCACCTATGTGCACCAACAACTTATGCTAAGCAATATAAGCAACTATGTGATATCAAGATATATGACAAAGAACAATATGGCTATCACAAAGTAAAGTGCATAAGTAAAGGGCTTGGGTAAGAGATAACCGAGGCACGCGGAGACGATGATGTATCCCGAAGTTTACACCCTTGCGGATGCTAATCTCCGTTTGGAGCGGTGTGGAGGCACAATGCTCCCCAAGAAGCCACTAGGGCCACCGTAATCTCCTCACGCCCTCGCACAATGCAAGATGCCGTGATTCCACTTAGGGACCCTTGAGGGCGGTCACCGAACCCGTACACATGGCAACCCTTGGGGGCGGTCACCGAACCCGTACACTTTGGCAACCCTTGGGGGCGATCACCGGTACCCGTCAAATTGCTCGGGGCGATCTCCACAACCTAATTGGAGACCCTGACGCTTGCCCGGAGCTTTACACCACAATGATTGAGCTCCGAACACCACCAACCGTCTAGGGCGCCCAAGCACCCAAGAGGAACAAGCTCAAGGGCACCAAGCACCCAAGAGTAATAAGCTTCTCAACTTGTAACTTCCACGTATCACGTGGAGAACTCAAACCGATGCACCAAATGCAATGGCAAGGGCACACGGAGTGCTCAAGTCCTTCTCTCCCAAATCCCACCAAAGCAACTAATGCTAGGGGGGAAAATGAGAGGAAGAGCGAAAGAAGAACACGAAGAACTCCAAGATCTAGATCCAATGGGTTCCCCTCACTTAGAGGAGAAAGTGATTGGTGAAAACGTGGATCTAGATCTCCTCTCTCTTTTCCCTCAAGAACTAGCAAGAATCATTGGAGGGATTGAGAGTTAGCAAGCTCGAAGAAGGTCAACAATGGGGGAAGAACACGAGCTCAAAGGATAAGGTTCATTGGGGAAGAAGACCCCTTTTATAGTTGGGAAAAAATCCAACCGTTATTGAGACGGGGCGAGTGACCTGGAAGGTGCCCGCGAGATAATTACGTGGCGTAGCTGGGCATTCTTAGCCCTTGCCGCAAGTCCACGAGACGGGGCGACGGTGTCACATCGATCGTGAGTCTCTGCTCATTACCCCGCGCTCCTAAATCAGCTACGATTTGGATATTTGATCCGAGGGGTCTCTGGCCTGATAGCACTAACCATCACGTGGGCATAGTATGGGCGTTCTGCTTCGTATGCATCAGTCGAAGCTTAATAGACGTCAACGACTGAGCGGCGCGCGCCAGGTTGGACTGCATAAGCACCTGCCTTTTTTAGGAGGTGGCTAGGTCTGCTCACCGGCCGTCCACACAACATGCAGGAGTTCCCGGGGCGATGGCCCAAGACCCCTGGGGGCATAGGTTTAGTCCGGCGTGCTGACCACTCTATTAGGCCGGTCGTGTTGCGGCGTATCGTTTGGCCGAGGCCGGGCATGACCTAAAAAAGTGTGTCCGGCCGGAGTTAATCGAGCATGGTGGGTAAGTTGGTGCACCCGTGCAGGAAAGAAAACATTTATCGATAGCCTATCCTACGGTAACGGACACTCAGAGTTGTATCCCGATCGATACAACTAGAACTGGATACTTGAGATGAGAAATGGATAGTATGGCTCCGGGATTGCCTTCTCGCAGGGAGTCGAGGAAGGATCTCTGGGCGAGGTTGAGGACACTACCACTACTTTACTTTATGCTAGTCTGCACTCTTCTAATGCTGCAAGACCGCTGAAGATGCTAGTCTTCGATAGGACTAGGCTCTCCCCTCTATTCTGGTATTTCTGCAGCCCAGTCCACATATACAGCCTTCCTTTGATAATGTTGCATATGTAGTGTAGATCCTTGCTTGTTGAGTACTTAGGATAAGTACTCATGTTTGCTTTGCTTTCTTTCCCCCCCTTATCCATTTGATGAGACCGCTGCCACCGCCGACGACTACTACTATCCCGAGGTTGCCTACTACCACGTGACGGATGCCGACGACCAGGAGTAGTTAGGAGGCTCCCAGGCAGGAGGCCTTGCCTTTTCAATCGTTGTTACTTTTGTGCTAGCCTTCTTAAGGCAGACTTGTTTAACTCATGTCTGTACTCAGATATTGTTGCTTCCGCTGACTCGTTTGTATTCGAGCTTATGTATTCGAGCCCTCGAGGCCCCTGGCTTGTAATATAAAGCTTGTATTATTTTAATTTGTGTCTAGAGTTGTGTTGTGATATCTTCCCGTGAGTCCCTGATCTTGATCATACACATTTTCTAGTATGATTAGTGTACGATTGGATCGGGGGCGTCACAAGTTGGTATCAGAGTCGACTGCCTGTAGGTAGCCCCCTTTCCAACTCCTTGGCCGAAGTCGAGTCTAGTCACTTCAAAACATTTACTAACATGGATGTGCGGTTTATGGGCCCACATCACCATTGGGTGGTATTAGGATCTTTTACTCCTTGTCTATACTCTAGGACTCTGATCTCTCTTCTATTCGGGTTAAATGATTTCGCAAACTCTAAAATTAGGTTCTCATAAGTACTTCCTCCTGGAGAGCCGCTAGTTCCAGATGATCGCCTGCTTCATCAGAAGATTTTGAAGATACTCTTCGATGTTTTCCCGAGACCCTTGTGCCCATCGCCTTTACAATTCCCTACCACTGATATATCCTTATGGATAACTACATATAGTTGTTGTTCATACCTTCGTCCCAAGTTGCTCTTGTTTTTACAAGATGCCCCGAAATACTCTCCTTTGTCCCGAGAACCCCTTCTGCAACTGCCTTGAAGTTCTTTGTCGCATGAACACCCCTACAAATAATTCCTCACAATTACCGAGGATTCTTCATCCCCGGTTGTTTGAGTGTTTCACAAAAGTCTTTGAAATACTATTCGATCTTCCAAAAATCCTCAGCAGCTTATTGCTCTTGAAATTCTTCTGTGCTTGCCTTATGGTTAAATCCCATAAGTATAGTAATCTTTTGGCATCCTTTGTCACTATCATTTTGAGTCTGTTGATTCAATATGATGCGGATGATCGCAACCTTAGTCCAACCCTAGGATTCATTCTTCCGGCTCAGACATCATTTTGAATAGGAGCTGATTCTCGACCAATCAAATTGCCGTCGATTGTACCCCTAAGTCTATTCAACTTTTCCATCCTTATTCAGAGTGTTTGCTTCTGATCCCTTGATTTGGAAATCATAATTCCCTTGCATTTGAGCTTTGAATTAGTCAGTTGTTTCTATAATCTGATCTCCTTGCATTCTTTCTTCGTCTGGTTGAGTATCGATCCTCACATCAGATCCCTTGTGGACCACGAGACCCTTTGTTGGATTATTACCCGACAGTGTCCTTCAAATTCAACAATCTTGCGAGTCTTTCCTCGGATACATAATGCCTTTGGTAAATTGTATCCTTTGCTTTTGTCAACCATGCTCTGCTTTCGAGTTGGTGTTATTTACTCTTGACGATTGTGGTATATGTTCCTAAGATGCCCCTATGGGTTGAACCTATCCCTTCCATAAATTTGTGTGAACCCGAAAGATTTCATGGGTCTTACTCATCTGGTATTTCACCAGGTAAAACTTTCAACACTAATGCCTTCTTCAAAACAAGAAGTGAATGAAAGGTTATGCATTGGAAAAGTGGGAGTCGGCCTTGAACTTTGTGTTCATGCCCATGGACATGATGTAGATCCTATCATGGAAGCTTCTTATAATAACAACTTTTTCCTTGATATAATATCATCTGGTATCTGTGAATTGATCCTTGGCAATCGTGGTTCCGACCATATTTTCTCCTTGATTCCATTTCTCAGACAAGTTAAAACACTTGTCTTCTACCGATAAACACATCTCCGCAACCTCTATTTTGATGTTCCTTCGAGTATTACCCTCCGGTATCTCGAGGATATCAAAGAACTGTGTTGCTTCCTATGAGTCTTCATCTAGTATTGCTTCTCGTTGATTCCAATTTCCCTTGGGTTCTGAGCTGTTATTCACGCCAGGACACCGATAAGTGAATCAATTCTGCACTCTGATTCAATAACTCTAAGTAATTTTCGTTGCTTACGAGTTTAATAATCCTTCAAGTCATTTCTAGCCTGACCGGCTATATCATTATCGTGCTAAATTTTAACTGTGCTACCTGGTCCTTCTTCCCGGAGCACAATTTTTGACGACAAGCTAAGCTTACGTCGATCTTCCTCATCATATCATTTCGCCTTGAACAACAAGCTTGGTTTCGAGTTTGTGTCGTACATGTGTTTCCATTAACCTTTCGCTTCATGATTCCTCTGACTTGATGTCATCGCCGATCGATTACCTCTTCATGGAATCTCTCGACAAATGTGCCGTGATCATCATCAACATTCTAAACTCTTCCAGGATATCAATCGAATTCATGATGAGAAATACCGTCCTTGCCCCTTGATGATTTGTGTTATCATTGACAAAATTCTTGCCTTCCCCCTAACACAAACTTGTTCATATAATTTTGGAAATACATCCTTTTTGACATGTCGATGGATTGTTGCTGAGCCCGTCGGCCGCATCCTCATCTTTTCCTTGCTGAAATTTTATGACTTATTTTATAAGTGGCTTCCGATGGATCCTTTGTGTATCCAAAGTCTGACCTTTACCTGATAACCATGTCAATGCTATCCCAAAGCATGACTGTGGTACTCCAAACATCCTTAGGAACATTGGAAGTGCAATACTTAATGTTTCTTGATCACTTATCCAAACACTATTGTATAGGTAACATCATGAATTTCCTCTCCCCTTTACCTAAATGGAAATCTACTTACTATCTTGTCATGGATGTCATGCTTTGTTTGTCCTTGGGAAGGATACACTCTTGATATTTGTGTTTAAACACATTTTCCTTTCCATTGTCCTGATTAAATTAATAATCACATTTTCCTTTCCATTGTTTTGTTTAACCTTTCTTAAGATCTATATGATATAAGCAGTAATATTTCCCTGCTTATGTAAACACCTCGGTGTACAACTCTGTCAGTAAGGCCTTGTTACTATTGTTGCTGACATTCCGGTAACCGCCGATGGACGAGAACTTTGCCTATTGGTCTGCCTCGCCTTGCGAGTAGGAAAAATGTTTCTCTTCGTCCCTCGCCCTTGGTACCAAGGTTGTTGCCACCATAACTGACAGGTTTACCTCTAACATGCCTTGCTATCATGACCATGCAAGATGTCAGCGCCCTTTTCTACCTTTAGCCCACATGGTGGCCCCATAACCCACAGTTCCATAGGATCAGAACCTGACTCTCCTGTATATCCTGATTCCGAAATATTCTTTGCATTTGACTTTGTGTTTTATCAGGAGCCACCCTCTGAGAGATGATATATTCCTGATGCTCGGAATCCCTTTTCACACTCTGTTCAGGCATCGATCAAATGTCCATTTGCTTGAAACTTCTTATAATACCTTCATACCTTGCTCTCGGTGTTTTCCTAAATTTCAACTCGAGAGATATTTCTACCTCATTCCCTAAATAGTTCATCAGATAATCAACCCTATAAGGGTCAGTTCTATCGAATTTACTCTTTACTTCCCCACTTAAATCTCGAGACGAGATTTCTTATAGTAGAGGAGATTTGTAACACCGCGGAATTCATTCTACAGTAAACCCATGCTAATGGTGCCATGTCATCACAATTAGCTAAACCAAATTTCCACTTGACAAAAATCAAAGCCATTTTCTAATTTAATTGAAGGTCAAATAATTTATTTCTTCTAACAGAAAGAATAAAATGTTCAAAATGTTCTATAAATTCTCCTGATCATTGTCATATTGATTCCAACATTATTTGACCCACCAATTAATCCCTGGGAATTAATTTAATGGTCCAGCATCAATTAAATTGTCCTTCTCAATTTCTAAAAATGTTTAGACAATTCCTTTTTGGCCCCAAATTTTTTGTGCCATTTAATATTTCCATGCTTGATTTATGTGCAATGTTTCACAAGTAAACAAACTCATTTGGTACCTCAAATAAATCTAAAACAAGAGCTAAAAGTTTTAACAGAAAAGGAAAAGAAAAAGGCAGAGACAACACTGCTCACATGCAGCTCAAGGGGCCTTCTCCTTCTTCACCTATAGTAGGAAGGCAGAGGCAAAGGCGCCATGGCGCACACATGCCGTCCACGCCCGGATTGCCTCGTGTCGTTCATCGAGCGCTCCTAGAGGTGTATAAATGTTCCCCCGATTTTGTTGACGAACCCTAGCGCTCCTACTCCCCTCGTTTGCCCCTCTTCCTCTCTGTCTCGTTCGCCCAAGCGCGGTCGTCGACGCGCCGCCGTCCATCCCGCGGCCATCGACTGCCCATTGCCGCACCAAGGTGTCCAGAAGCCTCCTCACGGTCATCTCCTTCATCCCCAACGAAGAACTCGAGCCAAGCCGCACCATATGCTCGGGATCTAGCTGGTTTTTCTGCCACGGCCGCGGCATCTCACCATCGATCTCCACCACCGGTGCCTCCCGGCCTCGCCGAGCTCGTCCACGGCCTCCCCGGGGTGAGCCTCCGCTCGTTCCCCCTTTCTTCCCCTCTCCCCGACGCCGTATGTCGCCGGCCCACGCCGTCCAAGCTCCGGCCGTTGGCCATGGTCCGCGCCCGCGCCTTGCGCCATGGCGCACCGTACGCGCCCGGCCGCGTCCGGTTGAGCGCTGGCCGTCCGCTGGCCGCACCCTGCCGCTCGCAACGTCGTGCGTTGCGCCCGCAGCCGCCCTTGCCCGTGCGCGCCTGCAACTGCTGTTGCTCGCTGCTGCTTACTGCTGCTCCTCTTGCTAGCTACGCTCCTGCTCCTCGTGCTAGCTGCTGCTGCTACCTTGCTACCGCTTCCTTGCTATAGCTACTGCTGCTGCTGATGGGCACGACCATGGCCAAGGTCGTGGGTGTGTGTTGTGTGTGCGTGCGTGTGCAATTAGCTTAGGGACTAACTACTAGTTAATTTACAGAAATGTTAACGCCCACACGTGTGGGCGTTTGCACATCGCCCACACGCCTCCATCATCACTTATTTTGCCGCGTATGAATAGATGACATCAGCAGATTTTTTTTTGGTTTTCGGCTTAAAAATGTTGTATCTCCTAAATAAAAAAGCGAACTAAAAATCCGTTTTCACCATTAAATCCGTCTCGACGAGATCTTCAAAACTAGACCTCATGTTGATATGTTTCGACGAATTTTTTTTTGCCAGAAGTTCCCACGATGTTTACACTGCAGTTGCCATAGGGCTTAAACTAAAGTTGCCATGTGTCAATTTTAGTTTGTAGATCATGGCAATTTTAGTATTTTGATGATGGCAACTCCAGTACTTTGAGCATGAAAATTATTTTTTGTATGAACCATGGCAATTTTACGTGCATGTATCATGGCAATTTTACGTGCATGGTTCATGGCAAGTCTAGTTTTTTAATTTCCCGTTTTATAAATGTCAAAATTTACTTTTAAATGTAGAAGAAAATAGCTGAAACATATCATGGCAACTTCAGTGTAAACATCATGGCAATTCATATGCAATAGACATGGCAACTTTTAATCCAATTTTTTTTCATCAAAACATATCAACATGGGATCTAGTTTCGAAGATCTCATCGCGAGGGATTTAATGGTGAAAACAAATTTTCAATCGGATTTTTCGTTTAAGAGATAAAACATTTTAAAAACTGAAAATCCAAAAAGATTCCTGCATGCATGCATGCGATGACGTGGCAATCTGTTTACATTAGAGACGTGTGGTGCGTCTCCCTTCCTGCCACACGTGTGACAGTTAGTGCGACCCTTAATTTAACTGCTAGCCTATGACAAGTGGACCCCTAGACTAATTAATCTAATTAACTAGAATACTTTAGTTGT
This sequence comes from Triticum dicoccoides, assembly GCF_002162155.2. Taxonomy (NCBI): domain Eukaryota; kingdom Viridiplantae; phylum Streptophyta; class Magnoliopsida; order Poales; family Poaceae; genus Triticum; species Triticum dicoccoides. The sequence goes on along the minus strand of NC_041385.1, from coordinate 236,997,971 downwards.
TGCCTATGACATGTGGGCCACACCCTCCCCACTTGACCAGTCTAGTTGACTTGGTCAACTCGATTTAAAATAAATAAATAAATTCTAGAAATGTTTAAAATCTTTAGAAAATCATAGAAAATAATCCGTAACTTCGATGAAATTAACTTGTACATGAAAGTTGCTCAGAACGACAAGACGAATCTGATCGTGTCATCTGTTCCCATGTCGGAACCCTCTACGTAGGTGAACCCGTAACTTTTAGACCGATTCCGGTAGATGATTAGCGCATATACACCGGTTAATAAATCCTACTTAAATCCTAAAATAACTAATATGACTTCATATCTTTAGGCAACCCTGCACTACGCGTTAGCATAGTATACTCTGTGTTGCATATGATTGCTGTATATTTATTTGTTTCCTCCCCCTCTTCTCCCTCGGTAGATCCCGGTACCGATGTAGATCTCGAGACCGACGCAGCTCCGAAGACCGACGACACCACTGACGACCCTGCCTTTGCCGCAGAGCAAGGCAAGCACCCCCCTTTTGAACATTCCGATATCGCCTATTCTCTTCTCCCTTATGCTTGCATTAGAAATTGTTGCTGCTACTGCTTTACCTATTCTGATGCATAGCCTCATCTTGTACCCTGCTATTGTTACATACCTGTTTATCCTAAACTGCTTAGTATAGGCTGGTTAGAGACCCATCAGAGACCACATGTTGACCGAACTGCCCCGCTGGATTAATAGAAGACCCGATCAACGGGAATGAAGACCAGGCCCCGACACCGCACAACACTCCCCTTAGTTGTACGACACCACAACATTACTATCGAATGCCGAGGGTGATATCTCGTTAGCACTTCTGATGCTAACTCTGTGGAGTAGTTAGCCGGCCATGGCCATCGAGGGTGATTTCTCCTTTTACACATCAGATAACGACGCTGTCGTGCAACACCTCAAGTGTGAACCTTGAGGATGATTTCCTCTTACGTTCACCTTGATGTTTACATCAGGTGGGAACCCAACGAGGGTGATGCCTCATGTCCCTTCTTGATGTGGTAGCCACACGGATTGGAGTGCGAATTTTCAGCGGCCGCGCACCAGGCAGGACGCTATCGTCGTCGTTCTTTTGGGCTTTGGGATGTGCACTCGGTGAGTGGGTGGCAGGCCTAGCGAAAGGAATACGGCCAGGGATATGCCTAGTAAAAAGGTTGGTGTATTCTGTGCGGCCCATTGCTCTGGAACTGTCCCACGCACGCTGCTGCTTGCACAGCGATTAGGCCCATGACCATTGTTCGAAATAGCACAGAATCATCGAGGAAAAAAACAGGGAATCTCTCCAGCCCTACCAGAGTTGCGTGGAGTAAACCAGAACCACCCAACCCGTCTACTGCTCCAGGAAAAATATCTGCTGCACCGCCGAGACCCATCCATCCCCATCCCCATCCCCATCAATCTGGCTGCACCACGGCGACTGTGCTGCTCCGCCGAGACCAGCTCCATCCCCAGCTGCATCTATTTGGGGTACGGCGGCGGCAGTGCGGCCGGCGGCGTCTTTCATAGCATAGCAAGATGTCCACCAATGGCGTCGAGCTCGATGGGTATGATTACCACGGTCCCTGCATCAGGTTTCTTTTCTGCCGCGTGTTCGTTGTATTTCTTACTAGCTTCCTCCTCATCGATTCATACAGGGTGTGTGCTCCGCCCGCGCCATGGAACAACTGCGCCTATCCAGTCGAGTCGCAGGATTCGATGAGCGTCCCAACCATGGCATTTGGCACCGGCGGCGATGCACAGCTAGTCGGGGATGCAGCTAGGGCCGAGGTGTGTTCTGAAGCAACCAGTGGCTGGGCATGCAGGTCGATGAAAAAATGATCTGTTTTTGCTCTGCTGCAATTTTAGTTTGGGTGCCCCTCACATGTTTGATCTAATTTACAGTATGGTTCTTAGGTACATAAGAGATTAAGCAGTGTGTTGTTTTGGTTGGATTTGGTTCGAATATCTGATGGTAGCATTAGGTAGTGTACTGCATAATGAATGGAGTTTGTTCAATTTTATTGATGATTTGATGGTAGCACTAGGTAGTAAACTGCAACTGGTTGGAGTTTGTTGGATTTTATTGATGATTTGGTGCTAGCATTAGGTAGTCAAACACAGATGGCTGGAGCTTGTTGGGTATCTTCAGTTGCAGTGACTTATGTTGTGTTGTTTGGATGAAAGGTTGGATTACAAAGTTTAATATGGATAATGAGGCATTTTATGATGGCAGAAGGGTAGATTTCTAGTTTGCTGACAGGACATTGGAGTTTTGTGGGTGTGCAATTTAGATCGGTGTGTGGGGATCAGAGAGCATGTGCCATCATTGAGTTTAGGATGGCTTGCTGCATTAGCAAGGCTTGACCGCGGAGGACTGTAGCTTGTTGGGGTTCTCCATTTGCAGTGACTTATATTGTGTTCTTTAGATGAAAAGTTGGATTACGGAGTTTAATACGGATCTTATGGGAGTTTTAGGTTGATGGGGTTGGAATTCTAGTTTGCTGATTAGAAACTGAAGTTTTGTGGCTGCGCAATTTGGATTGGTGTATGGGCATTGTGGAGTCTGTGCCATGATTGAATTTATGAGGAAAATTTGTCGCCTGTTGTTGTTATTGGTATAGATTGATAGTGTTATTGATTACGCTCGATCGATTGGGTGGGTTAGACTAATATTTTTTGCTGCAAAAACATTTTTTAATATATCGCTGATCAGCAGCTGCGTTGGATTGTTTGTCATGTATGTTGAGTAGAGTCATTGGCAGGTCGATCGTTTTTACAACACCTTCCTGCGAGTAAGACGCCATATTTTTATGTAAGGCGGGGAGATGATGTAATTGGTTGTTACTTATCCGGTTAATTATGTAATTGCAAATCTTGGCGTTTAAACTGTATGGTGCGTGTGTGGCTGCTGTGAACATGAAAAATTCCTGTCTTGCTTTCCGTGTGTGGATGATCTAATGGTTTTCATCCATTTTTTTGTGTCTCTTTTTTTGAGATGATTATCCAGGGTGAGGATCGGGAAAGCCCCGGAGGAAAGGGAGATGAACCCAAATAGGAAATCAACTCTTGAATTGTCTCTGCGCGCTTATGCTGATAAGAAGGATGGCCCTGTTCTCTGTCCAAGTATTGGAACAAGCTTTGACTCTATTGACGAGGCTTATGAGTTCTACAATCTTTATTCATGGGAATGTGGTTTTGGAGTTAGGCTCGCGAAAAGTAGACTGAATGTCGAGAGGAAGAGATGCATGCAAGAGATCGTGTGTGCTTGTGCAGTATGTAATTCGGAACCCGCACATTTATTATGCTAGAGCGTTAGGTTAAGGTGCAATGAGTATGATTTCTGGCATTTGACAAGTTGGCTCTGCTTTTTTTTGCCCTTTGCAGGGCAAACCAATCAGGGAAAACAGCCGCTCGTCCAGGTGTGGCTGCAACGCCATGATAAGACTGTTGCGGTCAAATGACAAAGGGTGGTATATTGCAGAACACAAAGATGCCCATAATCACCCGCTGTCTTTGACGTGTGGGCAGAAGCTGCACTGGAAGTTTCATAGACATATAGATAGATACACCAAGGATCTAGTGAAACAGTTGAGAGACAATAATGTGGGGCTTGGAAAGGTGTTCAGTATCGTTGGTAGTTTTTTCGGTTCAGTAGATAATGTGCCATTTACGAAGAGGTCGTTGAAGACGCTCTGTCGGAAACTAAACAAAGAGCAGTCTGACATGGATGCAATGAAGATGATGGAGATTCTGTCTGAGATGAAGGCTAATGATCCTGATTTCAATTACACAGTGCAAGTGGATAAGGAGAGCCGTGTAAAAACACTGATGTGGGTAACAAGCAAAGGTCTTGATCAGTACAGGTGCTTTGGAGATGCAATTACTTTTGATACAACGTACCGCACCAATCTATATGATATGCCTTTCGGTCTTTTGTTGGAGTTAACAATCACTTTCAAAGCATAATTTTTGGTGGTGCAATGATGAGGGATGAGAAAGAGGACACATTCAAGTGGATATTTAGGGAGTTCATCCGCATGGTTGGCGGGAAACACCCGTAGACGATTCTTACTGGTTAGTTACAAATGAACTTTGCTGCTCTTGACTGGTTGCATATTGTTGAAAAAAATATAGATGTGCTGAGTCTAATGCCCGCTTAAAATGTAATGCAGACCACGCGCGTGCTATGGAGCTGGCTATTGCGGCAGAACTACCAAACACAGTACACCGTTGGTGTAAGTGGCACATTTTGAAGAAGGCGAAGGAGTCGATGGGTGTGCTCTGGAGCAAGGACAGTAAATTTAAGATGGAGTTCCACAAGCTTCTACATCACATGATCACAAAGGAAGAATTTGAAGCTGGTTGGCAGGACATGTTGGAAAATTACAACTTGAGGAAGCATCCATTCCTGACGCAGATATACGAGGTGCGGCATAAGTGGGCAAAGCCATATTTCAGAGGCGTGTTTTGTGCAAAGATGACTAGCACACAACGAAGCGAAAGTGCTAACCATCTGCTGAAGGGTTATGTTCCACCGGGGTGCCCTATGCACCTTTTCTTGAAACAATTCGAAAAGCTTCAGTTTGACAGGGCGTCAGAAGAGAGCTTCCAAGAGAAGAGGAAATTGCTAGTAAGTTTTTAGCTGAGAAAAACTGTCCTAGAATGGTTTCGCGTTAACCTTCTTAATACTGATTTCGTGTGCTCTTGTGTGTTCTGTTTATTTGTAGAGTGGTGTCTCACTTCGACTAAACCTGCCAATAGAGAGGCATGCTAGCAAGGTGTACACCCGAGCCATGTTCGAGAAATTTGGTGAAGAACTGTATAAATGTGGCGCACATGTGTTGGATGAGATTGTACCGAGAAAGATTTACAAATCAACACATTTAGATGTGGCGGCAAGAGAAAAATGGAGTAAGGTAGAGTTCAAGATTGAAGTGAATGATGACAAGAGTTTTTTTAGTTGCGAATGTGGCACATTTGAACACTCTGGCTTGGTGTGTTGCCATGCATTGCAGGTGAGGGTTGTTTTTGCTTGCTCTCTTCTTGCCGTATTTGTGAGACATTTGCTCCATAATGAAAAAAAATCACTGATTTTTTAATCTAGGTTATGGTGTTGTTCCGTTTATCGAAGATACCTGAGAAACATATAATGAAACGATGGACAAGAGATGCACGAGATGTTCTTCCAGCACATTTGGTACGGTACCAAAGAGACAGAGGCCCTCCTTCTAGTGACACATTCAGGCATCACACAATGTACATGAAGGCGCTTGAATGTGTGTTGCTTGGTGATAGTAATGTTAAGTGCTATGATGTTTTCATGGCTATGATGAAGGAGGTGCAAGCCGCTCTCGTGCCGTTAAGCAGTGATAAGGATGGCATGGGACTAGCCGAAAGGGAACAACAAAATCAGTTGCTTGTTCAGAACGAGCAAGAGGCACTCGAGTTGCAAGGCTGTGCGACAGGGTCTGAGTGTGATGGTGAATCAAGTTGTTCAGTGATTGCAGGACAGCAGAACAAACGGCCGAGGGGTAGACCTACAACAAGCTGTGACAAAGCTCCGTATGAAGAACATTTGAAGAGATCGCGGTTCTGCACGATCTGCAGGGGTCAGGGCCACAAATGCACAACTTGCCCAGAGAGAGGCGATCTGCCCAAGGCGCCAAGGAAATTGCCAAAGTGTTCAAATTGTGGTGTGCTTGGACACAGGCGCAATGCTTGTGGCACCAAGAAATCTAGGCCGTTCGAGCCCAATTTTCTGTAAGCGACACTGCTGTACACTGTGTGTTCATTTTCATCTTCGCCAGGACCAAGATCTGCGTACGGATTTGTCATCTAAACGCGGGTATTTCGTACTTAACATTAGCGGTGATGTAATTTAATGTTTTCTATAGCCTGCAAATCTGTGCTTTGCGTGTGCGACAGCTTGCTGTTGCTGATGTTGTGATTTGTAGACAAGGCTGCAATCTATGGGATATCATTTTTATTTTGGTGAGCTTAAATGAGTTGGTAATCGCAAGTCTATTTCAGAACCATTGTTTTCGGTCGAAGGCATATGCTTGGCAAAAACTGGGGAGAAGAACCTTGGCCTCCGTGTGTGCGTGTGGTAAATAGTGATGTGATAGAGCAAAGATACGACCGATGACCAAAGCCTAAATGACAGAGGCACGAGCCTAGTTTTGCATAGGACGTTTGAGTATAGCATGGGCGCATGGTGAGCACGCCTAGACTGTGGACACAGGTGTGCCTGTCGCATGGCACAGGCATTCAATGCCTGCTCGCACGTCTCTGGTTTGGGCATGTCATGCATGTGGCTGACTGCAAGAACAAGAATGGCATGCGTCTTGACGAATGAGGCATCGACTTGTGTGCTTGTTCAGCGTGATGGTAACCATCAAGATGCTACAGCATTTCTCGTTGATCAATTCGACGTTTTAAATCCGAGTTTCCAGGGAAAAAATTAGCATAAAAAACATGCACAAGTTTGACCTGGCGGGGATTTTCCTCATAGTTGATCGGCAAGTGCCTCGGCTAATTGTGTCATGGGCAATGCATAGCCATGCTAGATCGATGCGTGCTGCTGGCTGCCTGAAGTGACGGGTGATGGAAGCGCTGCTACCAAGATTTCTTCACACTGGACATGATGACAGTGCTTTTGTGGAGCGCACGGCATGGAAGTTGGCTGACAAGATGTATGCACAGGTCCAACACGCCGTCCATGTGTTCCCGTTTTAATACGCACAGATAGCCATGGCCGGAGCGGTGGGGAAAGCGTAGTATCTAGGCATCGCGTGTGTGTTCCTTGTCCACAAAATTCAAATTTGAACTCCACACCCCATGTGACCCTGATGGTTTGAATTTTGAACTTCGTTGCTCTGGAGGGAAACCGAAAACTTTCGCTCTCTATATATACAGGTGGCGCGGAGCAGTGGAAATCCATCGAAACCAGTCGAAGATGGCGCCCAACAGCACGGTTTCCCCAGCTTCAGTGCTGACCGAGGCGTCCATCTCCACGCTGGCACTAGGCGGTGTGCAGGTTAGTAGTTGTAGTTAGGAACTAACCATGGTACGCAACTGATCTTGTGCAATCCACTTAAAAAAATGTCTTCCATGTACATGTGTTTAGTGATGATGTAGGTTTGGATGGTCTCGTTTTCCCTGATCCATCGTCCGTTGTTGACAGCCTTGCTGACGAGGTCTCGGATCTTTACCTAGTTTTGATTTGTTTTTCATCAGATCGCCTTGTTTGACTAAAAATTAACATGAATAATCGTTGCGTAGGCTAGTGTAATGGCACAAGGTCCGATGATCGACACGGAGATTGCCTTGGGTGCACCGGCAGTGGCTAATGTGAGTTTTTTCCGGTTTTTGAAATGCCATTATGAAAGTTCTTGCATGTGATCTAATTTAGGGTGATCATTTTTTTGTTTACAGGTTGATCATGCCGTGGACGCCCCTGATTGGTGGTGGGAGGAAGAGACAGCAGATTTTGACCCTTGCGTTGTACCTGCGGTTGCGGTTGATGCATGCGAGCTGTTGGGTGGGGACGAAATGTCGGTGACAGGTGCTGGTGAAGCTGGGAGCGAAGAAGACGATGCGGAGAGCCGCCCATGCAAGCGTGCTAGAATATGAAAATTCCACGATAACATGTATTAGGTTGATGCATGCAAATGCTTGTAGTTGCCTGTACTGCTTTTGCTGATATGTAAGCGGAGTCTCACTTAATAATGGAAGTATTTGCCATGTGCATTTTTGGTATTTCGATTGAATTTGCTGGCCGTTCGACAGAAAGATGACGTTGATTGACCCTTTTTTTAATTATTATTTTTTTGGAAGCAAAAAATTGCGTCATGCAAGAAAACAAATATTTCCGCGTTGTGTATGCTAATAAGATTTTTTTGTTTGATTAGTTGATTTAAGCGGGGCTGGGAGCTTAGTTGAATCAAACTAGATGCTATGGATGGGATGGAATGGAGAGGTGTGGTGCCTCCAGACGGCATACGTGGCCCATTTTCTAGCCACTTGGTCAGGTTGTGGACATGAGCACAGGGGCACTAGTACCGGCGCATGTGTATAAAATAAGCTCCCTGGGCCGAAGCCTCCCAGCACAGAGAACAAGCACAAGTGAGAAAGAGGAAAGCAGGCTTGGGGAGAAGGAGAGAAGCAAAAGGTATGTGCTAGTGCTTCCATGGCCTCTCGGTTTTCTTCTTCCTTCCGATGTTCCATTTCCTCGACTTCTCACTTGCTCCTCTTCTTCTCTGGTGTGCCATTGTGCAGATCGCTGTTCCAGATGGGCCGGAGGTCCAAGCTCTCCTCGCCGGCAGCTGCGCCAGATGGAGCTTCTTCCTCAACTATGGTGCCCGTGAAGAAGGTGCCCACACTCAACACGGCATACAATTCGGGGATGCTGCATTCCATCGCCGGAGAATGGAATCCAAACATAAAAGGTGTGTTTTCCGGGATAGGCATGGAGGAGTTGTGCAAGATCAAGGACATGGGCAACAATAACCGTATCTTTAGCATGTCCCTGTTAGCTAGGATAGATCCTAAAGATATGAAGATGGATATGGGCGATGGGAATCATGTTGTTGTCAATTCTAGGGAGGTGGCGAAATGTATAGGGTTGTCGCCGTGTGGTAGGAAGATAGATATCCCGGGCGGGGCTTGCTTAGCGAACAGGGAATCCTTGCTAGAGAACTTGCATGCCATCTTAGACACCACTATGTCTAGGGCAAGTAGGATCCCTATCGTCAAAGTGAAGAAAATCATACAAAACGCAAGCAAGGTAGCGATTGTAGGAGCAGAAAAGGAGAAGATGATGGTGGCGTGTACAATCATAGCCGCTTCAACATTTCTCCTGCCTAGGGGAGCACACCCTAAAATTGCAAATGAACTACTTCCGGTCCTAGCTGAGCCGACCCAGATCTCCGATTACGATTTCTGTGATTATGTTGTGGAGGGGTTGAGAGAGGGTGCTGCAAAGCTTAGGGAGGATCTCCTACATGACCCATCTCAGCTGAGTCTCCAAGGGTGCCTTGTCATCCCTCAGGTTAGCAAAAATGCTACCCGGTTCAATATTTGCACATTTTTTTGTTTTTGGGGGAGTTTTCTCACGCATGCGCTCTCTGTTTTTGCCTATAAAATGTAGATCATTTTCTGTTATTACCATGAACACGGGATGGAACGACGAGAGAACCTGCCGTTCCCTCGCTTGGCCTCGTACTCGGATCTGTTCATGAAACTGCAGATTCGCAAGCATGCAGCTAGGCTTGGTGTGGAAGCTGGATTTGAGGTACATTTCTGTCGTGGCCGCTTCTGTGGGGGCACGAGCACCTATGGGGCAGGGGGCCCCTTCTAGTCCGGCAAGGGAGCGGAGGGCGCACGCAGAGCAGATCGAGGCGGGAGCGCGCGGGGGATTTTACCCAGCTTCGGAGCTCTCCGGTGAGATAAAACTCCTACTGCTGCTTTGTGTTCGTATTATGTTCTTGCTCAAGAGTGTGAGCGTGTTGTGGTGTTGGATGTCTCGGATGAACCGAGCCTGCTGCGGAACCAAAAAATTCCGAACCTCTTCTACGTGCGCATGAGCCTCCCTTTTATAGCCTAAGGGGGTCGCCGACAGGTGGCAGCGTAGAAAGAGGGGTAGAAAGGTAAAAACGCAGGTTGGTACAACAGTGTCCAACAGTGTCCCCTACCTAACTCTGACGGAAGGGGACAAGGGCATTTAATGCCCGTCCGGCCGCCCCAACAGTGCAAGGAAACGACCGTTAGGGGCGCCACCGATCGCCACGACGGCCTCCTTGTCAGCTTCGCTTGCCACCTCGCACCGCATGGCTGCACAGCGCCTCGCCACGTGCTCCTGGGATGGCCCTGGGGTGACACGTCGTTGGATGCGCTGGAGCTTGGGTGCAGAGTGGCAGCCTTGCCGCGGCAAGTGCCTTGCCGCGACCGTTGTCTTGTCGCACCAGCAAGCTTGCCGCTCGCCGGGCCTTGCCGGGACGCGCGGGGCGTTGCGGCAAGTTTTCTGAAGTGTCTTGGTTGGCTTTCCCGGCAAGCTCCTCTTGCCGGGGTCTTGTCCTTCCCGGCAAGCTCCTCTTGCCGGGGCCTTGTACTTCCCGGCAAGCTCCTCTTGCAGCTTGCCGGGGCCTTGTCTTCTTTGTTAATACTTTGCTCTTGAATGGCAGTAAGATAGGAATGGCGGAGGATCTTGGCGGGCGCCCGGCAAGCCTCGCCGCGGGGTGCTGCGACTGCCCGTGCACAAGTTCGGGGTACTAAGGTACCCCTACTTTAGTACACCGACAGGAGCCCCCGGGCCTGGGCCATACACGGTGCCGAGCGCTGTTGGGCCAGGCCCAAAACAGTGCACGGGCATGCGCGGCACAAAATCCGCTCCGTACCCGCCGCGCTCCCTTGTAATGGCACGCGTCGATTGCGGCGTCGTGGGAGACGTGGGTGGCGTGCGCGATTTTCGAGGCGCCCATCCCCGTGGTCACGGGGCGGGGTGAGGTCACCTCAACCGTCGCCTCAGTTCTGCATCCTCGCCACGCGTCTTCCATGCACTCGAGGTCGCGGACGGTGGAGGTGGGAGACCGAGCCGTCACGGGCGGAGGCAGCGGGTCGGCCCCGACCCCTTGCTCTTCCCGTGCTCTGATTCGCTGAGCGGGGCGGCCGAGCCCCCACCCCGCCCCTTTAAGAAGAGCGGGAGGGGAGCGCAGAAGCCCGCACTCTCTCATCTTCTCCTTTCTTCAACTTCTGCTCCCCTTTCTCTCATTCGCCATGGAGGAAGGGAACCCTGGTCCTTCATCGGTGGCGGCGAGGGTCGCCGCGAGACAGCGCATCCCTCCCTATCCCGCGCCAGTGGTGGCAGAGCCAGCCACAAGGGGAAGAGGGAGGGGGCGTGGTCGTGGGCGAGGCCGAGGGCGAGGTCGAGGCGCTCGAGGAAGAGGCGGACGGGGCGGCGCAGCATCTCCGCCTTCGCCGGCAGCTCCTCCCCTCGCGGCGGTCCATACAGGGGACGACCCTTGGGAGTTCTTCGTCAAGCTGCGCCGGGCACCTCGCCGTCGCCTCTGGCTTCCGGCTCTGTTTGCGAGCGCGATGGAGCCGGACCCGCCCGAGACGCTGAGGTTGCGCATGAGGGGCTGTGGGATCAGCGGCACGCGAGTCAGCGTTGTATCCCCAGCCCCTAGCGTGATGTATCTTGATCGAGGGTGGAAGACGTTCGCCCGCATCCACAGCTTGACGGCGGGGTTTACCCTCCATTTTAAGTTAATGGAGGGCGACCTCCTCTCCGTCAAGGTCTTTGGGGACTCCGGCACCCGGGCGAGATGCTGCGTGGACAGCTCCTCCGATAGCGAAGACCCCCCCTCGAGCGAGAGTGACGAGGAGGAGAGCGACAACGACGACGAGGGCGGCGGGCCCGACTAGGCGTCGGGCGTCGCCTCGTGCGTCACCGGCGACCCCATCATCCGGGTCGCCGGCCCCTTGAACTCCCCGGGGTCGTCTCCTTGGGCGGCTGGCGTAGGGAGGCTGCGGAAGAGGAAGAGGGGTGGCGGCAAGGCCGTCAAGTCGGAGTACGAGGGCGTGGTGCCCTCGACAGCGTGCTGACGTCCTGCCGCCCCGTCTTCGAGCTCTGCTTCCGGCGCCGCCGTCTCCGCCAAGCCTCCGGGTGGCCCCCGGGATGTTCTCTTGGTGTCTTCTGGCACCCGTAGCTCACCTAGGCGCCTCTTTTGCCCTCTTCGGCTCCTTGACCTACCTCCTGAAAAGGGGGGCAGGAAAGGGATTACGGGCATCTTATCTTTTCGATTTGTAAGCCTTCGGGCCTTAGCTGCATTTAAAACTTGTAATCCTCTCTTTCATGTTTTTCATCCTTTATGGACTGTACCCGAATGGGATGTTTTTTAATGAAAAAAAGGGGAAGCTCGCTATGCTATATCCTTTACTTGACTCTATGCCTTGTATGTTTTTACCCTACGCTCTGAGGGACCTTGCCGGCGCAAGCACACTTGCTGAGTGCGGAACATCAGCAGCCCGCTGGCGGTGCTGCCTCCGGCAAGAAACCTTGTCGTGGCTAGTTGCAGCTCACTTGTATTGTTGAGCGGACTCGAAAACAAATCAAGGGCGCAACTTAGCCACGAGTCGATTCCTCCGCGCACAGGTTTTCCATACAAGGGATGGTCGTTCAAGGAATATAACTTCGCGTTTCCCAGTCCATAAGAGGATGCATGATGAGGGATGAAAAAAAACTTATCTGATATTGCAGCCCCCGGCAACTCTGGCTTGCCGGGGATGAATCTCGGTACTCGCAGCCCTCAGCAACGCTGGCTTGCCGGGACCCAGGTGCCGGCGCACCTTTCTTCTTTTTCCTTGTTCTTGCCGATGCTAGACGTGTCCTAGGAACAATCTTTTAGAGCGCGGCAAGTCATTTACTGTAACATATAACTTTATTCTGAGCAAAGCTTGCTATGTTATATCCTTTACTCTGTTACATCCCTTGTATGTTTTTACCCTACGCTTTGAGGGAACTTGCCGAGTGCGGAACATCAGCAGCCCGCTGGCGGTGCCGCCTCCGGCAAGAAATCTTGTCGGGACTAGTTGCAGCTCGTTTGTATTGTTGAGCGGACTCGAAAACAAATCAAGGGCGCAACTTAGCCACGAGTCGATTCCTCCGCGCACAGGTTTTCCATACAAGGCACGGACGTTTCAAGGAGTATAACTTTAAAAACTTAAAACTGACTATGCTCAAACTTTGGCAACTTAGCTTTTCTGTCTTCTGCATTCCGGCAAGGCTATGCTTCTTTGAACGACACATAGTCCATATCGTTATCAAGCCCCGACAACGAGGACTAAAGGCGTAAATGCTACTGTGGGAACATTCGCTTCTACGGCAAGAATCTGGGATCCTGCCGGAGCGTGATGCTCCTCGGCAAGCGTGTCAGGACATAGCTTGTCGGGAGCGTCTGCTTCAATGAAACAAACCCTAGGGCTTGTCGGAGCAGACGGCTCCTCAGCGCTTTCTGTGTTGATCCTGGGGGCCTTCTTGGCGGCGGCTCCGGGGAGCTCTGCCGGAAAGTAGTCGCCAGTAACCAACCCTTTTCTTTATTTTGGTTACATAGGTTCATCCTTGCCGGAATCAGAACTTGTCGAGGGAGCCCCCTGCTTGTCGCTGGAGACCGCACTGCGCTCGTGCCAGCGTGTTGACGCGTACGTTGGCCTTGAGCGTCCCGCGACCCACCAGCTTGGCCTTGTTCCAACGCGAGCACGGCGCCAGGAGCGCCGTGGCATTGTCGATCTTGCACCTCCTGGGAGGGGTGCGGTGGATGTGCAGACGCTGAACCTTGCGGGGCCTTGTCCTTGGAGCGGGTGACAATGTGAGTCCCCCCGCTGGCGCCCGCTCCTCTGCCGGCGTCCACCCCACCGCCTGTTTGCTCCGGTGGCGGTAGGACAGTCGCAGACGGAGCGGCTACCTCCGGAGTTTTCTTCTTCGGTGGCATGTTGATGAAGATGCTGATGTAGCGCGCGCAGACGCCGGATCAGATGCTCACGACCTCGACGCCCCCCACCTGGCGCGCCAAAGATGTCGTGGCCGCTTCTGTGGGGGCACGAGCACCTATGGGGCAGGGGGGGCCCCTTCTAGTCCGGCAAGGGAGCGGAGGGCGCACGCAGATCATATCGAGGCGGGAGCGCGCGGGGGATTTTACCCAGCTTCGGAGCTCTCCGGAGAGATAAAACTCCTACTGCTGCTTTGTGTTCGTATTATGTTCTTGCTCAAGAGTGTGAGCGTGTTGTGGTGTTGGATGTCTTGGATGAACCGAGCCTGCTGCGGAACCAAAAAATTCTGAACCTCTTCTATGTGCGCATGGGCCTCCCTTTTATAGCCTAAGGGGGTCGCCGACAGGTGGCAGCGTAGAAAGAGGGGTAGAAAGGTAAAAACGCAGGTTGGTACAACAGTGTCCAACAGTGTCCCCTACCTAACTCTGATGGCAGGGGACAAGGGCATTTAATGCCCGTCCGGTCGCCCCAACAGTGCAAGGAAACGACCGTTAGGGGCGCCACCGATCGCCACAACGGCCTCCTTGTCAGCTTTGCTTGCCACCTCGCACCGCATGGCTGCACAGCGCCTCGCCACGTGCTCCTGGGATGGCCCTGGGGTGACACGTCGTTGGATGCGCTGGAGCTTGGGTGCAGAGTGGCAGCCTTGCCGCGGCAAGTGCCTTGCCGCGGCCGTTGTCTTGTCGCACCAGCAAGCTTGCCGCTCGCCGGGCCTTGCCGGGACGCGCGGGGCGTTGCGGCAAGTTTTTTGAAGTGTCTTGATTGGCTTTCCCGGCAAGCTCCTCTTGCCGGGGTCTTGTCCTTCCCGGCAAGCTCCTCTTGCCGGGGCCTTGTACTTCCCGGCAAGCTCCTTTTGCCGTGGCCTTGTCTTCTTAGTAAATACTTTCCTCTTGAATGGCAGTAAGATAGGAATGGCGGAGGATCTTGGCGGGCGCCCGGCAAGCCTCGCCGCGGGGTGCTGCGACTGCCCGTGCACAAGTTCGGGGTACTAAGGTACCCCTACTTTAGTACACCGACAATTTCTCACCTTACATGATGTCTCAATAAATAGGGTGTGGTTTCTAAGATTCAGTCTGATTGTTCCCTGCAGGCAGTGGATGTCCCCAGGTCTCCGGTAATCAATGTCGTTTGTGGGAGCGCAACTCAAGCGCAAGGCTGGGCCATGCCAGGTTCTAGTGTGCATGCTCCTCCTACTGGATTTTGTGTGGACCATGCGACAGAGATACCAGGAGAGGTTAGATGTTGAAATTTGTTGGCTTGTGAGACCAGGTGCAAATTTGTCCTGATGCATTAACTAATTTAGTTGTCTTCTTGTTGTTTCCTGTACCAGATTCTTGATGCGTTTAGGGAGGCAGTGGAGCATGGACTGAAGCAGCGTCAGCAGGAATTCATCAAAATGGTGGAGACACTAGTCAAAGTGCTTGAAGAAATCAAGACCAAGGCTGATGCTAAACGGCAGAGAGACCTGGAGGACACACTTGGCGATTTTATCAACCGAGTGAAGAGGCAAGCTCCGATGGCTGCCACATTTCCTAATGTGAGCCAAACCTTGCATCGGCCCAGGGCAAGTACAGGTAATCTTTGTCACGGTGGCAATGATGAAAAAAGATTAGTTTGTGTTTTTTTTTTGGAAAGATTAGTTTAGGTTGGTATGGTAGTGAGTTGCTGTCGCTTCTGGTGTTAGGCCACTTCCTGTGTTTACGTCCGCTTGCATGAAAACGGGCCATGCATGCATGGTGGGCCATGCGCCCATGCCGTGCTTGAGAAAACTAACAGCGGCCGTAGGCGCGTTGATTTATCATTAATTAATGTGATGATGTTAATTAGTGTCTTATTTTTTTTGTTTTCCTTGTTAGATATTACGCAAGATCTGGCTGAAACCTCAAGGGAAGCTGCTAGGGCTTTGATGTCAGTAGTTTTAGTTAATGAAGAGACGCGTGGCAGAGCAGGTACGTTGTAGGTCTTTGCATTGCAAAAAGCAATTGACTAAATTAGTATAGCGTTGATATGTGTTTTTTTTTTTTGAAAAGGGGGTTTACCCCGGCCTCTGCATCAGATCGATGCATACGGCCTCTCTTATTAATGAAATAAAGAGGTTCAGAACATAAGTCTTACAAACAAATGAAAAAAGGTAGCACGTAGCTCACACAGAGCAACGACTAAAAGACACAAACGGGAAAAGCCACAAACCGGCTGGCATAATATGAGGTAGGTAAACTAGATGCCTATCCTATTACATGATCGCCATCCAAACCGGTTGAAGATATCCCGCGCAACCGTCTCCCACCGGACAGATCCAGTAACCAAACGCTCCCTGGCCTCCGTCGGAGTGAGTAAGGACCAAGTACGGATCAGCGCCGTAGCCCGGAACAACACCTGCAAAAAATGAGTATTTGATGTCCTGTTAAAAACCAAGTCATTCCTGCAGTTCCAAATTGCCCATAATAACGCACATACTCCTACACGAATTTGTCTGGCTGTTTCGGGCTCCGTCCCGAGCAACCACGCCCCAAAAAGCGTGTTTACCGATCTCGGTGGAGTAATATTAAAGGCAATTTGCACGGTGCGCCACAACCCTTGTGCCAACGGGCAATCAAAAAATAAATGTTTGATAGACTCATCCCGATCACAGAAGCTACACCTAGTAGATCCTGTCCAGTTGCGCTTAACTAGATTGTCCTTTGTAAGAATTACCTGTTTATGCACAAACCACATAAACACTTTAATCTTCAAAGGAACCTTAACGTTCCAGACTACATTGGACGTAGGTATCACGGATGAATTAATGATATCAAGATACATAGACTTGACCGTGAACACCCCAGTTCTAGTTAGCTTCCAATACAACTGGTCGGGCTGAGGATTTAGCTGCACCTCCATCAGCCTACGGACCAAGTGAAGCCATGCTTCCCATCTCGGTCCAGCAAGCACTCTTCTAAACTGGATGTTAAGGGGGATCGTCTGCATTACTGTGGCCACAAGGGCATCCCTATGCTGAACAATACGGTACAGCGCTGGATACTGAGAAGTCAGAGGCGTGTCACCCAGCCACGTATCCTCCCAGAATCGCGTATCAGCTCCATTACCAACAATACATTTCGTTCTGTTAAAGAAAGTGGATTTAGCCCTCATTAGCCCTTTTCAGAACGGCGAGTCTGTAGGTCTCATAGTGACTTGGGATAAAGTCTTTGAGTACAGATATTTACTCCGTAAAATCTGCGCCCATGTTGCCTCTGTCTCAGAAGACAGCTTAAACAGCCACTTACTCAGGAGGCACTTATTTTTAACTTCAAGATTTTCAATGCCAAGTCCTCCTTGGTCCTTTGGTCTGCAAATAATATCCCATTTGGCCAATCTATACTTCCTCTTAGATTCATCACTCTGCCAGAAGAAGCGAGACCGATAAAAGTCTAGTCTCTTCCTCACCCCAACTGGTACTTCGAAGAAAGATAGCAGAAACATAGGTAAACTCGTGAGCACCGAGTTAATGAGAATCAACCGGCCTCCATAAGACATGAGTTTTCCTTTCCAACAACTTAGTTTTTTCTCAAATCTATCCTCGATGGTCTTCCATTCAGCATTCGTTAACTTACGATGGTGTATTGGAATACCGAGATAAGAGAAAGGAAGAGACCCACTCTCACATCCGAACAATTGTGTATAGGCTTCCTGTTCGTCTTTGGCTCTACCAAAACAGAACAACTCACTTTTATGGAAATTAATCTTCAGCCCAGACAATTGTTCAAAAAGGCATAATACTAGTTTCATGTTCCTCGCCTTGGCCAAATCATGTTCCATAAAAATGATTGTATCGTCAGCGTATTGCAGGATGGATAAACCACCATCAACCAGATGAGGCACCACTCCCTCCACCTGACCAGCCTCTTTGGCCCTCCCAATCAGGATCGCTAACACATCAACCACAATATTGAACAGAATAGGTGACATAGGATCGCCCTGTCGCAGACCCTTGTGTGTTCGGAAATAGTGGCCTATGTCATCATTGACCTTAATGCCAACGCTACCTTTTTGCGTGAACGTTTCCACCTGATGCCTCCAGCGCTCATCAAAACCCTTCATTCTTAAAGCTTGCTGGAGGAACGGCCATTTGACTTTATCATAAGCCTTCTCGAAATCCACTTTGAAAATAACCCCATCTATTTTTTTCGTATGAATTTCATGAAGCGTTTCATGTAGGACCACAACCCCCTCTAGGATGTTCCTATCCGGCATGAAAGCCGTTTGCGTAGGTTGAACAACAGCGTGCGCTATCTGAGTCAGCCTTATCGTACCAACCTTGGTAAAAATTTTGAAGCTGACATTGAGCAGGCAGATCGGCCGAAATTGTTCAATTTTGACGGCATCAGTTTTCTTAGGCAACAACGTTATCGTGCCAAAATTCAGTTGGAACAGCTGCAAGTGTCCCGAGAACAAATCATGGAACATTGGCATGAGGTCCCCTTTGATAATATGCCAACACTTCTTGTAGAACTCAGCCGGGAAACCATCCGGCCCCGGCGCCTTATTACATTTCATCTTGGCAATAGCCTCGAAAACTTCCTTTTCCGAGAAAGGGGCTGTTAACACATCGTTCTCCACTGAAGAAAGTTGAGGGATATCGCTGACCCTAGACTCATCCAGGGATACACTACTCTCCTCTGGTGGTCCAAACAACCTTTTGTAATATTCAGTAATGTATGTTTTCAGGTTGTCTTGGCCAACTATTGTACCCTCCTCTTGCTCCAGCTGGAAGATCCTCTTCTTCCTATGCTTGCCATTAGCAATCATGTGGAAGAACTGTGTGTTCGCATCCCCCTGGACAACTTTTCTCACCTTTGCCCTTAATGCCCACTTCAATTCTTCCTCCCGGAGCAATTCCTTCAGCCTCATCTCAGCGTCATGCTTAATATGAAGCTCAGTGGGTACCAGAACCAGAGTTTCTGCTTTTACATCTAAGGTTTTTATAAGTGAAAGGAGCCGTTCCTTCTCAACCTTATACATTCCACCTAGATGTTTAGCCCACCCACGAAGGAAGCTACGGAGATTCCTAATCTTGTTCTGCCACCTCTCAATGGCACTTCTACCTCCTACCTCTTTCGCCCATTCTCTGGCAATAAGATCCAAAAATCCTTCTCTTTCAAACCACGCCATCTCGAACGAGAAAACATTTTTGTTGCCCGAGTATGTAGCCCCGCCAGAATCAAGCAACAACGGCGTGTGATCCGAGATCCCGCGAGTGAGCGCCTGAACAGTTACCACGGGAAACTTCTGTTCCCAAGCAACACTAGCCAGAACCCGATCCAACTTCTCGTATGTTGGATTAGGCATCACATTAGCCCACGTGAACTTCCTACCTGAAAGCTCAATTTCTCTCAAATCTAAGCTTTCAATAATGGTATTAAACATAAATGACCATCTCCCATCGAAGTTATCATTATTCTTTTCATCGCGTCTCCTAATTATGTTAAAATCCCCCCCAACCAGAATTGGAAGCTGCTCAGACCCACATACTCTAACAAGGTCTGCCAGGAAATCTGGTTTGAACTCGGACTGCGCTGCCCCGTACACCGCCACCAAAGCCCAGTCAAAACCATCCTGTTTGGACCGCACCCTGAACTTAACAGCAAAATCCCCCATGACCACACTTCGAACTTCAAGAGAGTCACATCTAACACCCAGTAAGATACCCCCCGACCTACCTCTAGGCGGTAGACAATGCCAGTCAAACTCAATCCCTCCCGACAAAGTATTGAGAAATTGAGGTGAGAAATTTGCTCTACCCGTTTCCGACAGGGCAATAAAGTCCAAACAATGCTCAATAGATGCCTCCGCAAGGAACCTCCTTTTAGCCAAGTCCTTAAGACCTCTGCTATTCCAAAAGATCCCTTTCATATTTCATCATGAAATTTTTTAGCCATACGAATCCTAGCACTCCTACGGACTACAGACATCGGGTAAGTTTTGCGCTTCCACTTGCGCTTAGGGCTGGACGTGCCCTCCTGGTCCATCGTACTCGTAATCGATGGATTATCTACTTGCGTCCCGATATTCTCATCGTCCTCCTCCTGCTCCTGGAGGGGCGGTGCTAGATCATCACAAAAATTCTCAAGTACTCGAACTCCCAAGGCATCAATTTCAGAGTCATTCATAGGTTTGACCGCAGCTAATTTACGAATTACTTCTAAAGCCCTCTCGGCTTCTAGATCAAGCAAATGGGGGGTGCATCAACGCCTATGCAAGGAACTGACATCAACTCACAAGCAGCAGTGCATGCAAATGCACGTGGTAAAGGTAACAGCCTTGACTCAAGTGCGATTTTGATTGGCCGGTGTGAGTTTGGTACACTAAAATGGAGTTTCCGCTGTTTTCTTTTGCAGATGTTGCTGTGCAAGCTGGTCTTGATGAACCAGTGGAGAAGACTATGATCGTGGACAACAAAGGAAAGGGGCCGGCTGTTGACTGTGAGTGACGCCATCATTTTCATGCTTTGGATAATGCATCTGCAAGTTGCATGCACTAACCTGTTCACCCTGCCATATCTTGCAACAGTAGTCTACCGTAGGCGCACTTGACAAACTACCATGCATGAGGTCCTGGGAGTGGGAGGAGCTTCTTCTAGGGATCAGGTTGTGCCTGTCCATCACCAGGTGATGGCAGCGGTGATGGCACCGTTATACGCTGATATGAGTGAAGGTAAACATATTCAAAAGACCATCTAATTTGGTCGACGGCCATTTGCATCTAAAAATTCTTTACAAAATGGTCCATCTGTTGCATGTACAGTCGTTGAGCCGGATGCTTTGCAACAGCAACATGATCTTGCTAGGGGCATTGCCACGACCATTCCCATATGCAACAGGAGGCTTGCACTGCCTGATTATGGTGAACAGAGCCGGCCGGGCCCACTTGGTTAGTGTACAAATTTGTTTGAGTTGTTCCAACA
The DNA here is from genome assembly GCF_002162155.2 of Triticum dicoccoides. Classification (NCBI taxonomy): domain Eukaryota; kingdom Viridiplantae; phylum Streptophyta; class Magnoliopsida; order Poales; family Poaceae; genus Triticum; species Triticum dicoccoides. The sequence goes on along the minus strand of NC_041385.1, from coordinate 236,977,460 downwards.
AAAAATGCAAAAATAGAATCTAACGTTGTGTTTGTGTATTTGCAGCGGTTGTTCCTGCTTTGCCACCTGCCCGTGATTATGGGTGAGGGAGTCCTGGACTAGGGGGTGTCCGGACAGCCGGACTATCATCGTTAGCCGGACTCCAAGACTATGAAGATACAAGATTGAAGACTTCGTCCCGTGTCCGGATAGGACTTTTCTTGGCGTGGAAGGCAAGCTTGGCGATACGGATATGTAGATCTCCTACCATTGTAACCGACTCTGTGTAACCCTAGCCCTCTCCGATGTCTATATAAACTGAAGGGTTTTAGTCCGTAGGACGACAACCATTACAACAATCATACCATAGGCTAGCTTCTAGGGTTTAGCCTCCTCGATCTCGTGGTAGATCCACTCTTGTACTACCCATATCATCAATATCAATCAAGCAGGAGTAGGGTTTTACCTCCATCGAGAGGGCCCGAACCTGGGTAAAAACATCGTGTCCCTTGTCTCCTGTTACCATCCGCCTAGACGCACAGTTCGGGACCCCCTACCCGAGATTCGCCGGTTTTGACACCGACATTGGTGCTTTCATTGAGAGTTCCTCTGTGCCGTCACCGATAGGAAGGATGCCTCTTCCCGTCTTCAAAGACGGTATCTTCGCCAAAGGAGCCTTGGCCGCCGGCCAAACTATCCGGTTGGGTGGTTTTCTCATGACCGCCTGTTCGGCCACCGCTTCGATAATGACCTCTCGGGTCATCAAAAGCAATCTTCACGTCAACTCAGAATTCGCCGAGCAGCTGGATCCAACAGAGCTCTCGTCCGTAAATGAACTCTTGGATCGCATCGCCGCCCTGGGAGTCGCTACAGACTACAATCAGATTGGGCTTAAAACCGATCTAAGAGAGATTAACTCTTCCCAGGTTACCCACCACGTTGCGGTGGTAGAGGAACAACGCGGCGACTCTTCTCCTGTATTGAAAACTAGTCATGTCCGGGCTCCCGAACCCTCCATGCCGGATTCTCGTGGAGGGACGGACTTCGATCAAACACTGAACCTAAAGTCAGGCATCGGACCGGACTCGTTGGACAACGTCCAACAATCCAAGCTTCCAAATTCGGAAACTTCTCGGCCTTTGAGCCTCGAGATGGGTAGGGTTCCGGACCCAATTCCACCCACCCACCCAGACATATGCGATCTATCTCAAATCCGGCAAGAGCCCACTGAAACAGTACATCATTACTGGGCCAGATTCCTCCTGGTTATGGACAGGATAAAGGACTACCGAGAGGAAAACGCAATTTCAATTTTCTGCAATAATTGCACGGACGAGGGAATCTTGAACGCCGTCAGTCGCCGTGAAATTACACGCTTCGCCGACCTGGCGTCCATAGTACGAAAGTACTGTGCGATGGAGAGTTTCCGGAAAACCGAAACTAAGTTTTGGGACAATCCGGCCCCGAATACAACCCTAGTCCGTAACAAAAGGGTGCATCACACTCAGGCACCAAACCAAAAAGCAAAAACCCCATAAAGGGCAAGGAACCGTACTGGAGGGATGGCTCAGCGGACCCTGTAAAATTCACAGTACAGAAGGCGCCACCCCAACACATAGCCTTCGAGCATGTTGGATATTGCGGCAGGTGGCCAAAAGTGGCGAGGAGCTTCTAGCCCCGGAAAACCACTCCAACAGTACCAGTATGGTGTCAACAGTCTTCGAGACTTTCGCATCAAATAATATGCGAAAACGAACAATCCGCAACCTCGCCGAAGTCTACCAAGTAGCAACAACAAATCCATAGAGCGACACGACCATTACCTTCAACGCCAACGACGAACCTAAATTCCGAACAGCCCGAGCACCAGCCGCATTGGTCCTCAGTCCAATAGTGGACGGCTTTCGTCTTACCAAGGTACTCATGGATGGCGGCAGCGGACTAAACCTCATCTACGAGGAAACTCTTCAAAAAATGGAAATAGACCGGAGCCGCATTGAGCGAAGCAGCACAACCTTTAGAGGAATAATCCCTAGCCGGGAAGCACGCTGCACAGGAAGAATCACACTTGATGTGGTGTTCGGCTCGCCGGACAATTACAGGTCCGAAGAGGTCACGTTCCAAGTGGCCCCGTTCAGTAGCGGATATCACGCTATATTAGGACGAGAGGCATTCACAATTTTTCAAGCCATACCCCATCACGGGTACATGAAGCTTAAGATGCCTGGGCCCGGCGGAATAATCACTCTCGCTAGTGATCCGGACATAGCACTCTGCGCCGAAAACAAGACAGCCGCATTAGCCCTGGAGGCACTATCCGAAGCCCTAGCGGCAGAAGAACTCGCTACGCTGCGCTCTACGGTGAATAGGGACGATGTGATACTCGATAAGAGATCCAAGTCCACCTCCTTTAAACCAGCGGAGGAAATAGTCAAATTCCAGGTCCATCCAACGGACCCAGCAAAGACGGCCTCCATCGGGGCACAGTTGAACCCTGATGTAGATGTCGCACTGCGAGAATTCCTTCGGGAAAATTGGGACATCTTTGCCTGGCACCCTTCAGATATGCCAGGAATCCCACGCAGATTGGCAGAACACAGCCTAAACATTCTAAAAGGATTCAAGCCAGTCAAACAGGCTCTTCGGCGATTTTTCGAACCCAAAAGACAGGCAATGGGAGAAGAGCTAGCCAAACTACTGGAAGCCAGATTCATCAGAGACATCAAACATCCGGACTGGCTAGCAAACCTGGTAATGGTACCAAAGAAGGACAAATCCTGGCGCCTATGCGTCGATTTTAAAGACCTCAACAAGGCCTGCCCAAAGGATCCCTTCCCCCTTCCCTGCATCGACCAAATAATCGATGCAACTGCAGGACACGATTCATTGTGCTTCCTTGACGCATACTCCGGCTACCATCAAATCAAGATGGCAGAAGCGGACCAAGCCGCAACGACATTCATTACTCCATATGGACCATTCTGCTTCAACACGATGCCCTTCGGACTCAAAAACGCCGGCGCAACATATCAGCGCATGATTCAGACATGTCTGACCACCCAGATCGGCAAAACAGTGGAAGCATACGTAGACGACGTAGTCGTCAAAACCAAACACGTCGAGACTCTAGTAGACGATTTGAGGCTCACATTCGACAACCTCCGAGCATATGACATCAAGCTGATCCGGAAAAATGCGTTTTCGGCGTACCAGCCGGAAAGCTCCTGGGCTTCATTGTATCCGGTAGTGGAATTGAAGCAAACCCAGCCAAGATCCGAGCTCTGTCACAGCTAGATATTCGAAAAGACCTCAAACAAATACAAAAATTGACCGGATGCGTGGCGGCTCTAAGCCGCTTTATCTCCCGTTTGGGAGAAAAGGCATTGCCCCTCTATCGCCTCCTCAGGCGCACCGAACACTTCGAGTGGACGGATGCGGCCACTGCCGGACTCGAAGAAATAAAATCCATATTGGCAACAAATCCGGTCCTGGCTACGCCTAACCTGGGCGAACCAATGTTGTTATACATTGCGGCAACACATCAAGTTGTGAGCGCGGTACTCATCGTCGAACGAGAAACAGAAGGGCATAAATTCCCTCTTCAAAAACCAGTGTACTACGTATCCACTGTCTTAACTCCCTGCAAGTCCCATTACCCGCACTATCAAAAGATAGCGTATGCAGTGTTCATGGCATCCCGGAAGCTCCGACACTACTTTCAAGAGTGTTCGATAACAGTGGCCTCCGAAGTACCCCTCAACGACATTATAAACAACCGCGACGCGACGGGCAGGATTGCAAAATGGGCCATCGAGCTCCTACCATTTGATATAACTTACAAACCTAGGCGAGCTATAAAGTCGCAAGTCCTGGCTGACTTTGTCGCTGAATGGACTGAAGCCGAACTCCCTAAAGAATACGGCGCATACTCCAATTGGATTATGCACTTCGACGGCTCCAAAATGTTGGCCGGCTTGGGGGCTGGCGTCGTATTGACGTCCCCAACCGGGGACACAGTCCAATACGTACTTCAGATAATGTACATGGACTCCAACAATGCAGCCGAATACGAGGCCCTCCTACATGGCCTCCGGATGGCAATCTCCATGGGCATTCAACGCCTAGAGGTGCACGGGGATTCAAACCTTGCAATATCCCAAGTAAACGGAGACTTTGACGCCAAGGATCCGAAAATGGCAGCCTATCATAACGTTGTCCTAAAAATGTCAGCTCGGTTCGAAGGACTTGAATTCCACCACATAGCCCGGGATAATAACCAAGCAGCCGACGTATTGGCACGCATCGGCGCGAAACGCGACGCTATCCCTCCAAACATATTCCTGGAACGGCTCTTTAGGCCATCCGTACTATGGGAAGAGGAGTCCGGAAATAACAACCCGGAAGCAGCCACACCACCCAACACAGAACAATCTGACATAATCGGCGACTCAGCCGATGAAATAACGCCTTCAGCCCACGAAATAATGGCAGTAATTGCCCTGTGGACAGAACCATTCCTAGCCTACCTGATTAGGCAGGAGCTCCCCGAAGACCAAAACGAGGCTCGCTGCATAGTTCGGCGGTCTAAAGCCTACAAGGTCCATGAGGGGGAACTTTACAAGAAAAGCACAACCGGAGTCCTTCAAAGGTGTATCTCCGAAGAGGAAGGGCGAAACCTTTTGGCTGAAATTCATGCCGGACTAGGCGGACACCACGCCGCCGCCCGGGCCCTGGTAGGCAAGGCATTCCGTACAGGATTTTATTGGCCGACGGCTCGGGCAGATGCTCAGGACATAGTCCAAAGATGCGTCAGTTGTCAGCTCTTTGCTAATCAGAGCCATATGCCACCCACCGCCCTCAAAACTATACCCATTACCTGGCCGTTCGCGGTCTGGGGGCTTGACATGGTTGGACCCCTTAAAGGGGGAACCCACAAGCAAAGGTACCTATTGGTCATGGTGGACAAATTCACCAAATGGATAGAGGCCAAGCCAGTTAAAACGGCAGAGTCCGAACCAGTGATAGACTTCATATCCGGGGTAGTACACCGTTATGGTGTCCCCCATAGCATCATTACCGATAACGGCACGAACTTCATGGCCGATGAGGTTAAATTATGGTGCAAAAACATGGGCATTAAGCTCGATTACGCTTCAGTCTATCATCCTCAAACCAACGGTCAAGTGGAACGAGCAAATGGTCTAATAATGAGCGGCATCAAACCCAGACTAGTGCGGTCCCTTACGGAATCTGACACGCACTGGGTAGAGGAGCTTGACTCCGTACTCTAGGGGCTGCGGACAACGCCCAACCGTACTACCGGATTCACACCATTTTTTATGGATACGGCGCAGAGGCAGTTTTGCCCTGCGACATCATTCATGACTCACCTCGAGTGCGCATGTACGAAGAAAGAGAAGCCGAGCTGGATCGGCAGGACAACTTGGACGCATTGGAGGAAGAACGCGACGTCGCCAAGGCTCATTCCGCATTCTATCAGCAGCAGGCTCGAAGATATCAAAGCAGAGAAATAGGGCTAAGACTTACAATGTTAGCGAACTAGTTCTACGCCTACCGGACAAGAAAAAGGATAAGCTCAAGCCCAAATGGGAGGGCCCCTTCATTATCGATCAAGTCCTGACCGGCGGAGCGTACCGTCTGCGAAATGCGTCGGACAACCGACTCGAGCCGAACCCATGGAACGCAGCCCGCCTCCGAAGATTCTACGCCTAGCGCCGGACTAAGAGTTCGTCTCCTTCCTTCGTCCAAATTTTTACACTTCAGCTGTCTTTCGTTTCTCTTTTTTCTCTCACCCTTTTCATAAAAACCCTTAAAGGCCTACTTGCGCATTGTTCACACACACTTGATGTGCTATCCGCACTTATTATACCTGGGGGCTTCTTTACCAGAAGCTTACTTATAAGGGCTTCATGCCCAGCACATGTGTCAAACTTCCACATGTACCTTTTATTCACCATTATATGCATCGATATGACTTAAGTTTTGGCCAAGCTGGGTTGCCTGGCTCCTGTGCTTACCCCTACGTTGCTGATTGTTCGGCTAGGAGGTAAAGGGAGCACCTCTGCGATTGTTACTGCCGGGTCAGTCGGATGTGTACCTCAGACTGGGTGAAGCCTAAAGCTAGTGTTCTTAAGGGAATATTCGGTCGATGACTTGAAAGATGATTTTTTACCTATTTATTTATCTGCCCCCAGATGTTTTCCTGCTCTTTTCGCAGTCCAGACATGCACTTTAGGGCATGCCTCCCAGGGAAAGGAACCCTTAACGGAACTATTCTCCCTGGAAGATGTTTCTTACTAACCATGTAATATAACATAACTAGTTGGGCACTTGTCTGATAAAGCACTAATGACCACTACGCCTGGTCTCCATGCATGCCCCGGTTGTTTCTTAACCGAGAAGGTATTCAGACACACTCCGGACTCTAGGGTCCCGAGGTTGAAGCGAAAAGGTCGGCAAAGACAAACGATCTACAATCTGGCTAGAAGATATTTTACATGTCATTTTAAAATACATTGTCAAATCGACTGACTGTATTCATCCTCAATCCCGTCTAATAGGCTGTCTAATTTACAGTCCCGTTGGGAATGTTTAGCGGCCAACTCTACTTGGCCGTACACTAAACTCACAGGGATCTCCTTCCCATCGGGCCCCACAGGTCCGACCTCGGCCATGTGGTTGGGATCCGCCTTCTTGTACCGCGTCTTCACCATGGCCCAGGCCTCCCTGGCACCTTGGCGGCAGGCCGATATCTTGCATAAATGGAAGCGCTGCCGCGCTCCCTGAAGCTTCTCCGCAGGATCTCCAAGGCCCTCGGGTAGGGAGAGGGACGGCCATAAAGCCTCGGGTAACTCGTTCGAGCAGTTGCACCAGCTCGGGAAGTTGATCACCCATTGATACGGGCATCTCCTCCGCAGGGCGACCTGTGAGCACACCTATAGACATATTTCTGTCAATTGACTTCCTCTCTGAACTCTTCTTTTCAAAGGAGTTCGCTCAAGCACTTACTATAGATGCCACGACGAAGCCGCTGATTCTCCTTCACGGAGCCAGACAGCTCGGCCCGAACACCTTTTAGCTCCTCTCCAAGCTGGGTGTGGGCATCCTGGAGTTTGTTCCGTTCCTGCTGCACCTTCATCAGCACCCTCTCGCCGGCCTTCAGCTGGCGCAGCAGTTGTTGCTTGTCCGGATCCAGTCCGGCAACATCTGCAATATCATTGTCAGACTTACACGCATGCCGCACACCGCTTATCTTTTTGAAATAATGTGTTACCAGGAGGGGTCTCTGTGTTTCCTCCTGCGGCAGCGAGTGCAGCCTCAAGTTGGGCCTTGCACTCTTGTAGCTCCTGGGACAGTTGGGTATTATTCTCTGTAAGATCCTGCATATCAAATGATCCTTAAATCAGTTACTCTAACTACTTTAAGTCTCGGGGGCTACTGGCATATACAGTTATTAAAATCTCTTACCCGTATGTCTTTTACATACTGCTCCATGGCTCTGGTCAAACCATCTTGAGCAGCACGAAGGTGCGCGTCCCCCGTGTTAAAGGCATTCAACGCCTCAGGGGAGAAGCACGCGTCACGTAAAACTGTCCGGCGACGCCTATGGTTCATGGCGCTCTCCACCTTAGACTTGGTGGCGGACAGTCTGTTGGCGTCCTCCATTGGAGGAGTATCCGGCTCGCGCCTTGCGCTCGCCTCCCCCTCCAGACCATGTGTTGGAGCCTGGCTGGCAGAGGATTGGTTGGCAACCTCTCCGCTCGCAGTTCGGCGAGCACTCTTTCTCCTGCAAAAGTTATGAGAATTCAAACACCTCCTAGGAACTTTGTCCTAAACAATGGCCGCGAGCTATACCGTTGCGGTGACGTTTCGATTTGCACCGCACCCCTCTTCCGCCTGCGGGGCCGGACTGACCCCTGTGGGTCAGCCGCCACAGGTTCGGCTTCCTGCCTTGAAGGTACCTCCTGCGAGACACCATTGTATACGGTGGTCAGAAATGCGCAAGGACGAAATAATGGTGTCAGGACTTCGGTCACAATCACCTGGGGAGCCGGAGATAGGCCGGGGTAGTCAGCCGTAATGGCGACTAGAGCATTATCCATGCTGAGCTGGTGAAACACCCCGTCAATTAGCTCCACCTTTATGTCCGGATCCTCTTTGGAGGATGGATCAAGGGATCTTTCTGGATCCTCGGGCTGTGGGGCCGGGCTATGTATGCTCTCCACAGTCCGGCGCAGATCATGCGTCAAAACCATAAAGTAAGGTACTTAACTTTGAAAGCGTGGGTCGGATAAATGAACATCCGCTTACCCAGCTCCGAGGGTTGTTCATGGAGAACCCATTCAATGGGCTCGTCTGGAGGAAGTCCTCCTTCTCCCCCTTGTACAGGCCGGACAGAATCTTCACCAGATCTTCGGCCGATCCCGGCCCTTGGTGGCCATGACGAGTGGCATCATTCTCCCCGTTGAAATCCCACATGGGGTGGCCCCTGTATTGTAGCGGCTGCACCCCCCGCATAATGCACGTGGCCATGACTTCAATCATGGTCAGTCCGGAATAGGCCAGTAACCTTATCCGGCCCATCAAATAATGGACACTCTTGTCTTCCTCCAGCTGAGGGCTCCGCGGGAGCCAACTCAGGCATTTCTTTAGAGGAGCATTGCTGAACTCCGGGAGGCCGATCCGAATAGGGTCCGGCAGTGGAGCGTCTTCTACATAAAACCATTCTGAAGGCCAGTCTTCGGACACCTTCTTAGGGGTTCCGGAGGGATATCCGGTCCCGGCGATGCGCCATATTTCGGCACCGCCCACTTGATATATTGACCCCTCGTGAGAGCGGGGTACGAGGCAGAATAGCCTCTTCCACAGCGCAAAGTGAGGCTCGATGCCCAGGAATAGCTCACAAAGAGCTACGAAACCTGCGATATGCAGAATAGAGGCGGGCGTGAGGTGATGGAGTTGGAGTCCGTAGAACTCCAGAAGCCCGCGGAGGAACGGATGTACAGGAAATCCAAGCCCCCTTATCAGATAGGGGATGAAGCATACCCGCTCCCCTTTGTTGGGACTAGGGGTGGCCTCCGCTTGCTTCCCACCCTTGTAGGTAGCCAGCCCGGCTCGAACCGGGACCATAAAGGCCGGAGGAAGGTATCCCTCCGCTTGGAGCGTCACCAACTCGTTGTGCGGGACAGAACATCTCCTCCAACCTCCTGGCAGAGGGCTGGGAGCGCGAGAAGAGGAGCTGCGTCGACGGTCCATGATGGAATGGATTCTTGGTCAGAAGCGCTCCGATGATGTAACGCCCCGGATTCGATGCGCCAGGTGTCCGCCAGTCATTCGCCGTCGTTGCCATGTCATTTGCTTGCGTGTTGCACTTTGCCATGTCATCATCTGCATTTCATATCATGTCATCATGTGCATCGCTTTTGCATACGTGTTCGTCTCAAGCATCCGAGCTCTTTCCCCGTTGTCCGTTTTGCAATCCGGCACTCCTATGTTCTCCGGCGTCCCCTTTTGTCTCTTGTTATGTGCGGGTGTTAAACTTTCTCGGAATGGCCCGAGGTTTGCCAACCGGCCTTGGTATAGCACCGGTAGACCGCCTGTCAAGTTTCGTGCCATTTGGAGTCCGTTTGATACTCCAACGGTTAACCGGGTAACCGTAAAAGCCTCTTTGAGTTGCAGCCCAACACCCCTTCCAAAGTGGCCCAAAACCCATCTAACTCCCCTCCATGCTCTCGGTCGTTCGATCACGATCGCGTGGCCGAAAACCGCTCCTCATTTGGACTCTCCTAGCTCCCTCTACCTATAAATATGTCTTCCTCCCCGAAATCCCGGTCTAAACCCTAGCCCCTTCTCCACCGCGCCGCCGGACATGTCCAGCCGCCGCCCGCCGGCGAATCAGAGGCCGCCTCGTGGCCTCCCGCGCCGCCCCCGCCGCCGCGGCCCGCCGGGCCCAGGCGCGGCCCGCCCAGGCCCGCGCGGCCGCCCGAGCGCCCCGTGCCCCGCCGCC